>NC_140813.1:10560000-10585000 GCF_050613455.1 Vespa mandarinia | reverse complement strand
TATGTATATTTGTACGTAGATTTTTGTGTATACGTTATATCTCAGTCCAAAGAGAATCCTTAAAGCAAAAGAAAACTTTCAAATCCGCTCTTCTCCGATCGTTGTCTTTCGTTTTGAAGTAGTAGTTATATTCGCTATTACGATCTGTCTGTCATTCCACACTCGTCCTGCATAAATTTATTAATCGAAATCTCTTTTGCATGAGTTATACAGGGTGTTCAAAGTTTTAACGATAAAACTTTGTCATTATATTCTATGAGGTTAAATAAGAAATATATGTGTTATATAAATATATATCGTTTAAAGCTTTATTAAAAAGTTACGATAAAAATAAAAATTACATATAAAATGGTAATGGATAATAGTCTAACGTGAAGGAATAGATCAGCAATATTTACATTTAATCTGTTTATGCGAATTTATGTAAATATTGTTGATCTATTCTTACATTATATCGTAATAACTTTTTATCAGACCTGCTATCCGTCACTGTTTTCTACGTAATTATTATTTTTATCGTAACCTTTTTAATAAAGCTTTAAACGACCTATCTTTATATAACATTCCTTTCTTATTTAGATTCATAAAATATACTGATAAAGTTTGACTGTTAAAACCTGGGACATCCTGTGTATTTGTATATATATATATATATATATATATATATATATATATTTATATTTATATTTATATATGTATATATATTTTATATATATATATATATATATATAAAATTGAAGAAAAAGATCACAACACCAACGATTCTTTTCACGAACTTTGATAATCCTTCTAATAATCGTCTCGATCGAAGATTTGAAGAAGTAATATCTATAAAAAAAAGAAAAAATAAAAAAAGAATATAAAAAAGACAGAGACGAATATCTTGTTTCAGCTTTGACTCCAGTGATGCTGTCGTTGTCGGGTCCATTGTTAGGTGCAGTAGTAGGTGCTACAGCTGGTCTTCTATTAGTGATATTCGTGATCGTTCTCGCTGTGAGATTGCGTTATCGACCTCGCCCACAGGAGGACAAGGATTCCCATGACGATGGTGGTATGGCGAATCTCGCTGCTTCCGGTGGTACAACGACTTCGTCGCCACGAGACAAATCATCCGTCTTACCTCTAAGTGCTGACAGCATTGAAAGTTTTGAAAAGGATCCAGACATAATATCTCATACGAATGGTAAAACATCTATAAACATTTATATTTTAAGGCTAAATACGAGAGAGGGAAAAGAAATTATAACGAAAATAATCTTATCGTTTTTTTTTCTTTTTTCTATAATTTTAGAAAGTTCTTACGTGGAAATGTGCAAAGGTACGTCGCCGCGTTACGTGATACAACCAAAACGAGCTGACGCTTCTACATTCACGAACAATGTAAATATATGTTTATATATGTATATATATCTGATATTTCTTAATAAGAAACTTAGGATCATCGATCATTAAAAGAATCAATTAATAAGATTTAATTTTCATCGTGTTAGGGCTCGGAATTGACGTATGCCGAGTTATCACTACGGAACAATAGGCGAATACCTCCAAATTGCTATCAGTCGGTACAGATGTCGACCCTTCAGAGACCTCAAATATTACCAATGTCAACTGTGATACGAAGACAAGCGATGCAACAAGAACCAACTATCTACACCCAAATAGCAGGACATTCGAAATCCATTTACGTCCCACCACCACATGCCTACATGAATCGAGGTAGCGACGAATCGACGGTGGAAACTCCATTAATCGGACACGACAATAAGGTAATAAACCTTTTCTAGTTCTATCCACTTTCTCTTTTTCTCTTTCTCTTCGTCTCTCTCTCTCTCTCTCTCTCTCTCTCTCTCTCTCTCTCTCTCTCTTTCTCTCCGTTCTTTCGTTTGGTGCAACGATAAGATTTACGTCACGAACGGGGGAACAATCGTTTGCAAATACTCTCCAGTGATTCTTTCTTTTTGAACGATTCCGCAACGAAATGGGAAAGAACACAGGCTTGGTCCATTCGAGAATACCCATTCCGTTGATTAATTCGACGTTCGTAATGGTAACATTCGTCATAATTCTATTTAAACGTCGTAACTTTCGTCGTAATTCTGTTTTATCTTGAAGCGTCTTCGTAACGTTTCTCTTCGTAAAGAGAAAGAGAAAAAGAGACACTGAGATAGAAAGAGAGAAAGAAAGACAGAGAAAGGGAAAGAAAGAGAGAGAAAACACAGAAACATACCCTGTTCTGTACATTTATCTTTTCCAACTTTTATCGAACTCCGATGGTACTCTCGTATACATGTATATGGCGTAAATTGTATTTTTAACCATCGAAAGATCGAGATAAAGTTTGCCAAGCGAGGAAAATTGCATCGTTATTTTAGAAGACATAGGAACACGAAAGTAATCGTTTTCATACTTACATGAATGTTTCCTTTATTGCCTTTTCATCGAATTATTTTATGACGTATACATAGATATATATGTATATATATAAATCTATTAATAAATAAATGCACGTAATAGATATGCATGTACGTGAGTGTGTGTGTATGTATGTGTGTAATGCATATATCATATACTACTACGTATATGTAGTATTTATACTTTATTATGATATTAATATCATGATATTTTATATAAAGATATATGCGTACACACACACACACACTGCTTTACTGCATATAAGTATATGTTATAGACTGAGTTATTAGTACAGAAATTATTTATAATTCCTAGCTATTATGAATAATAGCGAACAAAATCATGCACTACATATAAATTTCACATTGTTTATCATAATTCATCATATTGATGAATCAATATGGATATTGCTATCATCTGGTCGAACAAAATAATAATAATATTAACAATAATAATATTAACAATAATAATAATAATAATAATAATAATAATAATAATAATAATAATAATAATAATAATAATAATAATAATAATAATAATAATAATAATAATAATAATAATAATAATAATAATAATAATAATAATAATAATAATAATAATAATAATAATAATAATAATAATAATAATAATAATAATAATAATAATAATAATAATAATAATAATAATAATAATAATAATAATAATAATAATAATAATAATATCTTTGTGGCGAAATACTAGAATCAGTAGGAGGGAAGAGAGGAATGGTGTATTTATTCGGCACGATTTTCGTCATAGGAGCACATTGCGTTTAGAATCGAATTGTAAATTCATACAGCGAGTAGTTCATCTTTTGCGACATTTTATTTTTTTTTCTTCTTGTTTTTTTTTTTCTTTTGTTAACAACTTTATGATGTTCTCTTATAAGGAAATTTTCAACATTGTTTCGAGGAAAAAAAATCTCGTATTTTCCCATGTGGTGTTAAGAAAGTCAAGGAGTATGAGAAAGACATGTTCGTGAAAACTCGAAAGTTAGATAAGCGATTGATGTAAATATGAGAGCACATAGCGAAGTCAATAAGTCTGCGATAATTAATTAGTCCGTGTTATAGACAGAATGATTAATAAGGCCATTGTAATAAAGTTATTATAGAAAACCATCTAAAAGAACGCAGATCTAATGGTGAAATTTATTCATCGTTACACATACCGAAAAAAAATTAAATTACCCAAATGTACCCTTGTTGATAATGTCTGATCAATTTAATAAATTAATCAATATTTATCTGGCAACGCGGTCGTTTTAGTCATTATTCATAATGGCCGGGTATTATAAATAATGACCTATTAGTTACATAATCCTTAATATATATACATATATACTATACGTATATACTATATGTATAAGTAAATTAATTAGCTAAAGAAGAAATGACTTCGCAACTGATGTTACCTAATTTATCTTTTATTATTTATTTATTTTTTCCTTTTTTCAGATCACAACGATCAGCCAATCAGGAAGCTCAATATGGCGAACCGATACACCTCCTCCCATTAACGCACCAACAACATGATTTCGTGCGAGCATGCTTATAACCTGGTATCGAGCCCAAAAGTTTCTCAATGTACCCAAAAAAAGGACACACATCGAATTACGTACGCGTTGAACGTTCGGCCGCGTTCTAAAAATGATTTTAGAAAAGTTTTAGACGCGCCTTATAGAGACAAAAAGACTATATCGACGACGACGACGAACGATGAAAGTAATGGAAAAAGCTAGCACTAGAAAATTTCTATACTTAATCACAGAAATGATTTCTCTTTTCTTTTCTTTTTTTCTTCTTTATATTTTTATAATTATCGAAATTAAGAAAAAAAAAAGAGATAGACGAAAAAAAATATGCGTCTATTCAATAAAAAATAGACAATAGTATCTTCAATATGGACGCCGGACGCCATTTTTACTATTAAAATTATCCAACCACAAATACAATTTAATTGCTTTCAATACTATCCTGAAACGAAAAATCTAATTCGATAAGAATTCAAATACCACAAAAACAACTAGGAAATTAAATATTATTATAATATTTAATGTTATTATTTGTCCAAGTATATATCGAATTGATTTTTTAGAAAAGATTGATTTATTTAAAAAAGTAAATCATAGACGCGAAGTATAAAAATGAATATAACGAAAAAATATGCATATATACATATACATATACATATACATATATATGTCTGTGTATGTGTATGTATGTGTATACAGTCAATCATTTTGAAACGAGCTTCTTTTTCCAGCCGTCCGTATGTCGACATGTCGTACGAAACGTCGAGAATTTAAAGAAAAGAAACACGAGACGATCGGTTTGATTAAAAAGTATGACTGATTTCCTATGTTGTTTCTTTCTCTTATCGATACATACTAAAGAAAAAAAAAAAAAAGAAAAAATGAAAGAAAGAAAGAAAAAGACAAAAAATATAAATATATAAATCTATTGATGTTCAGAAAACATAGATTACAAACGAATAATTAAAAATAAAGATAAAAAGAAAAAGAAAAAAGAGAAAAAAAGAAGGAAAGGAAAAAAAGGAAAGCGAATTTAATTCAAAATAATCTAATCGTAAACCAGAGGCGTATCAAATATAGAGCAAATAGGTTCTCTAGTGCTCTAGGATGTGTCAATACTATGGTAGGGGGGAAAGAGAGGAGATCCAAAAAAACTAAGAAAAATAATATTTGTTGAAGAAAATTAATATCGAGAAAGCTCGATAAGAAATAAATTGGAAAGAAGCAAAGTCGTAATATTATTCAGAAAAGAGATAAGAAATGATTGGAATAATATGAATATATTGGAGGTGCTGAGTAAGGTAGGAGGGAAATAAGGGAATTGTCGCGACCTCCGCGTTAACACCTACGCATAGTTTACGTTACATACGCCTCTGTCGTTAACGAATAATATCTAAGAAGAACAATAATTTTTTATTTCATCGTCGTAAATATTCGAAAGAAAAATTCGCATTAATATCGTTGAAAGTATTTTATCGCGAAATATCTCTTTCGGTTTTTCAAAACGTTGCGATAAAATAATTAAAATCGAGTTTAAACAAATCAAGGCTAATCTTTCTTGTTGCTATAAATATACATATACATATATATATATATATATATATATTATTTATTGTTAAAGGAGAAAATAAATTTATGAAAGAATTTGACTTCTCGATATTAGATATCGTTGATTCGAGTCTTGACTTTCGAACATTTCGAATGCAAAAAAGAATGCATATTTCTTCTTATTTTTCTGCACCTCAAATAATTCGCCATTATGTGATATAAAGGATACGCTCGTTAAATGCCATCAAATAACAATTTACAGATATATCGAGTTATAATCGTGAAACGCCAAGACGATGAATGGTTATAAAACCATTAAAGTACTCATCAATTTCGTTGCAATTTGCACAATTTGTCAAGAAGACTGAAAAATGAAAGAGAGAAAGAAAGAGAGGAGGAGAGAAAGAATGAGAGAGAGAGAGAGGGAAAAGGAGGAAGAGAAAGAGAAAAAAGAAAGAGAAGGAAACAGATATACAAAAACAAATCGACAAATCGTGTAAGGAGTATAAAAATGATTAAATAAATAAATAATTAAATAAAAAGGAGATGTGAACGAGCGTAACACGCGGAATGTATATTACTCGTACGTGCCATAAAGTAATTAATTATTCGAATGTGGTGTTACTCGAACAACTTTAGTGTTATATTGTACATCTAAATAGTATAAAATTTAGCGCAGTACGTGTTTAAAGCGACAGTTATGAGCATTCTCTCGTTTATTGAAAGATATATAGACGTATGAATGATTACGTCGATATCGATCGAAAAGAATTGATGTGTCGGTCGGGAAAAAAGAAAGGAAGAACAAAAAATAAATAAATAAATAAAGGAACAGTTTTATTCGTACTTAAGAAATTCAAATATTATATTTTTAGGAAGAGTCGTGTCGACGGTTACTTTTAACGCCGAGACTAAAGGACAAAATATCTCAGCGTGAAAGTATATGAATACGACGCCTCTCGTCTCTCTATTAATACTTTTTAACCTTCTTTCATTATTAAAAACAAAAAAAAAACAAAAAAAAAAAGCAAAAAGGAAGAAAAAATAAATAAATAAAAGGGAGAGAAAGAGAAAGGAAGAAAATAATAGAGAGAAAAAGAAGCTGTGGGGAAAAAATTAAAATGTTCAATACAATGTAACAGTTATAAAAATAATCTTATTCGTATATAAGAAGATAATCGTCTTATGTAATTTCTTCTTCTTTTTGCTTCTCTTTCCTTTTTTTTTGTTTTAATTGTAAAAAGAAAAAAAGAAAGAAATAAAACATTTTTCCTTTTCATTTACGAGTCTTAAAAAAGAAATATTAAAAATTTCAATACTTGGAAAATTTACTTTTCATAACGAAGGATACTTCTTCTTCATAGATTTTGAAACGATTATCGCATTAATCTAATTCGAATTACCGATCGACAATTCTTGTACAGATTATTCGCTGTCATATTGAGTCATATTAATCGCGCATCACTCCCCCTTTTTCCACGTGCATTTAATACGCAATGGAAAGTTTAGAATGTGTTTGTTATTTGAACTTTGTGAATGTTCGAAAATTAATCAGGGTCATCGGAATATATGTGTATATATATATATATATATATATATATATATATATATATATACACATACATATATGCAATGAAAATTTGCATTATCTAATTTTTCATAGGTACATCAAAACAAAAGAATAGTAGAAAACGACTCGTAGAAGATGAAATTAACAAGTAATGGTTCCTGAATCTAAAACTATTGAGAGAATTCATTGAAAATCATTATAATTCTATCGAAAGATTTAAATAATAACAAAACTAAATGCGATGAAATGAAGTTGTTAAAAGCGTTCATACGAAATATGAAAGTGATTTATATTCATAATAGAAGCAGTAGATTTGGAAACCTTACTTCTTGATCGAGATGATATTGGTATAGTTAACATCAAAATCAGAGAGGCCCAGTATTTTATCAAACATTGGTATTCCCAGTGTAATAATAATAATAATAATAATAATAATAATAATTATTATAATAATAATAATAATAATAATAATAATAGTAATAATAATAATAATAATAATAATAATAATAATAATATAAAAAATAATAATAATAAATAAATAAAAGAAGACTTTGATATGTTGCTAGTACGCGTTATAGATATTCAAAATGAATTTCAATATAAATCTACACCACCAAATACAGATGTACGCACGTGTATACGCGTATATGTATAAGAACATTAAAATCTTATAATTTTTAATGACTTTTAATATAGGTTTAATTATGTAAATTAAGAAAGAATAATTGTGCTCAATAAATTTAAATAAATAAGAATTTTGCCAATGCTAATATAACAATTATTATTACAATCATTTATGTTTAAATACGTAATATACGTAATAGCAGAAGGTATCATATAATTTATTTACAAAAAGTTTTGTACATTTTTGATAATAATGTACAACGGGAGACGATTCACTTATTTGATATATTTGATCAAACTCTATTAAGTATTAAGATTCTATCGATAAATTTTTAACAAGCGACGATACATCAAAAGCATCCGACGAGGCGAACACTTTCCTTTTAATCGCCTGTTCGTTCAAATTCACAACAGCCTTTTTTATTTTATTTTTCCATTCCTTTGATTCCTGAGTATTTATGGAACACATGATCACGTCATTTACATAATCTTGAAGAGTATAAGATACCACAGATACAAATATTGATTTTAAATCGTCTTTAGCTTTTTGTTTAAGAGTACTGTCTCTGCTAACTAAATTCAAAATAAATAGACCATTCTCTGTTAAACAGGAGGCTATCATTTTTAATAAATCTATTTCGAGAAATTGTTTAGGCGGACAGCTCATTCCAACGGTGGTATCCTTGCTATCAACATCAAAAAGGATAGCCGAGTACTTCTTACCTTCGGAAGCAGAATTTTTTATGAATTCTATACCATCTGCGATTTGTACTTGCATTCTATTGTCTAAAGTAAGGCCAAAATGTTCAACTGCCACTTTAAGAATAGCCTCGTCGATCTCAACAGTTGTGATTTTTAACTACAACGCAAAGAAAGATTTTTGTAAAAATTCTATCAATGAGACTGAAATATAATTAATGCTGTTTTTTTCTTTTTTTTTTTTTAAATAATATACCATACATTTGAAAAACAATGATATAGAAATGTACACAAGCCTCCACCACCAAGACCTATGATCATGATTTCATTAGAATTTGTAGAATCTAATATCATAGAAACACCTATGCTCATATATACGTGATGTTTGCAAGCCAAAAATCCATTATCTATTACTTTCTTTTTTTTACCTCGTCTGGACTTTACTGAAAATATAATATTTCTTGATATAGTTTATAACTTATTTATTGTATCACAGAGTTATACCTTCTTTTAAACGTGCTTCGCTCTGTATCACGTATGGATTATTTAAAAAAATGAGTCTTCGCAGTGTATGTTCATCCTCTTCGGTTTCTTCAACGACGAAAGAACCACTAATTTTGCTTTCACCTTCAAAACAAATTGTGCGAGCACCTATGTCTGTATCTAAAGATAGATAAGGAATGTCACTTTTATCGGGTAAAGCTGATGGAGCTAAATTGCGTACACAATCTCCAAGTTCAGTTTTTACAGCATCCCAACTTTCAAATTTATGTTCTCGTCGAAGAGTAACGATAGTAAGTCTATCCCGTCGTGTACTCTGCAATACCTGTTGCCTTCCTTCTTTGGTACTAAACAACCAATCTGTTTCCCTATTAAAAGAGTAACATGTCATTTTATATAGATTATGAAATTTTGCATTTTTAATCTTTTTTATTTCTTACTTATACGTTAGTAGAACATTATCCTTACTTTCCTTGTGGTACTATAAACGCAGCATATGATTTTGCTCCTTTAGCACGAGGTTGGTCAAGTACATAAACTGTATATCGAGGATGTTTATCACCCACTCTATGTAAATCTAAACAAATTTCTCCTATATCAGATATACTTCTTTTATCAAGGCAATTACATATTAAGGCTGATTGTTGAACCGATAATACTGCAGATATTACAGTATCTGTGGAGGATACTCTTTCAGGTTTTCCATTAGTTAATGCGATTTCAAGAATCTGTTAAGATAAAAGTAACCATTGACAATATAAAGAGTTAAATTGGTTTAGCTAAATTAATATAAGAAGTATAAATAATCTTTGTCATACCCACCGACTCTGTTAATTTTATAAATTTGGTTGCTACAACAACAAATACTGGGATAGAACTTCCTTCCTCTTGTTTAGCTTTTTCTTCGGTTTTATGACATCGTGTCACACGTATCATGAAATTATTAGCAGTGAAATATGACAAAATTTTCCTTAGAATATGTTCTTGAAGCAAACTAATACAAATGTATCTTCCACCATTACGTAAGACACGTATGATTTCCTAGAAGATATTTTTTCATTTATAAATATTTACATAAATGAATTTATTTCATATCATTCATACATATCATTTTTTCTCACGTATATTACCTTAAAATACTTATCAATTATAGATATTGTATCTTGCTTTACATTTGGCATTAAAGCATCTAAAGTACCTTTATCCAATATAACGCTAAATTTTTCATTTGGATATGTCATTTGCGTAGCATCCATTTGTTCATATATTAAATCTGGCTTATCATTCTTATTAATGTTTTGCATTTGTTTAATAACAACCTCTGACACATCTATATTAATAATATTTCTGTAAAAAAAGAGTAAATAATTGTAACTATCTGTAATGCTAAGAAAAATTTAAATACCAACCGATATCCGACATCGTAAAGCGACATACTGAGAGTGGAATTACCACATCCAACGACTAATACATCATCTTTTATTTTGATATATTTAATCAAAATATCACATAATTCAGAATATTCTCCATACCTAAAATATAAATATATGAAAGAAATGATACATAATAAAAAATATAACAAATTTGATTGACAAGAACTAACCACTCGAAGCTTTTCTTGCCACGTTTTTTGAAAAATGTATTCCAATATTCTGGTTGACTAAATTCCTCATGAGTTTTAGGTAAAAGATTCATGATCTTCTAAATAATATTCGCACATTCGCATTTAATCTAAAATTTATCGGCGTTTAATTTCACGTTACTTCATTACTTTGATATCAAATATTAAAGAATACGAAATGGCGAAAAATGAGATATAAATTTCTGTAAATATTTCTGTAAATATTTCTGAAAAAATATGAATTTTCTCGCTTTTCCGAGTTTTTTAAACACTTGTAAATAATAAAAAAACAATCATAAAGCTCAGGAAATACGATCACAGAGTTCGCTCAATATGATTCGAGATTTATGTGACTTCAGCGACGAGTGCGGAAAAAAAGTGAATTAAAAACCTTCGTAAAAACCTTCTTTCGATTCATCGTATCGGTATGTATGATTGTATAGGTAAGTACATTATGCAGTTCACGTGTCGTCAAACATAAATTAAAAAATTGAGCAAACAATGAGATATCAAACGATATATAATCATCAATTTTTACAAAAGAGCTTGTACAAGGCAAATATGTATTCCGAGAAGCATAACGAACATTTTAAAGATAGACATTGATACTTTACTCATACTCGAATAACCTTACATGTGTTACTTTTTTCGCAAATATATATATATATATATATTTATATATAATATTATATTTATATATATATTTATATATGTATATATTTACGTCCGATAATATTAATAGTATTATTAATATTATTAATAGTATTAATAATTAATTGATAATTAATATTATAAAAGAAACTTATAAAAATATTTACATTCTATTATTTTAATATTAATAATATTGTTAATATAATTAATTATTAATCTTGTATAATATTATTAACAATTAATATTTGTAATAGTTGAATATTGTAAAAGAAATTAATACATGATTATGTATTTACGTCGTTGCAAAAAATATTGCTATTGTTCGTTTTTTTTTCGTCATTTTACTGACGAATCAAAAAGATAGCAATAAATTTATGGTATCGTGCATTATATCATTGGTTATCGATGATACTTGTATAGCTATGAGGAGATAACATATACACAGTAAAGTGACAAATGGAGATCATTTCTCTTATTGTATTTATTATACATTGTAATCACGATTCCATATAGATACACATACGTATATATGGGATATAAATTTATATGAATGGGAAAAGGAAAGGATAAATTCTTGAAGAAAAAATTATTGCCAAGATCTGATGAAAGTTTATGTAATTAATTGTAAAATAACAATGAGGTCTAGTTGATGGAACTATAGAAACCCTTGGATTTTTTTCAAAATTTTTCAAAAATTCAAAAAGGAAAATGAGGTCGTAGCTAAAAGCTAATTACAATCATATCTTTGTCATACATCAGGATATAGTTTCTCTCATAAACATCATTTTGCAAATTCGATCGTTATAATAATAAATTTCTATGCATGTGTACATGTAAATTATGGAATAATATATTTCGGTATAACAACAGTACGAACATTAAATGAAACATTAACATTAAATTGACATAAACATTAAGTTATTTTGGACGATAATTATTACTAATAGATAAAGTTATTTATTATAAAAATAGTTGTTTAACGAACTATAGTCTATTCGTTTCTTCAAAGTAATTCGATTAATTAAATTTACCTATTTTTAGACGTCATTTTTGCAAAGAGAATAACATTTTTTAATAATTAGAGATAATCGTCACATGTAGAAAACCTTAATCTCTCGAATGAGTCCTTGATTATCAAAATCGGATAAGAATAGTGATCATAAGAATTCATGACATAAATCCTTGCAAACCTATGGGAAGAAAATTCCCTTAAAAGGCTTTATATGCGAATCGACGTAAAACGTAATATATAAGCTGTAAAAAAATTCACCAATCAGGTTCGACTATTTCCTCTTTTACGGATGAAATTCTCACAGCTAAAAGTTTTACGTTCAACCAATCACATTCCAACTATATTTAATTTCGATATTTAAAATTTTATGAATGCAATGCGGTAAAAGTATAGAAATTTTGAGGTTATGTATCTGTACATTGCGATTGAAATTATCAGAAGCATTGTGTTTTATGTTTTTATAAAATAAAAATTCAATAAAAAAATGGAAAGATGCAACAAACAACACTTGACACATAAGAATTGTATTTTCGCGCAATTTCTTTAACGATGAGTGTGATTGGTCGAAATTTATGTCTTATGTTAGTCATATGTCATAACGCTTACATACTACTGCTTACGTATTACGTCTTACATCGGCGCATGTGAATAAATGTTTTAAAGAATAAAACTCAACTTGATATTGAAAAACTACACAGAACAAAAATGTTGACAAATCTGCGTTCGCGTAAAATTTTCAAGTCGATATAAAAAAAAAAAGAAAGAAAAAAAAATAAATATAAGTATAAATCCTTTGACAAATTATTTTTGTAAATATAAAGTTTACGTTTGTTTTCTTTGTATTTTCTTTTTCTTTTTATTTTTATGAAAAAGATTTCCAAATAGAAGAAACATAACCTTTCTTCGAAATGACTTCTATTTCGCGCTGGACGATTTACCAATGATCGTTCATGTCACTAAGGCGACACCTATGAACACAGTTTCGTAACAACGTCCTAAATGTACTGTTGCGTCAGCCATTGAAATACTTTGGAACACAAGCTCGCACGTATCACTGGTGGTTTATTCATCGATCGAAGCATCTATTCGCGGTCAGCGAACGGTTGATTCTTGTCCTTTCCTGTTACTGAAGAAGTACGAGCATATCTAACAAAGTAAGTAAAATAAATAATTTTCTTCAATTATTAAAGTGTATTTCATTCGATCGATTGACTGACGTTTTACGCGTCATCATATTCCCTTTATCGAAATAATTTCTAATAGAATTCTTTTTGCGATACTAATATCAATGAAACAAATAAAAATTTATAATTTTTGCCATCGACAGACATGATATATTACCACGTGTAGTTTGATCGTAAATATAAGAAATATATAACTGACGCCATTCTTCAAATTCCTGCTATTTCGATTTCATCGAATGTACAAAGTGTTACGTATCTTCTTTGTCAAACATATATATATATATACACATATGCATATATATGTAAGTATATATATATATACTTACTATATATATATATATATATATATATATATATATGTGTACCTAAAGACAAGTGAAGTTATATAACTCGGCCCTGAACCAGTACCCTACTGTACTTCATTTTTGCATTTAGATTCGTTTACTTTTGGTAACCTTCGATACACTTTTGTTTCACCTTTTCTATTCTATCATTTGTACAAGGCATTTCATACATATTACTTCAGATATTTTTATCATCATTTTATTTATAAACTGATGTAAAAGAGAGATATAGAGTACTATGCTCTAAAGTATATATCGTTAGGAAATATAATCTATTTTATACATTTGGATTTTTTTATTACGAAACGACGATGTTACGTGAAAAGTTTTCCACGAGGTTATATATCGTTGATAAAATTATGGGAGAAAAAATCGATAATAAATTTTATTCCACTTACTATCAAACACATATATGAGCTGCTCATTTAATCGATTAACTACACATTTGTAAAACAAAAAGTGGAGAAATGTAATGAAATAATATAAATTGCTTATTAAAATTCCCTTTTAAATATAAATTCAAATAAACATTATAAAATATATAAAGGCTTTGGTTATATATATATATAAGTAATAATTATGATCGATTGAGAGATTAAAAAGTTATTAGAAATGTTAAGAGCAGGTAATATTTTCCTACTCCTCTTATCTATCAAGGATTGATAATCTGTACTGGTTATTTATCCGGTAAGCGGGTTTTATTACAATCGAATTTTGATTTTTATTATTTCTTTTTCTTTTTTCCTTTCTTTGTGATCATTGAAACTACTCTAATTAAACCATCTGTGATTGAACGCTTCCGTATTGTGTCGATACCGCGAAAAGGACGTACAAGCGCAGGCGCATCGATTTATTAAATATCTCGACATTTTTTAATCGCCTTTTTTTTATTTTTTTTTTTTTTTGTTTTTTTATCGAAATGCAAATATTAGATAATCCTGAGAAATATAGACGAAACGTGTGAAATAAGTTATGTACATATTCATGTACATGAGTGTACGTCCATTTATGTCAGGTTATATCGTAATTCACATGATTAATTGTCGTTCTTTTATTTTTCAATGAATCAAACTGAATGAAAGAAGGAAGAAAAAAAAAATACAAACAAACAAATAAGATGATTTATCGAATAATACTACAATGATAGTAGTGATCGCCATGTTTTTTCCCCTCTCTCGTTTAACAGAGCGCCAAGTTTGGCTCGCGTTCATTTTCATATGATCATGTGATTTTATTTCACAATAAGAATAGAACATTTGAGAAAGAACGAATTGTTATTATATTTTTTCTTCTTTTTTTTCTTTTATTTACGTCCTTTCGCGTTTTATAAATGACTAATGATTATTACAAAATGATTCGATGCTTCGAATAATCGTGCTCGTGACAAAAATCGTTCAGAGCAAACGCCTTTTGATGACGCAAGCGTTAATGATCTCCTCGACTATTTTTCTACGTAACCACTACGACGTCATAATCACGAATACGTAATACATATACATATGTATGTAGTAGTTACGATTATAAGTAGGCTATAAATTTACATAGACTATAAGACGTAATACACTGTTAAGAATTATTACCATGATATAAATCATTTAGAAATATTTCTTTTTTAATTGGAATTATTTTAATTTTATTATTATTTATTATTGTTATTTTTTTATCGTTTTAGTCAAAGCAAGAACTATGGGTGTACCAGCAGGTGATCCAGAAAAGGGAAAGAAGGTGAGTTATACATATATATATATATATATATAAATGATCATCATTTATTTGTAGTATTGTTATTATTAATTTTATTATAATTAATATTATATATATTTATTTATTATATATAATTAGTATTATTTATTCATAAAGAATGGTTGATTATATTGATTGATATTTTTAGATCTTCATACAAAAATGTTCACAATGTCACACGATAGAAGCTGGCGGCAAACATAAAGTAGGTCCTAATTTACACGGTCTGATCGGTAGGAAAACTGGCCAGGCGCCCGGTTTTGCGTACACGGATGCTAACAAGGCTAAAGGTATATTCATTTAACATTTTCAATTTTATTCCGTTTATATATTTAACCTTTATTTCTAATCATATTTATTTTTTCAGGTATCACTTGGAACAAGGATACGTTGTTCGAATATTTGGAAAATCCAAAGAAATACATTCCCGGCACGAAAATGGTGTTCGCCGGTTTGAAGAAACCACAAGAACGTGGAGATTTAATCGCTTATTTAGAACAAGCATCGAAATAAAATCGCTGTGCCATATCGAAGGTGGTGAAAAACAAATTTTCGTGCGGGTTGAATGTCACGCAAGATATCTTAGTACGATTATCATCTTCATTCTTGCGTACGTTTATCTCACATTTCATTAAAACTCATTTTTAACAACTCTCCTCCTTCTGCCACTAAAAAAAAAAAAAAAAAAACAACAACAACAAAAGAAAGAAAAGCGTTTTCTCGATATTTAAATAGTGATGAATTGTTATTATTGTTAATAAGTAGGTATACAGTGTTGTAACTATGTACATTGACAAAGGGGCTTGGCTAGAACTAGCCCCATTTCTTCATTCACGAAGATATTCCGGTGCTCGTGTCACAGATGGCTGAGCCATTTGCTAATCGTACACCGTAATTATTTATTATCATTGTACCGATCGAATCATTCGACTAATGTTTGTCTTCTCTGTACAACGTACCAACGTCAGAATACAGATTCGATGATAAATTTGTAATGGTCTTTAACTTTTTTTTTTACAAATGTCCTTTTAATTAACCCTTTGCACTTGGTAAGGCATAACTATGTCGACATTCATAATATGATGAAATACGATAAATCGTAACTTCACTGAGACACGTGATCATTAATAGATCTTTTCTTCGATAAAACAACATATCTTCTTTTAATTTTTCATCCAGCGGTGTCGTAAAAATGTTTTATAACTGCTGGATAAGTGGTTATGTTGAAAAATTAATTAAAATTGCAAAGGATTAATTTTACGAAAAGAGAAATGATCGATGCGAATATACTTTTCGATTTTCTATTACGTCGCGATCGTTTTAATAAGACTTAGTTTTTTAATAAGACTATATGGCGACCATTTAACTAGATCTTTCGAACGATAAGACACGAACGAGGAAGGATGCGGTTAAAGCGGTAGGAAACCAATCTTGGTTTATACACGAATTGGTTAAACTGAATCCTTTACTGGGAAAAAAGAAAAAAATTTCATTTAGTCCTAACTTGTCGTTTTACGATAACGCGTGTGCTCATAATATTTTTCTAAAAAGAAAAAGAAAAAAGGAAAACCTTCGAATTTCATATTAATCAATCATGGAAAGTGATCATCATTCCTCGTCGGCGGATAATTCAGAGGATAGTGCCTCTTGTGTTTTACGAAAAGGAGAAAAAAAGTCATTGAGACTTCACTTGACTCGCGTCTTTAGTTCGAATTCTCTACGTAGTCCTAAAAGTCCTTCGGGGTTTTGCGATTCTCAAAGATCGAGTAGTAACCTTAGCGTGAGTCCTATCGTCAAATCGAGACACTCCTGGCATATTCATTTTCGCAAAAACAAAAACAGTACATCCTCTTCGCAATCCTCTGAAAGTGGATTTTCCTTATTTTCGTCAACAAAATCGACGACGAACGAAACATTTTTAGATTCACCAGAAATGAGTCCTAGGAGTTCGAAAAATTCTTACTCTCCAATATGGGACGCTAGCAATGGGTAAGTGAATCCAATATCTTAATTATAATTCTTTGGCATCGTTAAAAAAAAAAAAATAAAAAATGGAAAAGAAAAATCCATTACATTTCTATCTACATTTAAACGATTATGAATTAGGTCGTAACTACAATATTTTCTAACTCTATTTGAAATAGTATTATTGAAATACGAGAATAAAGAGAAAAAGGAAAAAACTATAAATCTTGACTAATCACAATATGCTAAGATACAAATGGAAATTGAAAAGGACGTTAATGTCGTTTCGATTTATTTCTAACGATATAATTTACTCGTTTCATTTTTTCAAATGATAATAATAATCAGAAATGATTAACAACTCGAAATTACTTTTCATTGGTCGAAAGAATACGCTTTACTTTATTTATTTCTTTTTTTTTTGTTCTTTCTTTTTATCTCATGACTTTTTATCTCGTGAAGTGCAAGCATTCACGAATCTAATCATACTTATGTCATGGAAATAACTAAAAAGAAAAATTCTAAAGGCTAGAAATATAGTCGATTACCAATTACTGGGTTGTCGGAGTAAGATAACTTTTATCGCATCTTTAACAGGCCGACCTGCTGCTGTTGCTGTTGCTGCTGCTGTTGCTACTGGTATTAGTTGTTGTTAGCTATTAGCCGTTAGCTTCATTGAGATTAAGCTCATACGAGAGGAAACCCTCTTTGACGATGTTTATATTGCATATATGTGTCGTTGGAAATCTAAAGTAGAGGGAAAATTGCGTATCGATCGTAAGAATATTACATTCTGATTATTCGCTATATCTACTTCATGAATAATACTGATAAGGAAGAAATCTCTGATTTATCAAAGAGCTTTTTATTCATTTTAGAATATTTATTTTATATTTTCGCATAATATCCAAATAGATTTCTAAATTTCTCTATATTGTTACGCGATATTTAAATATATAAAACAAAAATTACGAATATTTGTCACGTAATATTCAAATAGATCACAAAAATTTGACACTGATCACGTGATATTCAACACCGAGCTCAAATATGTCAAACGTTGTCACAGAATATTTAAATGGATCTCGACTTTTTAACATTTATCATGTGACATTCTCTTATTAAATCTAATTAGACCTAAACTTTTTAACATTTGTCACGTGATACTCAAGTAGATCACAAAAAATTTGACATTGATCACGTGACCGAACTCAAATATGTCGAACATTGTCATATAATATTCAAGTGGATCTCGAGTTTTAGATGCTTGTCACGTGACATTCTCTCTCTAGATCTAATTAAATCTAAACTTCTCAACATTATGTCATGTGTCATTTAAATAAATCTAAACTTTTCAACAATTGTCTGGTGACATTCGAGTAGACTTCAGTCATCATTTCAAGTTGAACATTTTCAACAGATTCAAGAAAATATAATCGAACAATATATAATGAATATATATATATATAAGAAATTTGAATGTATATATGTATGTGTGGGTGTCGAATCAGAATGGATGTATAAATGAATCGTCGAAGAAGAGGTAGCAATCCTTCGCGCAGGAAAACGAGGGAGAAGATGTCGGGTCGATGCAGCGCCGGCGCTGCGGAAAGCGGCGCTGCGGAACGCGTTCCCACCAGGTCGGTTCTCTCTCTTTCTCTCTCTTTCTCTCTCTCTCTCTCTCTCTCTCTCTTTCTCTTCTCTCTTTCTCTCTCTCTTTCTTTCTTTTCGCGTACCAAGAGCGCAGCTCCTCTCCTCGCACAAAGCACACTACACGAAGCGCTTCGGAGCAGTGTAGAACGGGCTTTGGTACGAGAGTTCTTCTCTAGCGAGCGACTAGGAATTTAATCGAAAATACACATACGCAAACAACAGGTAAGTCGCGAATATTTTTTTTATTTTTCTTTTTTTCTCTCCTCTCTCTTTTATCTACTCATTTTTCTCCCTCTTTCTCTCTCTCTCTCTCTCTCTCTCTCTCTCTTTTTCTCTCTCTCTCTCTCTTTCTTTCTCTTTCTGTTTTTTCTCTTTTGATCTCGAAAAAATGAAAGAAAAATCACTTTTGTTTTTTGTTTTTTGTTTTTTCTTTCAAACGCATGAGATATAATATACATACATAGACACGTACATACATACATATATATATATATATACATTGAATTTTTAGAGAGCCTAGACGATTCCAATAATAATAATGATAATAATAATAATAATGAATATAATCATTCTTGAGTCTGACAGTGATCGATTTCTATCTATTCCAAAATGGAACTTCTTTCTTTTATTCTCGATGTTGGACTCTTCCACTTATATTATTCGGATACGCGCCTAATTCATCCATCTATTCTAATTATTTTAAAAATATCTTTGAGATTTAATTGATTTTACTTGAATCATTTTCATTGATAATTTCAATAAATTTATTTGACGTAGGTTTTTTTTGTTAATGTAGATAGATACTTTAAATAGATTTTAGATAGACTCGAGTAATCTATGCCAGACGTCATTGACTTATTTCACGATAGACCGAACGGACGTATGTGTATATGTATATACATGTATGTGTATATATATATATATGTACATGTCCATATACGTTGATCAACGAAGGTAATGTTTTAACGTATATAATCGTCGTGCGTGTCGCGTCGCTGCCCTTGCGCGGGCAATTGCTCGTTCCTGTAATTGCATCTTTCATAGACCGTGACAGAAACGTAACGCGTGTGTCTCGATTTTTATATTTTAATTCAAATTATTATGCATCATACATACTTTCGATCGATTAAACATTTCTCTTCTTTTACATTATTTTCATTTATAAATGCACGCCGAAGAAAAACGACAAAAAAAAAGTAAACAACTAACGTCCGTCGTTCATTTTGTTTCTTATCATTATTAAATTATTAATTTAAAAAAGAAAAGAAAAAAAAGAAGGGAAATAAAAAATTGCCCGAAATTCAAATCTCTTATTTGTATTCGTAGCATTTTTTCTTTTTGTTTTTTTTTTTCAAACGACAATATAAAATTCATTTAACTGGTGCTGATAGCAAACACCACGGATTTGATATTATCGGGTAAAGAAGAAATGGCCTCGAGCAACGAACGAAATTTAGGGCAGGCCGATTCCCGGTTCACGCGCAGAGATACATAGATACTTAGTAGAAATTTAGTGATATACAAAAATCAAGCATGTACGTATTACCACCAGTCTTTTCTCTTTTCCTACTATTCCCCTTTTTTTCTCCCTATATATATATATATATATATATATATAGTATATGTATATACTATGTACAGATGTGTATATGTATATATATATATATATATATATATATATATATATATACGCATACATACGTAGCCTGCATCATCGGGCAAAAAGTAGGTCTAGGGAATCAGCTGACCGAAAGAGGCGCGTGCGCTTCAGGAACGCGATCAGCGCGATTCGAAACGCCCACCAAAGTACACCTACGCGACTGGAATCCAGG
Organism: Vespa mandarinia; assembly: GCF_050613455.1. Classification (NCBI taxonomy): domain Eukaryota; kingdom Metazoa; phylum Arthropoda; class Insecta; order Hymenoptera; family Vespidae; genus Vespa; species Vespa mandarinia. Next base: position 10,564,089 of record NC_140813.1, on the reverse strand, counting down.
AAACAGGAATACCGACTCTTTCGACATTATTCAAACTAAAACGAAATGTATTACTGATTAAACGACATTATTATAGCAATATTTATATTCATTAGTCTCATTTTTGATCGCAACCAATCAATCAATCAGCTGTTTCTTATAATCGCTTTCGTAATAATAATAATAATATTAATAATAATACGAGATTTTTTGTTTATTTAATTTTGTTCCTCTTATCTGTTGTTATTTTTCACAATTTTTGAAACTCGATACACAGAAAAGGCCGAGGTGTCGGGTTTCTTTCATTGTTTATTTATTTTTTCCTTTTTTTTTTTCTTTTACTTGCCGCCAAGAGTCGTCGTATCATTTCATAACACGTTATTCGCATCGACCTTGACCGAATGGGCGTCCGGTAATACACGTACCTATGTATTTAAAGTACATATTGTACATACGTATGGATAAACAAAGTCGAGGGTGAAACGGGACACTGTGTTCGAATAAAAAAAAAAAAAGGAAAAAAAATACCGAAAGGAAGGAAGGAAGGGCAATCCATGATGGAGATCAATAGCTTCGTAGGAATTTCAATTGAAAGGAAAGCTCTCGACGATTAGGTTTACGAACATAATCGAAAATGTGATTAACTCGTGGATCCTTTGGCTTTAACAAATAAAACGCGTATTCTATTTTCTTCGAAGATACATACGATTAGGTTGGACATTTTGAAGGTAAAGTAAAAAGGAAAAAAAAATTAAAATGAAAACAAAGAGAAAGAAAAAAGTAATAGGACGACACGTGAGAAAATCTCGTTAGTATGTCAGATTATAATAGGATTATAAAATAGATCGAAAAGTAGTTAGATACTCAAAACGTTGGTTAGATGTCCTTTTTAAAAGATAAAACAATACTTGGAAATTGTTGTTAATTATTTAATCCAAGCAATGACATTTGATAGTAATGATAAACTTTCATTATTACGTAATTTTATTTTAAATAAAAATCTTTGCAAGTCGAGGAATGATCTATTTGGTTTTTTCATTTTCTTTTCTTTCATTTTTTTCATTTCATTTTTTTATTAATTCTTTCCGTTTTATCTGTCATTGTATCTAAATAACTAAGTACGTAAATACATAAGTACATATATACTTTCATATCTGACATTACCTACAGTAATATCGATTATCTTAACCCTCTACGATTCGATGTATTTTTAATACGAACAACTACTGTTGAGGAAAATTTTCTTGGATCGTTAGATGGAAATAACTATTATTATTTCATTCAAGCCGACAAATCAAATTGATCCGTGACTTTTCGTATTTCCGTGATCGCAAAGTAAATACAAGTAAATAGAGAAATTAAGTTCATCAGGAGGGAAAGAAAGAGAGAAATAGAGAGAGAAAGAGAAAGAGAGAGAGAGAAAGAGAGAGAGAGAGAGAGAGAGAGAGAGAAGATTAAGAGAAAGGAGGAAACGATCAACAACGAGGTACTTAAATGTTACTATGTTGAATCCTTCATCGAATTTATATCTTTTTTCTTTATATCCATATTTATATCATAGATGTAAAAAATAGATCAAAGAATTATAATTAGAAAGTACGATAGTCTAGGCTCGAAAATTTCAATGACGCTAATACACTTGCGTCAATACAGTTGCTGGGTGAAGAGTGCAAATTATACACACATAGTCAAACACACAGAGACACAAAGAGAGACGAAGATAGACAGAGACAGAGATAAAGAGACAGAGAGAGAGAGAGAGAGAGAGAGAGAGATAATAATAACCGTGTAAGGACGTTGGGAACGGCCGTTAAATCGCTTCTTCCGCTTCAGGTATGAAGTACTCGCCGCAGCAGCAGCAGCAAAAGGAAAGAAAGTCGGAGAGTGAGGTTGGTTCGGTTGAATTGACACCGAATCGTGAGACTAATCAACGTAGCTCGATGGCGTCAATGGATAATCCGAAAAACAACGGTTCTTCATCATCGAGTTCTCTCGCTAGAAGGACGATTTGTCGCTCACCGTCGAGCGGCATGTTTGCCTGGATGCGTGTCTTTCGGTTGGCCTCGATGTTACATCAGGTTGGCTGCTAGGAACGAATCGGCTTACGTGACGTCGCAGCAGCAGCAGTAGCAGCAGCAGCCATAGCAGCCATAGCAGCAGCAGCAGCAGCAGCAGCAGCAGCAATAGCAGCAGCAGCAGCAGCAGCAGCAGCGGCAATAATTGTCAGCCGATATACACTTTGTCACGATCCTATCGAGTTTTTCGGGTCGTATTTAGAGATATTTTAACAAAACAGAGTTTTAACGAAGATGTAACAAGAGCGACAGATAGATAGAAAGAGATAAAGAGAGAGCGAGAAAGAAAGAGAGAGTGTATGTGAGAGAGAGAGAAAGAGAGAGAGAGAGAGTGAGAGTGAGAGTGTGAGAAAGAGAGAGTGAGAAAAAAGATTTCTAACTTGTCGCGTTGCGATTTTGACCGATGTACCCTTGCCCCCTTCCATCCCTACCTTACCATATTCTATCTCAATCTTTTCTAATCGTTTCTTTTGATTCCCTAATATTTTCTATCTTCATTTTATCTTCTTCTCTAAGGCGAAATCTTCGACGTAGAGACGACCGTTGCTCGATCATAGTGCGTTACGCAATTACGTGTTAACAGCCACGGGCGGTGTACTAGTTACGAGCACGCCTACTACTACTATTACCACTATTACTACTACTACTATAGTAATACTATTACTACTACTACTATTACTACTACTATAACTACCACTACCACCACTGTTACTGTTGAACACAGAGTAACACGTTTACTCCTGTTATAACGGGTATAAATAGAAAAAAGATCAGTCAGAAATTCTCGGTTCGTTGATTGATCGATCGCAGTCGTTGATTAGTCAGCTTCCAAATCGAAGATCCTCCTCCCGCCACCCCTTTTTTTTCTTCTTTCTTCTTTCCAGGGTATTTTTTTCTCATTTTTTTTTCTTTCTTTTTCCACCCTTTCCCTACCCTTAAACGCTCGATGCCTCAATCTTTATTCTCGTTTAATCTGCTTAATCGTTCAAACGATCTTCTGCCTAACCTAGATACACGATTTGTCCAAACAATCATCTATTTTTTATCGAACATTCCAATTCTCTTACGAAAGACGATAAGATACCAAATTCATCTTTCTTTTACATCGGATAAAAAAAAAAAAAGAAAAAGGAGGAAAGAGAAAAAGCGCGCATGCTTCAGGTATCTAATAAGATTCAAATTTACGCGTAACTTCTATTCCCTTTATGTTTATTTATCTTCATCGTCGTTACTATCGCCATGATCATCTTCATCATTTATTATTATTATCATTATTATCATTATTATCATTATTAATTATTATTAATTATCGATATTATTATTATAATTATAATAATAATAATAATAATTATTATTATTATTATTATTAATATTTAAGCAATGTTATCACGTTGAATCGTTATGCGAATATATTTTATCATAAGGTGGCAAGTTTCAAGAAATAAAATTGTTTGCTTTACCGGCGCGATGGGTGAGCTCTATCCTAAGCCAATCTTTTTTCGTGGAGATGAAGAAAAAAGGCGACAAAGGTATGTGTCCGTACGAGAAAAGAACTTCGTGGGAGAGCTCGAGAGGAAAGAGTAAAAAAGAAAAAACAAACGAACGAACGAACAAACAAAAGGAATAAAAAAAAAAAACAAATTCGATCGCGTTGAACGAGAACCATATAAAGGTATACCGAGTGTGAAGGTGTAATTAGGTAAGAAGTAAAAAATCATTGGAGAAAAATACGAAAGAGATGGAGGAGTAGGAGGAGGTAGAGAAGTAGGAGGAGTAGGAGGAGGTAAAGAAGGTGAAGGAGATGGTGGAAATGATAGCGAGCGAAAGTGAGTCATTCGAGAGGAGTTAAGTATAGTACGCGTGCTTTAATATGCTCCTTCGTGCGGTTCACATTCGCAACGAAGTGGAAAATTCAAAATGGCTACCTGACAGGACGAAAGAACGCAAAGATGACAAGATCTCTAAAGATTTTATAATGGATAATGATCTCAGCGCATTCTTTGATTCTAACATCTCCTATCTAAATCGCGGAGGA
>NC_140813.1:10540000-10555000 GCF_050613455.1 Vespa mandarinia | reverse complement strand
CGGAACACGATCGAGATCAGCATCGAGCCGACTAACAAAGAGGAGTAGGATGCGGATGAGGAGGAGGAAGAGGAGGAGGAGGAGGAGGAGGAGGAGGTGGTGATCTCGTTGAGCAACAAATTAGTTGTACCAGGAGGTAACACGTGGATTATGCAATAATTCGTCGTCGTGGTACTGCTGCCCGATAAGTAGGCCGGACACGAAGAGATGGAGGAACGGAGATGACCTTGAGATGGGAACGGATGCGCTGCGGAAGCTGGGGACTCCCTTCGGGATGATTTTCTATCTCTTTCTTTCTCTCTCTCTCTCTTTTTCTCTCTCCCCCATTTTCTTACTCTCTTAGTCTCTTATTCTCTATTTCCTTTTTTCTCTCATCGCTTTGAAGTGAACGACTAAGAAAGAAATTCTATCATCGAGATTGCGTCGATATCGAATCATTTTCGTGATAACTTTTTGAAGTATCAAATTCTTCTGTTTACAGAACCGTAAACGGATAGAGCTCGTAAATTTGATTTTTCGAGTACAAAGCTATTCCTTTTCTATACGTAAGAACGATAAAATGTTTACGCTGGCACGAAACTCACCGAATGTTTACCACGTTTAAACTTGTTTTAGTTCGCAAGCTACGCGAAAGTTTTCCACGATAAAATTGATAAAGGTTCTAACGTCCACGACATTTGCTCGCTCGAAAGGAATTTCTGGATAACTCTCGGACAAGGATTAATGATCGCTCGACGACGGGGTGCCATCGAAGATAATTCTGCTAAATTTACTACTACCCTTCTCCTCCCCTTCTTCTTCTCTTTTTGTACAACTAGCCCTCTCGTACAAACACCATCACCATCACTACTAGCAGCATTTATCCTCATCCTTACAATGGAGAAACGAGTGGAAAAAATGAACGAACGTTCTCGTGATTGACTATTCTTTCTCTCTCTCTCTCTCTCTCTCTCTCTCTCTCCCTCTCCCTCTCTCTCTTTGCTTCAAACGCATCCCTTTTCTCTCATTCATACGTGTATCCTTTCAACCCCTGGAACGTAAACTTCCACCACCTTTGAACCTCCCCGTCGAAGTTAGTTAATTGAATCTTTCGAAAGGATTCCATTCGAAAAGGGGTTACTACTATTACCATGAAACATTCGATATTTTTCCAACGAAAGCTTTTTCTTCTCTTTTTCTTTTTTTTCCTTTTTTCCTTTTCCTTTCCTATTCTTTTCTTTCGTTACACTTTTTTCATCCTAATTCAAACGAGAGATTTGGATTTTGTTTTACAAGTTATTCTTTTAATTAACAAGATTTTTGATTTTAACGAGAAGATTTACCGTATCATCTTCTGTTAGGAATTTTGAAAACGAAGTAAAATTAAGAAGATTATTATGATCATGTCGATAATAGATAATTCTTAAAGAGAAATTCGTCAGATTATTTGATTCCGTTTTTCAATCATCGATCATTTAAAAATGGATAAAGACTAATGGACAAAATCCATTTTATTCCACGTTCAGTAATCAGATTCAATGTTTCACAAGCATTCACAGATCAAGATTTAATTCGCACGTGTCGATCTTTATCTTACTGTTAGATCGAAGAGCGTGTGATCCCGTGCTTGCTCGGAACATCTGTCATTTCATTCAGACTATCACAAGTACAATTAGTCGGTAGGTGTTAAACGTTTGTTAGAAGGAAGTATATATATATATATATATATATATATAAATATATATCTTTAAAAAAAGAAAAGAAAAAGTAAGAAGAGAAAAGAAAGAAAGTATAGGTATTCGATGGTGTGACAAAGATCGAAACGAGACGCGTAATCGAAAGGAGATACGATCGTCGGCCTCTGCGAAGTACCCTCATAGAAAAAGCATGGGGGTCGTTTGTAAGACCATTTCTTTCTACTATTTTTTTTTCCTCGACGATCTTTCGATCAAGATAGCGGCCTACTTCACAGAGAAGGACAGAGAGAGAGAGAGAGAGAGAGAGAGAGAGAGAGAGAGAGAGAGAGAGAGAGAGAGAGTAAATGAGTAAGTGAGTGAGTTAGCTGACCGATACGGTCGAAGAAACATGGTCCGTCTAGAGGGAGGGTAAAAGATTCTACTTCAGAGAAGGGTTGCTCGAATATTTAAGGCTTCCTCCCTTTTTTAATATCCCCTGTGGAGTCCCTTCTGGAGTAAGAGGGAAGAAGACTGTCGTCCACTACGAAACTTTCCATTTGATCCATTCCTTCCTTTTTTTTCTTTTCTTTCTTTTTTATTTTATTCTTCTTTTCGTCCCCTCCTCCCCTTCTTTCCTTTGCCGGATAAAGAAAACTGATAATTATCCTGTAAGTATTTTCATCTGCGTTCCTGATTCCTTTTTTTTTTTTTTAGAAAATTAATTTTAATCATTAATTAAAGCTTATTGATACAAATGTTTCTTTAAACGATAGTTAATATTTTGTACTTTTCATAATAGAAACATATTATTCTTTAACGATGTAATTACGTTAGTACATCTTACTCGAGGTAAAACTAATTATACAGTAAGATAGAACTTTAAGAAAAGAAAAGAAAAAAAAAATGGAAAGAAAAGAAGAAAAAAATGGAAAGAAAGAGAGAAAAAAATGGAAAGAAAGAGAGAAAAAAATAAAGGGTTGCGTCGACAAGTTTGAAAAGTTTATTGCCATTATTTTCATCGACGGACCAACAACAACGACGACAACGACGTTGTAGTTAGAAGAATTTAACGAGGCTCTGCTCAGAGACTCATTCGTCCAAGCGTTGTTGTTGGATTTGCACGGGCGGGCGACAATAAAATTTTTAACGACTCGCTGGCGTTTACGATAAGATTTCCGTCGAAGATGCTATGCGTGAAGGGGAAATAATCGTTCCGCGCTTTACCATAACATTTATAGTAATGTAAATTCTTCCTCGTCGTACGTAGAAGGAAAGAAAGAGAGAGAAGGAGAAAGAGAGAGAAGGAAAGAGAGAGAAAAAGAGAGAGAGAGAGAGAGAGAAATTTTATTTTGCTTTTTTTTCTACAAAGACAAAAATAAAAATATAAAGGACAGTTGAATTATAATAGTGACTGGAACGTTCGTGCTTTTTTTTTTTTAATAATATTTTTTTATAGCTCTCTACTTTGTTTATAGCCCAATTTTTATACAAAAATGACATAATATAAAAAAGTTGTGGTATTATTTATATTAATATTATTATATTATATATTGTATTATGTATATATATATATATATATATATATATATATATATATATATATATATATATATATATATATATATACATTTGATATATAATTTAAAATTTATAAAAATGATATATTTATATATATTATATGTTTATAATATTTGCACTTTTCAAAGAATTTATATTAAATATATTTATATGTATAATAATTTATACAGTTATGTCCATGTACAAGTACATGATTTCTCGTTACACGACGTAACATTGATTAACGAATTAACATATAACATTAATAAAATTAATTAATACACTTAGAAAAAAAAAGAAGAAATGTATCATTTGGCTTACATGAAATTTGAAACAGATTTATATATATATATATATACGTTGATGAAAGATAATGATCGAAAAAAAAAGAAAAGATAAGATATATTTCGGGACGATTAAAAAGAATAATAATCATTATTTACATTAACCGCACTAACCATTTGTTAGCTAACCGAAAAGAAAGAACGGTCTGTAGGTACTTGATACATACATATGTAACTTCCTGAAGAGCTTATCTTCTTGTTGCTTCCCGAGGGAGCCTACGGCAAACAAATATTCGTATCTCCGTTTATGTCGACTGTACCGAACACAAAAGACAAAAAAAATATACATATATATATATATATATATATATATTTATATATATATATATATATATATTTATATATATATATATATATATATTTATATATATATATATATATATATTTATATATATATATATATATATATATATATGTATAATATGTTTAAATATGCATATATATATATATATATATGAAAAAAAGAAGAAGAAAACGGAAAAGATTATTAAAAAAATAATAAGAAGAAGAAGGAGAAAACGAAAAAGAAAATTAAAGAAAAAAAAAGAAGAAGAAGGAGAAAAATGGAATAGGTAGCTAACATATGTTTCTCGAACGAGTGAATTTATTTTTTCATAGGTTTCATACTTGCACGCAAGAATCCCTACTCTCCATGGTTAACATACTTTGAGATAAATTTACATTTTAAAATTCTAGGTGAAATTGCGGACCGTAGTTGATTCTATGACTGTATGAGTATTTTCATTTTAAATAGTAAAATAATATCGGTTGGTTTTTTTATATATACAAGTGTGAATATGTAACATATAATAACAAGTATCATATTTCTTCGTTAATTTTCTTATTTCGTTTTCTTTCGTTTATTCTATTATCTTATTGCATTATAAGAGTGTAAGTTTATTGACTAATAGTACAATGACCTTTTTATATTCTACGAGAGATATGAAAAGAAGAAGAAGAAGGTTCTCGTTGGAGTGGGACAACACGAGGGAAAATCCAAAAAGATAATACATACTCACGGATAGGGCGGAGTAAAGCTCCCTTTATTCTTAAAGCCACAAGCTTTCTCGGATAAGTGCATTCTCGAGTTATCGATACTCTATACTTTATACTCGATTACTTATCTCCAAAAATTCATGATCGTATGTATCACCTTCGTTGTTTTAACTGAAGTAATTATTAATAGAGAAGAAAAAATATACGTGACGTATTATCGAAGGAATAGTAATGTATTTAAAAGAGGTTGCTTCTTAAAAAAGAAAACAAAAAAAAAGAAAAAGAAAGAAAGGAAGAAAGAAAGAAAATACGAGAAGAAGATATTCTCTTCTTGAATGAAAGATTAACGAAAGGAGGAATAAATTTTTCTCGGTTTTTTTGGTTTGTTTGTTTTTTTTTTCTTTTCTTTTATAAAAGAAATAAAAAGAAAAAAAAGAAGCAACTCTTGAACGGAAGTAAAACTCGGGTTGTCTTGTTTCGTTCGAATTCTCCGTGAAAATGAGAAATACCGAGAGAAAGAGAGACAGAGATAGAAAGAGAGAAAGAAAGAGAAAGAGAGAAGAAAAGAGAGAGAGAGAGAGAGAGAAAAAAGAGAGCCATTTTGTGGCTCTCTTTCAACGAACGCTGAGGTAACGAAGCGAAGTCGTGGTGAGATCGTAAAGTTGCTCGACTCGTTGCACTTTTCGCGAGAGGGAAAAAGAGAGAAAGAGGGAAGAAGATAGGGAGAGAGGAAGAGAGAGAGAGAGAGAGAGAGAGAGAGAGAGAGAGAGAGAAAGAGAGAGAGAAAGAAAAATACGTAGGAAGCGTACGGCACGAGCCTCGACGATTTTCCTCCTCTATAATACTAGTTCCTTCGAGAAACGAGCCAACCTTTGGATAACCACGTCTCAACCGTAAAACCTATCCATGCTCTTTCCTACCGAGCAACATCTCATCTCATCTCTTTCCTTTTCCTTTTTCTTCTTAGATTTCTGTTTTCTTTTCTTTTGAATTTTTCCCCCTTTTTCTTATCCTTCCTTTTTTTTCCTTTCTTTTTTCCTACCTTCCTTCCTATCTTCCTTTTTACCTTCCTTCCTTCCTATCTTCCTTCCTTCATTACTTTTTTCGTTCTTACCTTTCTTCCTTCCTTCCTTCCTTTCTTCCTTTATCGCCAAGATTCAGTTAGCGACTTTCTTTCTTTTTTCTCTTTTTTAATATTTTTCTTTCTTTTAGTACTCGAAAGAGAGTTTAATTACGATCCGATAATAACGCGAGCATGTTTTCAACGTCGTATAACACCAGTCAAATTTTTAAAGATATTTTGAAAAATTTGTATTATTAACTCTTAGCATTATAATTATTTTTACCTAGTCTTGATTTGATTTTTCCTTTTCTTTTTTATTGTTTTTTTTTTTTAAGATTTCTACGTATCACATAGGTGTATATATATATATATACACACACACACACAGATACATATGACTATTTGTATTATTCATGTTTCAAAGATCGTCCGAATATTTCTATGATCGAGGGAAGATTTTGATTTTTATATGAAACTTAATTCTTTGTATTATAATTATTTTTCGAGTTTATTTGCGATCATCTCTAATTCGATTTTTTTTTTTTATTTTGATATCTCGTGTAAGTACATACACATAAGCAATCGTTTAAATATTTAATTTTAAGAATTCTCTGAATATTTAGATTTTTATATGAAATATAATTTTTATAAGTATTTTAATTATTTTTCTTGTTCATTCTGGGTTAATTGTAATTTAATTTTTGGTTCATATTCACGTACATACGTAAATGTATACGTATGTACGCATATCCTCTAAAAGTTACTTTTTCATATTTTTTGAAATGTCAGAGGTAGGTCCAAAGTTTTAGAAAGAAATATAGAAAGAAAAATAGAATAAACGTCATAGTGTGAAGAATCGAACAAATTATTATTATTATCTACAATTTTTCGCCAATTTTGTAAACTTTATTGAATCGTTTTTTAAGATTTCTTTTGTGACATTTAGATGATTTAAATTTCATTATCTAAGAAAATAAACTAAGATTTAAAATAAAAAATATGACAAAGAAATTTATCGTATCTTTAATCCAGACAAAATATTATTTAAGATATAAAATAAATCTCTTTTAGAGATTATCGTTTAATCAACGACATGTCAATCATACTTCCTATGTAAAATTGAAAAAGAAAAAAAACAAAACGATAAAAATATCAAAGGTATCTCAAGATCACTGACGTGTGGAATAATCACAACTTTAACGTACTTTGAAAGTAACTTTTCCATAAAATTGTTTTTCATTCATTTTTTTATTAAAAAAGTAAAATGACACATCAGAAATGGCACTGTCGGATATTCTAGAAAGAAATAGTATTATAATGTCATAGTGTAAAGGATTAAATAAATTATAATATATAATTTTTCGTCGATTTTGTAAACTTTATCAAATCATTTTTAAGATTCCTTTGTGATATTTAAAAGATTACAATTTTATTATTATTTGTTCTTCCTTATAACTTGGAAAATATAATAATGAAATTCATTGTATCTTTAATCTATCAAAATTTTATTTAAAATATAACATAAATTTTTTACGGTGATCAATATTTTAATCAATGACATGTCAATTATACTTTCTTTATAAAATTGAAAAAGAAGAACATGCAAATTTCAAAAGTATCTCAAGATCACTAGCTTGCTATGTGTATGATATTTACTTATATACATACATATATCCTTCGAAAATACATATATCCTTAAAACTATATTTCATTCAATTTATCAAATAAACGAAATATCACGTCAAAAGTTTATATAGAGCAAAGGATTAAACAAATTATTATTACTTACAATTTTTCATCAATTTTACAGACATTATTTTCTTTTGTAATATTTAGATGATTAAAATTCATTATCTAAGAAAAACAGTTAAGATCCAATATAAAAAAAAAAAAGAAAAATAACAAAGAAATTCACCGTATCTTTAATTTATCAAAAATATTTTAAGATATGATATAAATTTCTTCTACGTGTTAATCAACGACACGTCGATCATATTTTTTATGTAAAATGGAAAAATAAGTATTGAATAAGAAAAAATGAGAAAGAAAAAAGAGAAAAAGAAAGAAAAGGGTAGGAGAACTGATTTTTTATTTTCCCCGAAAGATTATCGGAGTATTCGACGAGATCGAGTAAGAGACGAAGGAAAAGAGAGAGAGAGGGAGGGAGGGAAGGAGGGAGTAAAAAAAGAAAAAAAAAATGCTCGTAGAGGGCTCGTGTTTCGCGCGTACGCACGCACGAGAGGCCCCTCCACTCGTCTCGCGAGCGTGCTCTCAACGCGACCGTAGGAGGTGAACGTGAAGAAGGAAGAGGTGGAGGTGGAGGTGGTGATAGTGGTGGAGGAAGAGTTGGAGGAGGAGGAGGAGGAGGAGGAGGAGGAGGCGAAAGAGAAAGAGGAGGACAAGGAGGATCCGTGGAGAAAGAGAGAGAAAGAAAAAGAGTGGTGGAACCGAGTGGCAGTGGCGATGCATCGAGCAAGCAAGCACTAAAACAGTCCTCCGCCACTTGGATGCGTCGTCACGTCGCGGTCTATCTTTCTCGGTTGCTCGCAATCGATCGAGCTCGCTTTCGATCGATCGTCAGCTTAACTCTTTTACAAATTCACTTGGAAAAAGAGGAAAGCTGATATGTGAGATTACGGCGAAATAAATCTTTACGAGGTATCGATAAAACAAATGAACAGGAACACGATATTTCTCAAGGCTTCGGTGTAAACAGATAGCATTATTTTTCTTTTTCTTTCTTTCTTTATTTCTTTTTCTCTATTTTCTCTCTCTCTCTCTCTCTCTCTCTATCTCTCTCTTATAGTCATTTCAATGGCACATTTTATCGTTAGTAGTAACGATTAACGATTAACAGTGACAGTTAACTGTACGATCAACGCGGAAGTGTTTCGAGTTGGTCAGTCTCGATCTTCTGGAAAGATACACACGTGAATCGTGATCGATAAAAAAGAAAAAGAAAGAGAGATAGAAAAAGTTGATTAAATAAATGGGAGAGAAAAAGAGATAGAGAGAGAGAGAGGGAGAGAGAAAGATGGAGATAGAGAGAGAAAGAAGTCGAGTCATTCGAGTGACGACAAGGGAAATCGATGAAAGGCAAAAATCGTCTACTAACACTCGACATCGACTCTTCATTGAGAAAGGAGAACTCGTTTAGACTCTTTCGATAAGGAGACTCTTTAGAAGAAAAAGAAGGAAGTTATACGGGCAACTAAGAAAGAAAGAGAGAGATGGAGATAGAGATAGATAGATAGAGAGAAAGAGAGAGAGAGAGAGAGAGAGAGAGAGAGAGAGAGAGAGAGAGAGAGAGTGCAACTAAGACGATGCGCCAGATTTCCCATGTGGATCTCGTGATCGAGTAAACGAGCGATAGGAGCCCCGCGAAAAAGCTCCTTCTTCCGCGATCGTTTGCCGACACGATCGTCCGCTATACGCTACCAATGAAGAAGTGCATCAGGGGAGTTAATCGATCGCAAACGATAACGGTATACCGATGTATCTCAGGCTGGATGGTCGGTTACTAATCGAGAGACGCGATTCGACGAAAGACGTAATGAGCCGCGACGCGTTCTCGACCGATGAACTTACCCCCCAGATCGTGGACTTTAGTGGTGAATAGATGATAAAAAAAAAAAAAAGAAAAAGAAAGAAAAGATAGAGAAAGGAGATCGTGGTATCATCTCTTTTTCTCTCTCTCTCTTTCTCTCTCTCTCTTTCTATCACTCTATCTATCCCCTTATCTCTCTATCTCTATCTGTCGGAGTAACGAGGCGAACGATAATTGGATATATTTCTCTTCAATCTGGAAGTACAAATTTGTAGATAACTTACTCGATTACTGTGTATCGTGTTAAATTGCACGAAAAGAAACATAGAGAGAGAGAGAGAGCTAAAGAAAGAGAAAGAAAGAGAAAGAGAGAGAGAGATATGGATAGAGAGAAACATGGCAAATTGAGAATGAAGAAGGGGATAACGTTATTTTCTTAAATCAAGAGTTCGAAATTTCTAAGACGAATGCGTAGTAGTAGTAAGATTGCATAGTAAGATTGCATAGAGAGAAAGAGAGTGAGGAATAGGTAGGAGAGGCCGTCGAACTTGAAAAGGAAGCCGCGAAATGCCGGCTGATCCGCCTACCGTCTACCTCCATCACCACCACCTCCTTCACCTCCACCACCATCACCACCACCACCACGTATACCTCCACCTCCACCTCCTTTACCACCACCTCCTCTGCTCAAGTCTTGAATCAAGGAAAAGTAATAAGTCGAAGCTCTCGTCGCGTAGATAAGGGAGAAACGGTGAAAAAGACGGGCCGTTCTCGATAACGTAATCGGGCAGATTGTGAACCACGTAGTGGAAACCTAAGACTGGGCCTACTATCACGAACGTGAGTCACGTTACGTGCCCCGCGCACCTTTTCGATTCCTGGACTCGATTCGCGCGCGCATCGCATCGGGGACGTTGTACCGTTTGATTTCTCGAGTATTAGACTCGGACTCGGAGTTGGTGTTATAGAAAGAGACCTTCGTGAAAAGACCTCTCGAGTTCTATCGAATTCGAGATTAAGATCGATCCTTGCTCTCGTTCTCGCTCTCTCTTTCTCTCTCCCTCTCTCTCTCTATCCCTCTATCTCTATCTCTTTCTTTTTCTCTTTCTCTTTCTCTTTCTTTTTCTCTTTCTCTCTTTCTTTCTATCTTTCTCTCTGGTGGGATCACATACGTGATATCAAAATACTACTCGTGCATAGCTAGCGCAGACGAACGCACACTTGGATATAGTACCGATATTTGTACGAGATGCTGAAGATACGTATGTTGGATTACATCGGTGATACGGGGTGAGTTATTTTATAGATAATCTTATATGAGAAATTAACTTCGTATACTTTTCTTTTTTTGTAATTCCTTCTCGTTGTTTCTTTTTTTTTCCTTCATTTTTTTTCGGAGAACATAACAATGTTTTCTCTTTTTTTATCAGGATTTGGGTTCTTCCTTTCTTGTTTTTTTCTCGTTTGCATTTTTTTCGTTTTTTTTTTAATTCTTTTTTTTAATTTCGAAATAAACTATCCCAAAGAGATTCCGAATTAAATCATTCTTGACGAAAGAGAATAAACATCATGTTCGTTACGATTCATTAAAGAATTCGTCGTTTAAATCAAGAGATATAAAGGATCGTGATTATCGTGTCAACGTTATTACAAGTAGACGCTGCCGTACGACGCGGTCTCGTTCGGTCCATTGCTCTCTCTCTCTTTCTCTCTCTCTCTCTCTCTCTCTCTCTCGATGGAATAAGCGTGTAATACGTTTTAATCGATGCTCCCTCCGATATAGTAGAGTGGAATTTGATTTATTAAGAATAACAAGAGAGCGATGCTAAAGTGAACTAACCGCGAGTTAGCGATGAGTTGCGACTCGAAAAGAGGGACGTTCTACTTTGCTTCCCCTTTCTCCTCCTCCTTCTCCTTTTCTCTGATCGACACGAAGCGTAGCGTTCCCTCGTTCGACTATTTTATGCTCTGCTTTTCATTTACTCATTTCTATCGGCGCGTAACGCGCATCCTTTTGGCATTCTACCGTTCGATGATTCGTAAATTTCTCAAATGAAATGGTTTTATGATTATATTTCATCGAGATTATTCGTTTATTCATTCATTTATTTTATTTTATCTTTTTTTCGAGGTCATTCAATCATATTATTTATAAGATAATACATACTTATATATAAAATATAGATACAACAGGTAGTTACTTAATAACTTACTTTAACATCCTCTTTTATTTATCATATTCTTTTCGAAATGCAGGACGACCTACTCCAATTAAAATGATCTTATAAATGGAAGTAGAATGGTCTATCAAAATAAGGTAGGCATAGCGTGTTGTGAGAAAAGTAGGAAAACGAGCGTGAAATGTTATCTCACTCTCGCGATCACATTGAGCTTAATTTTTTTATTCTTTCCTTTTCTTTTCTTTTCTTTTCTTTTCTTTTCTTTTCTCTTCTTCTCTTTTTTGGCACTAGGTTGCTTTTAAGGTAACGTTTCGATACATTTGCATATGGAATAAAATTATGATTGGGCGAGCCATTTCGCTCGCGAGTTGTGCTTCTATGTACATATATGTATACACATACATACACACATACGTACATACGTACATATTATATATATATATATATATTTTTCTCTCTTTCATTCTCTGACAACATCACTCTCGGTGGCCACTAGAAACGCATCGTTCGGAATACTAATGAACGTCGACCGAGAAAGCGAGAGAACAAGACCGATATTCTTTTCCGGTCGATGCATAAAACGACACTCGGGACACCAAGGCGCCTTTTGACGTAGATAAAATTCGAAACAGAGCTAGGAGCCTTTCTGAGAGTTCACTTTGTAACCATTTTGAACGCGTCCTCATCCCCTTCATCTTCTTATTCTCATTTCTTCTCTACGACTCTCATTTATTTTTACCATAAGCTAATATTTTCGTTATCGATGATTTTATTAACTAATAATTTACTCGCAATCAAAGAACCGAATGAATTCTAAATTTGAATTTGCGGATAATGATTGAATAATTTCTGAGAATATTGAAATTGCTAGGTAGTAATGAATATTGTCAGAGAAAGAACGATGAGATTAAATCTCAATTAAAAGAAAATAAGAACAAAAAAATGTAGAAGAGAAAGATGAAAAAAGAGAGATGAAAGACAAATTCTTGTCAAATTATTTTATTTCAATTTTCATTAACGTAATTCGCATAGATAGGTTCAATTCAAGTATTATTAATATTTAAATTAAAACGTGGCTGGGAGATGAAATCAATCAAATCCAAAGACAAAGGTATCTATATCTTCTTTTTTCAATTTTTTCTTTCAATCCTTTTATTTTAATTTTCATCAAAGTAATTTGTATTTCAGTTAAAACGATCCAATCGAATTATTGTATAATTAAAAAGTGATGAGATCACATCAATAATAACAAAAAAAAAGAAGAAAAAAGAAATGAAAAAAGAGGTACACTTTGTTCAGATTTTTTTTTATAATTTAATTGAATTATTTTATTAATGTTTTTCATAAATCGATTAAGGGAGGACAAATTTAACTAGTATTAAAATTTCAATGAGGAAGTATTTAATGAAAGTTAAAAAATAAAGAAAGAAAGAATGAATGAGAATGAACGAGAAGAACGAGAGACATAAATCTTGTTCGGATCCTAATTTCCAGTATTCATCGACGTAATTCATAAATCGATTGGAGAACGTTTCGTAATTCGATTGTTATTTATTTAAAATAACGTTTGGGAAAAATCACACGAATTACTTAAAAGAATAAGAAAGAGGTCGTCTATTCGCGGTCGTGGCTCTAATCGGATGGTTTCACTCGGTGAAATTTTTCTAAGGTAGTAGCAGAGTTCGTTGTGCTAGCTAGCTAGCTAGCCACATAGCTAACTTTTAACTAGCTTACCTTCACGTTTTATTTTCGTATTTTAAAATAATTCGCGATTATCGTAGCGTGAGACGCATTTGTCCAAACCGTGTGTCACTCACGGATATTCGCTCGGTCTAGCCCGTCATCCCACAGGAAGTTACGAAAGGAAGCTGAAAGAGAGAGAGAGAGTAAAAGAGAGGGAGAGAGAGGAAACGAGAGGAAGGCAAATAAAACCGCAAATATAACACATTGAATATTGCGTTCCATTAATGCATATATATATATATATATATATTTTATATAAATATAATATAAATTTTTTATATAAATATAAATTTTATATAAATACAAATATTATATATATTATACATAATATTTTATATAATATTTTATATATAATATTTTATATAAAATGAAACATGATCATGAAACATGTTCATAATATCATCGGCTGATACAAAATTATCATGTAAACGTAATTTTCATGGCCATCATATAAATGTGATCCATCGACGGGTCACACGGCCTATTGAATCGTTTTAGTTTCACACAAGGGAATGTACTGTTATCATCTTCAAGTTATCAATTGCGTCTTTTCAATTCCACTTATTGTTTCTTTCTATATACGACGACAATCCAATAACTCTCTTTTTCTCTCTCTTTCTCTTTCTTACATGAGATATAAATAACAAGGTATTGTTGTCTTCTTCGGTTCTACGAGAACGTTTCTTGATTAGGATTCCGAGGATTAGAAATAAATTTAACTACGCCGATTAGAATTAATGTCGATATTATCATAGAAAATATATTTATTATCGTTTATGTTCTTTCCTTTTTTCTTTTTTTTTTCTTTTTTTTTTTTAATCATTCTAATCGATAACAAATGGAACGTAAAAGGTGTTAAGGTATATTTACCTTTTATAAAAACTAAAATTACATTTTAATTATTAGTCTGAAAGAAAGAAAGAAAGAAAGAAAGAAAGAAAGAAAGAAAGAAAGAAAGAAAACAAAAAAGGAAAGGAAAAAAAAATTGTAACAAGGACACAGAACGACCCACGTCATGGACACATAAAAAGGAGGATAGACTTATATCGGTGTACTGTCTCAGCCTCGTCTTTTCTTCGTCCAGTAATTATCCATTTCCAACACTTTTCGACATGCGTACTCGGACCGATTTACATATGTGACTAACGGTTTCTTGGTCTTAATAAAAGAGCAAGGAGAAACGATAATAATGTCATTCATATTCAAAGAGAAGCAGAATACGTAATCGTAGTCTCGAAGATTTACATACGCCAAACAAGCTCCATTCTCCATGGAGCGTTCGTTCGTAATTAATACTTTGTATGATTAAGAGCACATTTTTTTTTCTACTTTTATTTTTATTTTTTTATATTTTTAAATAGACTAATTAATCTTCTTTTCGATATACATGTCTGTCTATCTGTGTGTGTGTGCGCGTGTGTGTGTACGGTCGCTCGCTCGCATGTGTCTTGTTTGTGTGTTTATGTGTGTATATACAGCTTCTAAAAATTCAATCTTATTCACGAACGATTCGCTTCTCAATCGTTTTATCTATTTATTCCGGGAAATGATTCATATAGCATGAATCGAGTCACAAATTACAATATCGTTTCGAGGGATTCCGTGCGATACAGCAGAATCGTCATACTGACGACTCTTCTCACCCTTCTTTTTTTTTTTTGTCAAACGCATATTCTAGAACGATCGAGATAAAAGCTGTCATTTATATTTTTATATTTCACCTCGGCCCAATCAAATTTTTACGAGTAACCGAATCGATCGTTTATATTTCTTGTGAAGCTTTTTACGATCCATGGAAGATAACGTAATTACAAAATAAAACAAAAAAAAAGATAAGAGAGAGAGAGAGAACAAGAAGAAAAAGAAAAATTTCTTCGCTACGAAAAAAAGATCTTATAAAAAAGTTTGTATACAT
>NC_140813.1:10505000-10535000 GCF_050613455.1 Vespa mandarinia | reverse complement strand
CCGTTAATCTAATGTTAAATCCAATAAAACTAATCGACGAATCACATCGATGCGCGTAGAAATTAACATTAAATTTTTGCTGTTTTATCACGTGCATAACTATTTTTACCAGTACCCGTTATATTAATAATATATATATATATATATATATATATATATATATAAAAAGTACAGTTTAAATAACATCGATTTATATCATTAAATTAATGGGATCAATATAAATTGTTAAATAATAATATTTACATTAATAATATTATTTAATAAAATTTATATATATATATATTAGGTTGGGGAAAAGGAAATTCATTATTTTTGCGTGAACTTCAAAACATTATTTCACATGTTTTGGATTGTCCGATTTGGGTCAAATATGCACCGTTTTGTTCTATAATTTGTTACCATTTTAAAGGTAGCTTCATAATGCCTCTCTCATAGAAGTCTTGGTCCTTATTGGCGAAAAACTCTAGTAATCGATTTTCACGATCTTCTCTTGATGCCGATTTTTTATCATTCAGGAATTTTTGCATTACGAGAAAAAGATGGTAATCGCTTGGTGCCAAGTCCGGACTATATGGTGGATGCATTAAAATTTTCCAACCAAGCTCCCGGAGTTTCTGGCAAGTCACTACAGACGTGTATGGCTTGGCGTTGTTTTTATGGAACACAACATCTTTTCTGTTGGCCAATTCTGGCCGTTTCTGGTCAATCGCTAGCTTCAAACGTTCCAGTTGTTGACAGTAGAGATCCGAATTTAGTGTTTAACCATATGGAAGCAACTCATAATAAATGATTCCTTTCCAGTCCCACCAAATGCACAGCAGAACCTTCTTCCTGGTCGTTAGTCCTGGTTTGGGCACCGTTTGAGTTGCTTCACCGTGCTTTGACCACGATCGTTTTCGCACAATATTGTCATATGTGACCCATTTTTCATCCCCAGTCACCATCCGTTTAAGAAATAGGTCGATTTCATTCCGTTTGGCCAAGACTTCGCAGATGGAAATTCGATCCATCATATTTTTTGATGTTAATTGGTGTGGCACCCAAACATCGAGTTTCTTTTTAAACCCAGCTTTGTGTAAATGGTTTACAACTGTTTTATGGTCGATCTTTAACTCCTGGACGATGCTACGGCTACTAACATGCCGGTCAACTTCGATTATTTCTGTGATTTTATCGACATTTTCGACGACGTGCGAGGTGCACCTTTAACATCAAAAATACCTGAAAGAAATCAACGAAACCAAAATTGCACGTAATTAGCTGTTACAGTATCGGGACCATAAACACCATTCCCAATTTCAGCCGCCTGGCTTGCATTTTTGCCTTTATCAAAGAAAAACTGTTAAATGTACCGAATTTTCTCTTTGTTGAATTCTATTTTTAACACCCTGTAACTCACAACTGAATGGACCAAACAAAAAGCAGCAAAAGAATAATTTTTTTAGTGTAAAATGTCACCTTGACAACGAGCATAAATCTGAAATTGTTTGATTAATACTTTACGAGATATCGATCACTATATCCATCTATCAAAAAAATAATGGATTCCTTTTTCTCCAACCTAATATATATATATATGTAAATTTTATTTATATATAATCTTTAACTTCAATTATGAAATGTAAAGATGGTTGGATTAACAAGTTTCGTAAATCTAGTGTTAATAAGGCTAATTTTGTATTGGCAAGTCTATAACACGTTGAAAATACGTTAAAGACATTCTCTATAAGAAAACGTCTAATCCGTCGCATAGATAACTATCTTCCCCCCCTCTCTCTCTCTTTCTCTTTCATTCTCGGACGTTCTTTAATACGATGATCTCAGCACGATCCCCTTACGCATAATTTGCAATGTCGAGGAGGCGCGGACGTAGAAGCAAGAAAAAAGGAAAGAAAAAGAGCGAAAGAGAGAGAGAGAGAGAGAAAGAGAGAGAGAGAAAGAGAGCGAGAGCTCTTTAGCGATCCGCTCGTCAACCGTTTCTCGAAAGGGCCGTTCAAGAAGAGAGAAAGAGAGAGAAAGAGAAGAAAAGAGAAGAAGAACGAAAGAAAGAGAGAGAGAGAGAGAGAGAGAGAGAGAGAGAGAGAGAGAGAGAAAAGGGTCTACTCGATCTCTCCCTTGGTGAACATTAAAGGCGGCCCACACGCGATCGCTCCCTGCGACGATTATTTTCATACACGCCCACCGTGTCTCGTGCACGCTTCTCGTCTTACTTTTCATTCAAACGAAACTAACCGTCACGATATAACGCACCAAATTCTTCATAGGAGCGTCCTTTCGCGTATACTACAGGTCCTAAATCCGTTTTAAGGATTACAGAGAAAGAAAGAAAGAGAGCGAGAGGGGGGGAGAGTACCTGTTAAACCTGCCACGCTTGCTAAGCACAAACCGAAAAAGACGAACTCGAGTAGGAAGGAAAGAGGCGTTAGACATCCGGCCGTTTATCTTTTTTTTCATATCAAAATTAAAAGTAGAACATCCTTTTTCTTTTGGAACAACCCCCCATGAAATATGGTCCGTTATTCGTTCTCTCATGACGGTCCTTTCCTTAACTTCCTTCCGTCCTCGATCAGATATCTTTGAATTTTCAATCATCCTTCCTTCCTTTCTTCCTTCCTTTCTTTCTGTTTTTTCTTTCTTTCTTTTTTTCTCTTTTTTTTTTTTAATACTCAACTTTAGAAATAGCTAAAGGTTGAAAAATGGCTAAGATACTTATATTTCATTTATCTGTTGAAATGATCGTATTAAAAATCTTTTCATCTGAAGGAGTTCAATTTCATCGATGAAAAGTCGATGCTTCCTTATCGATACTTAATATCGATAAAGGAAGAAAAGAAAATTCTTTTGAAGATATTATTAAATCGAGGGAATCGCGTCAGGGGCGTAATCGAAAGAGGGGAAAGATATGAAAGGATGAGAAAGGTGGCTCCAAAGCAGGTTTCGTCTGTCCTTAAAAGAAAAGAAAAAAGAGGGGCGGGAGGAGAGAAAGAACCAAAAAGATGAATAAATTTAAAAAAGTATTTATTTCGCTATTTAAAATATACACAAATTATTCGCAATATTGTATTATTGCATTTCAGGATATATTTGATTGTTATAGTATTTAAATCTGGTTACGCCCCCGAGTCACATTAAATCGAAATTTTTATAACTTTGTAATTTATTATCGCGATTAGATAGAATACTGGAAACTATATGCCGAGAAGATTGAAAGGAAAAGGGTGGAAGGTACGAGAACGATTCCAAGAACTCGCTCTATCGTTTCTAACAAATTTATATAAGCAATCACTTCGCCTCGAGTAAGAGAAGAAGAAGAAGAAGAAGAAGAAGAACAAGGAGAACAAGAAGAAAAACAAGAAGAAAAAGAAGAAAGAGAGAGAGAGAGAGAGAGAGAGAGAGAGAAGTGTTTTTCGTGACTAGAGCGATACGATCGTCGGAGAGATCGTAACGACCCCTTTCGAACAAATCGTTTCGCTCGGGTTATCAATTATTAGGTACGACACCGGTTTACGTTCCACGCTTATAAACTGCATTGGAGTTAACATAGGTACGCGCGAGCGCACGTGATACCGTTTAAGAATTAATTTACGAGCCCGATGAAACGTATTGTTTTCTTATCATAATTCGTTCGTTTATTTCTCTCTATGTACCCTTTCACCCCCATCTTCCCCCTATGCTGTTCTTAATTCCGGAGAAGGGAAAAAAAAGGAAAAAGATAATTAGAATAGTAACATTGAAGGATCATTACCGATTAATTTGCCATTGAAGAATTATAATAATAATAATAATAATAATTATTATTATTATTATTACTATTATTATTATTATTATTATTATTATTATTATTATTATTATTATTATTATAATAACCATTCGTTCATTTTAACCAACCGTTATTACGGAAAACATGGAATAATTTATAACCGATCAACACGCGGAACGATATTTCACGTGTAGAGGTATCTTTCTACCGGCACGTTTACGAGTATAAACATTTTCTACGAGACGAGAAATCGTTTTGATACACGTTGAGAAATTGCATAAATATATATATATATATATATATATATATATATATATATATATATATGCTTTTATGCGAGGGAGACGAGAGTACCGTACGATGGAAACGAGAGATCGATCAATCTATCGATTGATTCCCTATTCGAACTAATCGTTTAGATCACGTGATCATACAACTAGGAACGTAACACAAATAAGTATAATATAATACTTATTCATTCGATTGAATGATTTTCTTCGATTGATTCGCGCATCTTCACCTACGTAAGATTTGTCATGATAATGCTATTGACATTTGATAAAATCGAACGTCTCGCAATTTCCTTATTACGAATTTACTAATTAGTCTTAGAAAGTGCCGAATGTTTTAAGACTTTCTTAAATGACGTTTTCAAACATTGATAATACCGAAGGTCGAGTTTGAACATGGGTTAGTTCGATGAGTTTGCACACTATATACATACCTACACACATATATAATATATATACATATATATTCATACATACATACATATATATATTTATACATACATACATATATAATATATATACATATATATACATATATACATACATACATATATAAACGAATCACCATAAAGGAAGAAGTTTTCCGTTAATTCTACGAAATTGAAAGGTATATGTGAGAGTCGAGGAAACTTTTAAAAGGAAATCCGCCTTGGCGGTCTCTCTGAAATTAACGTTTACGAGTATAGTAAGTAGAAGGAAAGAGAGAGAGAGAGAGAGAGAGAGGGAAAGACAGACAGACAGAGAGAGAGAGAGAGAGTGAGAGAGAGAGAGAGAGAGAGATTAAAAAGAGAAACGTAAAGAAGTGCGTATAGAGTCAAAGTCGTGTCGAGAGATAATCGGTAAACGTCGCGCTCTTACGAGTTAAACGCACGCGCGCGCGCAAAAGCGGTAGAACCAGTCTAAGATGAAAGTAAGGACGGAGAAAATCGCGGTTAGATAATTCCATAGACGTACCCTCGCCCCCACCCCATACATTCATTCGTTCGTTCGTTCCGCTGTACTTATATATGTACGTAAATACTTACTTACTTACTTACTTACTTACTTACTTACTTATGTACTCGTTCCGTTACACGTTACTCCCATTTTTTTTTGTTCCTTACGCGTTCGTATAAATGCAAACAAAGAAAAACAAAAACAAGAAAAAAGGAAAAGAAAAAACAAATATTTGCTACGTTAATATTTAATTTCCAACGTTCTAACGTTCACATACGATTCGATAATGATTTTTCTTCTTTCTTGGAAAAAATTTTTTTTTCACTTTTTTTCTTTTTTTTTCTTTTTTCATTTTTTTTCAATATTTTTTTATTTCTTTTTCTTTCTTTTTTTCATTTTTTTGAGAAGTTTTTCTCATTAGTATAAGAGATCACGCAGAGAGAAAGATAGAGAGATAAAGAGAGATAAAGAGAGAGAAAGAGAGAGAAAGAGAGAGCTCTCGATGCGTCTGACTCGCGGGTGTCAAGGGATTATTGCTTGGGCTCAGGCAAGCAACGTCGGGTCAGTGTACACTTCATAGAGTACTGGCATGGGGGGAAAGGCAGCTCACTTGTTAACGATCTCGTTCGCGTGAGTCACGCTGCGTTTCGTGCATGTTCCGGCCGTGACAACGACTGAAATATGCTGGAGCTGAAGAAGAAGAAGAAGAAGAAGAAAAAGAAGAAGAACCCAGAGAGATCGACTTATTTTTATGTCTCTGTCTATCTCTCTCTCTCTCTCTTTCTCTTTGTATATGAAAGAGAAAGGATTATTATCAAAGCCTCGAAGCTTTCGGAAGTAATAAACATTTTAGTTGTGTCATACGAGTAAAAAAAAATGAAATAAAATAAAGAAATAAAAAGAAAAAAAAAATCATCGAACAACACCTTCTTTGAATTATCATAACTATATCTTTTATAGAGGCCACATTAAAATCGGACACTTGTGGATTTTATCTGATCGTCATACTTCAGTCGTAACTTCAACGTTGTGGAAGAACGAAAAGGAAAATTCTCTTATATAAATCGTAATAGTGTTCTTGCGCACGTGCAGGAACCAGTACTTACGATCGTGGAACTCGAGGGCGATACTTACTTTGTGTCGATCGATTCGTCGAAGGATCTCTCTCACTCTCTCTCTCTCTCTCTCTCTCTCTCTCTCTCTCTCTTTCTCTTTCTCTTTCTCTTTCTCTTTTAAATTACGCAAGTATGTATTTAACTTTTACAAAGTAATACGAATATCATCAAACACCTGCGCGAACTTTGCTTTGATACGTTTCGACGTCGTTATTCCGATTATATTAATTTTTATAATTATTTTATAATTACTTTTTAACAATCCATTTATCTAGCCATTTTCTGAACTTAAACGGAGAACATGTTTATGTCCTTTTTCTTTTTTCTTTTTTTTTTCAATTTTTTTTACTTTTCTCGAAAAAAAAATGTGTAAAGGAACGAAACGCGTGAAATGAAAAAATACAAAGAGAAAAGAGAAAAATTAAATAAAGCGAAGAGGAAGAGTGCTCGATTTATCCATGACGTCATACTGAACACGATTTACCGGAAAGAGCATCCAGGAAGTTGAGAGAGTCAACGAGAAAATATGTCTGACGTATAACAGCGTGACATCTTTCTTGTCGGACTGAGTTGACCCTCGTTGTTGAGAGTTGATACGAAGTATAATTAGTACGAACGACGATGGATCGATGCTTTTTAGCATGTAACACATCACAGTATACCTAGAGTGAAATGTAATGCGTAGTATATCCATCACGATATATAAAATAGAAACAAACAAACAAATCAAAAAAGAAGAGAAAAAAAAGAAAATGTCAGTCTCTATCGTTCAGTGAACTCTTCTATAGATTTAACTTTCCAATTTATATCTCCTACATTGCGTAATCATATCGCGTTACAATATTCCATGTATACTTACATATACATGCATATAAATATATACATATATGTGTGTTGTATGTATACGCATTCGCTTCTAGTTTCCAAAGGAATTCGAACAATTTTCCGAGAGTTGTTTCATCGATTGTTACACGAACCAGAATAGAGCATTCGTAACCCTCAATAGATAGAAAATCATCCCCCTATACAGGAAGAAAACTGAACGGAAAAGTGATTCTATCGGATATGTACTTTGACGCACAGTAAGGGGCGGGTATCGGTTCAGGAGTAATAAAAAGAAAACATATAGAAAAAAAAGAAGGAAAAAGAAAAAAAAAATAGAAGCGAATAGGGGTAAAAGGGAGAAGAAGAGATAGAGAGTACGCGAAATCAAAAAGAGAAAGAGAAAGACAGAGAGTCAGAAAGAGATAGAGAAAAGGAGAGAAAAGAGATTTTGAAAAATAGTACTGTCTCGTCTGAAAATTTTTGTTCGAGTATATCTGACCCCTCGTCGTCATTAATAACTCGACGCGTTTGCCACGCGCACATCATTTTCCTGTCTCTTTGCTGTCCACCCGATGATGCAAACCTATACGTTCAAATATATGTTAGAGTACTGTATGTATATGTGTTTAAGTATGTGTGAATGTGAGTCAAGATAAAAGCACGGAATTAGGTACCCTCGTTGCAGCAGGTTTCTATGAAACACCCTTTGCCTTCCTTCCGCCCCTTCTACCTCTAAACTTCCCCTCTTCCTGCAATCCTACCCATCCCCATTCCCCTGACCTTTTATGACCCTGTTTCTAAAGCACGCGTACCGATCGCTTTTATTATCCTTTGCGTGAACGCCTGCGACGTATATTCTTTTTCCATCTTTTCTCTCTCTCTCTCTCTCTCTCTCTCTCTCTCTCTCTCTCTTTCTCTTTTTCTTTCTTTCTCTTTTATTGGCAGAAAAATTAATCGACCTCAATACCGGCGGATCCCAGTACGAAGGTCTTTTAAAATAACAAGGCGCATGATTTAAAAAAATATATAAGAGATTTGTACGTGTTAGATACTCGAAAGATTTGATACTGGATAGATAGATATATACATATATTGAGCGTATCTAACGTTCGGCCAACTCAATGAACCGGATCCTTTAAACGGGATTTTACTTACACGCCGTTTGTGTGGAACCTAAGTGTATGCTGTATTACGTACGTACATATATACACGCTGCGTTTTGTCGTCGATGATATCTATGCGTGCCAAAGAGGGAAAGTGTATTCAAATCTCGATTTTTAATACCATAAAATTACTACTTACATATATATAAAACTACTACATACATATATATATACACACAATATACAACATATGTGTGTGTGTATATCTTTTGATTTTACAAATATATATATTATAATATCAAAAGATGTATAGTTTGATAATAATAAATATAAAAATATCTTCCAAATAAAGATTTTACTAATAAAATAAAATTGTAATAAATAATAGATAGAAATGTCAATAATGAAAAAGAAAGATTTTAATTAATTTAAAGAATACAAGAATTTGAATAATAAATAAAGATTAAAAATTTCAATAAAATAAAAGAAAATTTAATTTTCAAGATTCTTTTTACACAATATTTTAATAATCGAATAAAAAGAAAGAAAAAAATCAATAGAATCGCGATACGTCGATAACTTTTAACACCTTATTTGAAAAGAAAAAGAGAAAGAATATATAAGAAAAGATAATAAGTTATATAAGTAAATATAAAAGTTTATATATATATATAACATTCGCAATATATATATATATATATATATATATATATATAATACATATATATTATATATATATTGCGTAATATATATATATTATATATATATCCATATATATATATATATATATATATATAATACATATATATTATATATATATATATTGCGTAATATATATATATATATTATATATATATCCATATATATATATATATATATATATATATATATATATTGCGAACGTTACGGGCTCAACGAACGATTGAGTGCAGCTTACATTATTATATCGATTGTGATTCGGTATAGGAGCGTCATCATCCCTTCTCTCTCTCTCTCTCTCTCTCTTTCTCTTTCTCCTTCTCCTTCTCTCTGTCTCTTTCTCTCTCTTTTTTCTCTTTTTTATCTTTCGCTTCGATGAAATTCCATTCCATCGTGGCTTTTCTCGCATTCGTGACGGCTAGCGAGAACAAGCCGACGCTCGCGTCAAAATTCGTCAAGGGCTGTCAAAACGACCGACAGAACGGTCCCCGCGAACGAATGAGACCATAGGGTAGTCTATCCCCTTCTCCTTCCCCCATTTATTTTCTTTTTTTTTTCTTACTTCCTACCACACTCTTCCCTTTTTCTATCTCTCTCTTTTTCTCTCTTTTTTTTCTTTTTCACTCTTTCTCTTATTCGTTTTACTCTCCCCCACCATTTGCCTCTTTTCGATGAAGAAGAAAAGAGGGGTCGAAATGTGTATCCTTCCTATTTGTTTTCTTTCCTGTTCTAAACTCGCACAGATAGATTTTATCCTCGCATAGAAAATCTCTGGAGTATCATTAAATAGTCTTTTATCGTTAATAAAAAATATTTATCAATGAGAAACAAGATTACGTATACACACGTACATATATATATATATATATATATATATATATATATATATATATGTATATATACATATAGACATATATATATCTACATAGACATATGTACGTACACAAATTATTCGATTCGTAGGTGTAAATACGTGATATGAATGGAGATCGCAATAGCCCAATGAATTCTAATTATCATGCTAATCGATATTAGAGAGATAGAATACTTCCTAACGCCCACCATTTCTGCCAGTCGATTTCATTCGCATAGACCAACCCATATTGTGAATACGTTGTTAATGATGTTTGTTATTATACTTTCAATAATAAAAAATGTTAACCTTTTAGAAAGCCATTTCTTTCAAATATATTCTCCATGATTCATATAATTATATTTCTCGAAATATCGATGACAACTCAACGATTAGCAACCTTTCCTTTCCTTGTCCTTGTCTTACTCATCTAGTATCTATGAGCAATCATCTTTTTCTCCTTTAATCGCATACTTCTTGTGTTTATCTACTTCTCGGTCCATCTATCCATACCTCCCTCTCTCCCTCCCTCCATCCATCCCTCTCTCCCTTCCCTCACTTTATTCGCAGATTCTTAGATACTTACGTTCATTTAGATAGAGAGAACTAGCGTTACGAGATGAGAGTACCGCAGGAAACGGGACAGCTTCGTCTCTCGAGTGAATGGATAGACGCATAGCAGCCGCAAGAGTAGCAGCTCGGACAAGCAGCTATGCGCTGCTTGTGGCGAGTAGGTGAGTAGGTAGGTAGGTAGGTAGGTAGATAGATAGGTAGGTAGGTAGGTAGGTAGGTTGACTCGTAGAGGTGAGGGTAACAGAGATACTGAGACAGAGAGAGAGAATCGACCCTCGAGAGTCTCTCTCTCTCTCTCTCTCTCTCTCTCTCTCTCTCTCTCTCTTTCACTGGTAGAACTGGACCGTCCGTATAGCATGCGCGTACCTTCTCCAATCATGAAACAGCCCTGTCCTCTCCAAGCACGGAGAAGCTCGTAAGCCAACGAGTCTCTCAAGTCCTTTTTTAGGATTCCACTTAACTTTTCATATCTCCCGTTTCTCAGTCGTAATTATATCGTACACCCGAGAACGTAATACGATGACGGATAAACGATATTCTCATTATTCTTTTTGTCCTGAAAGTATTTTTTGAAAAATAAATTGAGAAACAAAACAAAAGAAAAAGAAACGATAAAGAAAATATTGTTATTTATAATAACAAAATGATAATGGAAAAGTAAAGAAAAAAAAAATTTCTCTTCATTTTACAATTAGAAAGTCCATTCGCGTTCATCATTTATTCTTTTATCTTTTGGAATTAACAACGATAATAAGGATCTTTTATCGTAAAAGTTTTCATCATCTTGTAGTGTCATTAAGCGGTAAACCTAATGTCAGAGTTCTTACGTGTCAATTCTTTAGAATATTAAAAGGAAGAAGAACGCGAAGCGAAAGAGAGAAAGAAAGAGAGAGAAAGAGAAAGAGAGAGGAAAAACCACGAAGGTTGGCAAATTTTTACGGTTCGTTGCTATTAATATTTGCTATTGTAGCTTTATTGAATCGTACGCATATTGCGTTCAAGAGAATCACACAGGAAACCACAGAACGTTCTAAGGTCGTCGACTTTAACGTGGAATTCACGTCACCCTGTACCTAAGTTCGTTCGTACAAATACACACACACACGCACGCACGCACGCGCGCGTGTATATATATACGCTCGTGGAACAATGATAATCAGACCGAAGAGTCAGCATTGTTGTCAATGTAGTTTACGAGCATCGCACATATGCTCTCGAGTACTACCAGGTATAATGCTACCTATACATATACATATACACACAAATATACATATAATATATATAAGTATATATTTATATATCTATATATCTATATATCTATATATCGTATCGATGCTCGTCGCATTGTCAAACTCGTCGCTTTCAAGTGTGAAGTGATCTGTAAATCACGTACGACCCTTATTCATTGTTTGGCATTGCGATTTTTCTGATTTTTCGGATTTTCTCCAAATCAATGCATTTCTTCCTTTCTAGTTCTAACCCGCTTCGTTACGCGTCATTCCATATGACCGAACTCGATCGTTCCGCGTTTAATTTCAGATAATAATAAATAATAAAAAAAAAAAAAGAAAGATATTATTGGCAAGGTCTGTGAATCATATTTTTAACACTGATACTACTGATATATTCATACCACGTCCGTCAATTTGATGATTACTTTGAAAAAAAAGGAATGAAGATAAAAAACAATATTATTCGTTATTATTTTTACTTTCATTTTTACTATAATAATAATTAAAGGAAAATGGATTTTAATTTACATATTCGTAATGATTATGATTCTAGTAATTATATTAAAATAAAAAATTTGAACGGATTTAATAGTTCCAGTAATAATACGAGTAATTTAATTTATAATAAATTATATTGAGTTTATAATAAATTAATAGCGAGATGATGATTTAGTAATTATATTAAAATAAAAAATTTTAATGGATTTAATATTTTTCAATGATAATATGAGTAATTTAATTTATTAATTTTTCGATGACATTGATGTTCTATAACAATCTTATTACAAAGTTTACATGACGCATGATCGCTCATAAAAAAAAAAAAAAAGAAAGAAAGAAAAATCATAGCTTGATTTATTCATTACTGATTAAAAGCGTATGTCAGCAACGAATATTTCCGAACGAGATGCGCTCAATAACGTGTCAGAATCAGAATCATTTATACGGCGCAATACGTAATCGATCGTAGCCCGATAATAACCATAAAGGGTCGAAATTAATTTCTCTCTTGCTCTAGCGTTTCCATAATATCCTGTGACTTTTCGTTTCGCCTATCTAACAATTTCACCAAATTTCATTGAAATTTCAATCGGTTATCTATATAAGAAAATCCGAAATATTTTATTTGTAACCGGTAACATAAGTCGGATCTCGTATGGAAATGGAAAGGTAATTGACTACGACGAATTTAAGCGGATTCCGATTAAACTATCGTAATGAGCGAATTGTAACATTAAGATAAGACGAAATATCTCAAAGAAACTCTTAAACGTAAATACGCGCTAACGACATATTATTAGAAAAATATTGATATAATAGAAACTTCTAACTCCGTTATCTCACTTCGTTCTTTCACGTTCGATCATTTCTAATTACTCGAATGCATACTTATATATCCATACGCATTTACCCGTAATCTTATTAATAGAGTATTTATGAAATTGTATAATCGAATTGTATATATATATATATATATATATATATATATATATATATATATTTCCTAATGTTTCTTTCATAAAAGGTAGCTAGCCAACGAGAGCCAATATCATATCTTGCTAAACGAACCGGTTAAATGACGATAGTAAAACAAGATCGTAGTAGTTGGTGGACGTCGAGTAGAAGATCGGAGATGTTCGAATCGATTTCCGTTCGCATCTCGACTACTACGAACCCGCCTACGACGGGTTAATTATCTCTGCTTTTAAAAGCTTTGCCGGTGAGCAGCAGCAGTAGCGGTGGTGGCAACGGCAACAGCAACAGCAACAGCAGCAACGATATATACTCGCCTTCGACTCGCCTTTCATGCGCATCTCTTTTCATACTTGCTCTATCTTTCGCGCGAAGATAAAACGAAGCTGGATAAAAACACGGTGAAAGATAAAAGGGCGGGCAGAGAAAGGGCTGGAGAAAGGGAGAGTTTCTAAGGGAAAACTTACTTTCGAAATGGTCGCGTTTGAAGATACCGACAAAAAGAAAAAACAAGAAGAAAAAAAGGAAATATTATTAAATTTATAAATAATCTCATATCTTAATTAACGACATGTAACTACTGCGTCACTTGTAGATTACTTTCCTGAGGGTAGAAATGAAAACGATTATAAAAAGAAAAAAAGAAGGAATATTATTATTTCACTTATTTATTTTCCTTTTAAAGAATTAATCTTTACAAAAATCTTTACGAAAAAATTTCGTTCATTCTAAAAAAAAAAAAAAAAAATAAAATAAAAAAAATAAAAAAAGGAAAAGAAAAGTGATCTCGTTTGAAAGATCATTGCAGCTTAGGAAAATCGCTATCTGTCGAAAGTTCGAAGGTTATAATCGAGATACCAACACAATTATTATCTTAAAGAAAGAAGTGCGAAATAAAAAAAGAAGAATAGAAAAAAAAAGAAAAAAAAGAAAGATCTAGCAAGTATAAGTGTCTCTCCGATCATTAAAAGCGCGCTTTTCTCGGAGTGACGACACAATGTATTGAGATATCTCGGCGCGTCGAAGAAAAAGAGAAGAGTGGGGATCGTTCTCCTTTGCTGGGACCGTGCGTATCCCCTACTCCTCAGCTCCGTAGCTTTACCCCCACCAAAGGTCATCCGATTAACGGGCGTCGCCGGCAAGCAGCGACGAAGTGCCAGAGGCGGCAGTCCGCGCTTGCGGGGCCTTACGAGAGGGGGTTTATAGTTCGTGTCTCTCTCACTACGACGTATCACGTTACTTCATCGAGATTAATCGCGATTGTCTATAATCATAGAGATATCGATTAGAATGTATATCGATTGACGAACGGGAATAATAAAAGCGAGTTTAAGATACTTTTAGAAAGTCGTTTGAGGGGAATAAGTCACGTGTATAATAACTACAACGACGTAGTCGTCTCTCCTGTGTGTTGTTTACCAGAACGATAAGCGTATTCATTGTTTGGAGGAGGATACTCGTATCGTAAACGCAGACACCCTCTCCCCTGCCCTCTCTTGCCCTCCCCCCGTTCGACATATTATCCGTTTCTCTTTTTTTATTTAAAGGCGATACCAACACGCTCGTGACAGATCAACACGTTTGTTTCGTCTAATGTGTTTTCTCTAATGGTATTGGTAAAAGGACGTCCTATCAACCAAATCATGTATATTCATTGTTATGTTTATAATATCGATCGTTATGTTTCAATATAAAATCAAGAGGAAAAAGTGATCGAAAGGGAAAGCTATATTGCCTTAGGGAACATATCTTTAGTGAAGAGATAAAAGAGAAGTATCGTTAATAGAAAAACTGGACATTCGAAGTTTCTCTCTGTTGCCTTTGTATGTTAGCATTGGTTCTGATCGAGAAGTCACCGAGAGTACTCTCACGTTCTTGGAACGTTTCTTCGTGGGGAAGAAAAAGGGAAGAAAGAGTGAGAGTGAGAGAGAAAGAGTGAGAGAGAGAGAGAGAGACAGAGAGAGACAGAGAGAGAGAGAGAGACAGAGAGAGAGAGACAGAGAGAGACAGAGAGAGACAGAGAGAGAGAGAGAGACAGAGAGAGAGAGAGAGAGAGAGACAGAGAGAGACAGAGAGAGAGAGAGAGAAACAGAGAGAGAGAGAGAGAAGCGTGGGTCTTCGTCCAACATCTTTCGACGTCCACGGCTGGTGCAATAAGAGAAAAGCTTGTCCTGGAAAACATCGAAGTGAGATTACTCTCCTCCTACGAGAGAATAGATCGAACTGTCGGGAGGAAACAAGAATACGTTCGATTCTAAGAAAATAGAGGATCGATACATCTTCATCGTAAGTAAGAAGGAAAGGAAGAAATAAATAAAGGAAGAAAAAAAATTTGGAAAAAGAGAAAACGCGAAAGAAGAAAAGGGACTCTGTAAAATAAAAAAAAAAATATTTATTTCTACGTATAGCCGGAGGCTATCAAGACCCTTGGCTGATCAAGATAGGTCCTTATCTACTTGAACGATCCGAACGAAGTAAACGATCGCTAGGTGAATATCTCGTGGGTGGAGAAACGCGATGAGGGGGAGGAGTCGAGGTACTTGGTGAATTACGTTTTAAACCACCCCCTCTAACCCCCCTACTCAGAACAGTCTGCCCGCCAACAGTCTCCTTGTTCCAGCACCGGTGGAAAAACTTTTTCAAGTAAACAGTAATTATTGTAGGCGAGAGAAGGCGATCGTGATTAATAATCGGCACCGGTTGAACATCGAGAAACCTCGTGAGAAGAGAATAGAAGGGAAGGAAATAAAGAGAAGAGAGAAAAAGTAGCAGCGTGGGCGTTCGTGCCTGTGACGTGTGACGTGTGCGTGTGCGTTTGCGTGCACTCGCGTGTATGTATGCACATTTACAACACGGAGGACTACGTACTCCTTCGTACCCTGGGTACAAAGAGTGTTAAAGAGAAAGAAAAAGAGAAAGAGTTGTACGATCGTGCAAATGATCGTGCCCTTACGATCCTTTCGATCGTCGATCGTCTTAGTGGATGCCAGATTGCCTGGATGCCAGTTTTGGAAGGCGGAATAGCAAAGAAGCGTGGTGCCGATAGGCTCGGTCGCAAAATGCGAATGAGACTTTGCACCGCATCGAAGGAGTCCTATACGCTGCTCTCCAAGAAACGGTAAAAAAAAGAAATAATAATAATAATAATAACAAACCATTTATCCTTAAGTTAATCTTAATTCTATGATCAATCGTTGAAAATTATGGTTTTTCACGTGTCACGTAACACAATAAAAATCGTCAAAATACGAAGTTCACGTTGGATACGATGGAAATGATCGTTCAGTGACCTTTCTTTCCATCAGTTGAGATCACTAACGTATATCTCATCGGAATTGCTAGTTTTAACGATCGACGATCGTTTTCGAGATTTTCCAAGCCCTACAACGAACGACCTATAATTTAGCTCTCGGTCCGAACGATTCGGATCCCACGAGTAACTGGCTTCGCGTCCTCGTTCGTTCATCTCTTCCTACCACGGCGGTGGCGCTTACTACGTGTGTCTTCGTGTTTAGCCACTTTAGAAGAGTAAGATCCGACTATCGTCGTGTCTCGATGGGTTAGGCTTGCACGAGCCACCTAGTCCCTTCGGTAACTAGACGTAATCTTCCGGTAATTTAGCAAATGACAGTCCGTAAATATTTCGTTCGTAAATTATGATTACGGGTTTCTGATCGTTTGTTTTGCCGTGCCTCCGTTTGGGGAAAAAGAAAAGAAAAATGAAAAAAAAAAAAAAAAAAAAAAGAAAGAAAGAAAAAAAAGAAAGAAATAAAAA
This sequence comes from Vespa mandarinia, assembly GCF_050613455.1. Lineage (NCBI taxonomy): Eukaryota > Metazoa > Arthropoda > Insecta > Hymenoptera > Vespidae > Vespa > Vespa mandarinia. The sequence goes on along the minus strand of NC_140813.1, from coordinate 10,518,366 downwards.
CAAAATTAAACATACGAAGACACGTAGATCTCTCTCTTTTTTTCTCTCCCTCTCTTTCTTTATCTTTCTCTCTCTTCTCTTTCTCTGTGGAAACACATTTTTTGACATGTAAAAATGAAAAACGCGTTTTTATATGAAAAATAATATAAAAAAAACCGATCAAATATACTTACTCAAATATATTAATTATGAACGAAGGAAATTTTCAATGATCATAAAAAGGGGGAAGGGGGTTACCCGAGGGTATAGCTTTATTTCAGTAGGGTCCAGCTTTTCGTTCGGCGAATCAAATTTGTCGGTATTCTCAGTGGCACGTTCTCGGACATCTAACGTAATTTGTTCGTGCATATCGTAAGCCATTATGCATACAGACGCGAAAGATGTTGCTGCAGCGAATGGAATTATAGTAATCCGAGAGCCGACCCCAGCGCCTCTCTTTTCTCTCTCTCTCTCTCTCTCTCTTTCTCTTTCTTTCTACTTTCGTCATAAATATTCATCCCTATACGTGCGTTACGTTGTTAGACATATTTACACAGTTATGAATATGGGTAAGCGGTCGTGGTCCAGCTTGGACCGGATTTCCTCTCTCTCTCTCTCTCTCTCTCTCTCTCTCTCTCTCTCTCTCTCTCTCTCTCTCTCTTTCTCTCTTTCTCTCCCTCTTTCTCTTCGAAGATTACTTCTCGTCTACTTGAAGCGTTTGCATCGCTTTGAAGTTTCGCGTGTCTTTCTAAAAAGAAGTTTTCTTCTTCTTTTTCTTTTCCCGTCTTCTTCTTCTTGTTCTTATTCTTCTTCTTTAAGTTGCACACACGCATGTACCATAATACAACCTTTCTCAGCAGGTATAACAGTACAGAAAATTTTAACCGAGGCGTATAATAGAATAGAAGGAGCGGAACGCGTAAGTAGACGCGCTTGCTTTCTGATTTATCCGACGATTTAGCCGATTTTAGCGATGGAATTTGCATGCTGGAAGGAAACACCGTTTTCCCTTTGCCGAAGAGCGTGTAAGAAAAAGATAAAGAGAGAAAGAGAGAGAGAGAGAATGAGAGAATGAGAGAAGCGAAGATGTTACGGCAGCCAAGCTATTCCGGCAATTTCGTTAAATACGTGCCGCGAGAAAATTGAAGATAATTTACACCTTGCTTACCTTCCATTCAAGGTACCAAACTGCGGTACCTTTTCGTGCGTATGCGCGCCCTCACATGAAGGGATACACACACACACATACACCTTTGATCTTGTATACTTAAGATAGACGTTCGTGAATATTCTCTCTGATAAAAAAAGAATATATATACACATATATGTGTATTACCACCGTGTAATCCGAGAACAAGTGGCTGTATGTTCGCGCGATATCTCTGACTTCTCTCTCTCTTTCTCTCTCTCTTTCTTTCATTCTCTTACTCTCTTACTTTCTTATGTATACACACGCAACATATATGTGTGTTTATGTATATATACATAATCTGTGCATATTTGTGAGGTTCTCGCAAAGTAAAAGTCGCAGCTGCCACAGTTTCGTCTCTACTCCTCGTCGTTTCCTTCCTCCTCCCCTCTTCCTCATTTCCTCTTTACTCTCGCGTCTTTACGCTTGTTACGAGGATGAATCAAAGCTCTGTATCGAAACGGAAGCTGCCATCCACTGGATTTTCGATCGACCGTTTAAAAGAGAACGACGACGACGACGACGACGACGACGAAAGAAAAAAAAAAGAAAAAAGAAAAAATAAAGTTACCAGTCATCTCATCTCCTTCGACGGATTTCCTTTTAAACGATCTCGTAACTCGAACTCGAAGATAGACTGTTTTATATTGCTTGCCTTCCACAACGATTCTTATCACTTTTTTTTTTTAATAGAACGAATACTATACTGAATTGGACGTTACTGTAACTAACGGATAATCGGTTCGAATGGAGTTGGAACAAAAAAGAAAGAAAAAAAAAGTTAGAAAAGCAGAGAGAGAGAGAGAGAGAGAGAGAAAGAAACACGCTAACGTATCAATCTTTTTATCTCATTCCTGACAGCTGTTATAAATTAATTATCCATCGTTTAAAGGAAATATGAAACGCACACACGTAAGTACTTTTCCTATACACAAGTTCGATCTCGTTCGTCGAATGATTGAATTCTTTTTCTTCTTTCTCTTTTCTGTCTCTCACTTTTCTTCTTTTTTCCGAAATCACTAATCAACGATTGATAGAGAAAAAATCAATAAAACAAAAAAATAAAGAAAGAAAAAAAATATAATCTGTTTTGTACGTGACCGTTCAACTTATCCTAATCAGGTATACACGGAAATTATGTTTTTCCTGCTTTCTCTCTCTCTCTCTCTCTCTCTCTCTCTCTCTCTCTCTCTCTCTCTCTCTCTCTTTCTCTGTCTTTCGTGACCTCGAACGAAAAATGATTCGTATGATAAGAAAGGAACAAGTTATGCGAGCAATAGATAACCCCTCACAAGGACTAGAATAATTCGTTCATGATATATAACACTTGAAGTGATTCGCAAGAATAGTTAGTTATTCGTTGGCGTGAACAGTTGGTACATTCTTTCTCTCTCTGTCTCTTACTTTCTTTCTCTCTCTTTCGAATCATGTCTCGCGATAAGAAAAAGTCACAAAGCTAGTATAGCGCGCGTAATAAAACTCGGCAACGCGTATAATCTATGTTGAAATTTATTTCAGAGACCGCCTTACACGACGTTCACCCTATCACGGTGAACGTTTTCTTTACGTATCTCACGGACGCGTCCTCGTTTTCTTTTATTTTTCCCCTTCTTGTTTTATTTCTTCAATCATTTTCCATCTCGTCATTTCTTCTCCGTCGAAACGATCAAATTAGTTTCGAATAATACCGCGCTTTCACAGATTACACTCTTTCTTCCATCCTACCTCCTTCACTCTCCCTCTCTCTCTCTTTCTCTCTTTCTCTCTCTGGAATATTCATTTCTTGAAGGCTCAATTGAAAGCAACTCGTTTGAACGTGTAGCTTCTCTTAATTTCGTGACGTTCGTATCAAGTTACATGACTTTATCGATATCTCTCTTTTTCTATCTCTCTTTCTCTCTCTCTCTCTCTCTCCCTCTCTCTCTCTCTTTCTCTGTCTCACTGTCTCTTTCTCTGTCTCTCTCTTTTTTCTTTCGCGGAAACGAGAAATAATCGAACAGAATGGTCCATTGTGTAATAGCAGTAACGATTCAGCGCCGCATGGAATTCCAAGAAAAGAGCAGTGAGACAGAGACACATGGAGAGAGAAAGAAAGAGGGAGAGAGAGAAAGAGAGAGAGAGAGAGAGAGAGAGAAAGAGAGAGAGAGAGAGAGTAAGAAAGAGAGAGAGAGAGAGAGAGAGAGAGAAAGAGAGAGAGAGAGAGTAAGAAAGAGAGAAAGAGACGAGTAATACGAAAGGTCTGGAAATTCTGTCAGCGGTGAGATACCAAATACGAATTCATTCTTACATGTATGTATATCGATATTCGAGATCGTGACCGGGTTCTCTCTCTCTCTCTCTCTCTCTCTCTCTCTCTTTCTCTCTTCAGTAAGAGTCACTCGGTATAGTAAATAACTATACACGACACATAAGTATGTACCACGTTACTGAACTTACTCGAGCGTCTTATGGGTTTTGACGAGTCGTGGAGTAGGCGAATACGCTCGAGAGCCGCTATCTTTTGTCGTTAAATTCGATAACGAATAACGCACCGCTGAATATGCTGGAAATAATTCGACGATTTAATATATCACATACCTACGTACATATGTATGTACGTATATGTATATACTTGCATACATTGTTGAGAAATATTTATCGTAGAAGGAGTTAGAGCTAGTAGAGAAAGAAGAAGAGAAAGAGAGAGAGAGAGAGAGAGAGAGATCTTGTGGTCTGAGTTACTTTCTCGTTACGCCATATCGTAGTCGGTTTCATCAAAGTCGAAGAAAAATGATGATTTCTTTTACTTTCCACACGGTATGTCCTTGTATCTCTGGTCATAAATCCTCATGGTCGATATTATCGCCTATACTTAACAAGAAACTTCGCGATAGGTGAATCAAGTTAATAAGGCTATGAAAAATATTAAACAAACTTTAAGAACATAATAAATCTTTTCTTTTCTTTTTTCTTTTCTTTCTATTTTCTCTCTCTCTTTCTTTCTTTTGTTTTACTTTTAATTAAATTGAAATTTAATTAATATTATATATATATAATATTAAATTTAAATATTTCTTTTTCTTTTTTATTAATTATAATAATTACTATATAGTATATAATAGAGAAAAATAAATTATAATTATATGATACAATATTTTATTAAATTTAATATCATTATTTATATCTTATAATTTAATATCTATATAACAGAATATATTAATTAAATTTAAATTTAAATAATCTTAAATATTAAATTTAAAAATTATTAAAATTTAAACTGAGAAAAGAGAGAAGAACAGAGCGAGAGAGAAAAAGAGAGAAAATTTGGGCACATAAATTTTGTACTTTCCTACTAGAAGAAAAAGACAGAGAGAGAGAGAAAGAGAAAGAGAGATAGGAAACGAAATATGAAGCACGTGCCTCGTTCGTTTCTACGTGTTACATCTATGCGATATATTAATTTCGTTTAAGTGTACGTGCGTCCGCCCACGTGGCTCAAAATTACGCGTATCCCCCCGTCTCGTTCCATCTCCCCCTCCCTGCCCCTTTAAAGCAAGGCAGCCACAGTTTAGCCCATCGTTAAATCATCCTCGACCGAGCGGTACATCGTGCACGGTATATCGGTTCTTCTCTCGTTGGTGTTACTAAATTGCCGCAGGACCCTCGACTCAGAACATCGAAATCACGAGGGCGGATTACTAGGGACTTAACACGCCAGAGGGGACGCTCGACACGAGGGGAGGATTACTCGCGAGATCTTTCTTGACGTTTTCCTTGCACCCTCTTTGACCCCCCTCTCTTTTCCTCCTCTCCACCCTTCTCTCCCCTTTTTGTCCTTTCGACCGGTCGTCCTCTAAATCTCCGTAGGATACGTATAAATATTACCTGTGATTAGCTTGACTTCTCTTTTAAACCTATGCTACTTAAATACATTCACGTACACATATACACATATGTGTGTGTATATATATATATATATATATATATATATATATATATATATATATTATACACATATGTGTGTATATATATATATATATATATATATATATATATTATACACATATGTGTGTGTATATATATATATATATATATATATATACATAGATAGATATAAATTTTTTTCTTTTCTTTTTATTTGAAATATGTTTCCTTGTTTATCTTATATTTTTTTCCTTTTTTTTATCTAAAATTTATTTTCTTTTTTATTTGAAATTTTTTTTCTCTTTGTTTATCCTAAATTTTTATTTTAAATCTTCATAAGAGTTTCCTTTTGTTACTTTTCGTGATATTTGTGCATAGCATAACGTTTTGGTGTTTTTTGTTTTTTGTTTTTATTTTAAATATATTTAAAATATATTTTTATTTGTGTGATATTTGTATAGTATAACATTTTGAAATCTTTTTTCATCTTAAAGAGTCCTTCCTTTCAATTTGTATAAAACTTCCTTTCATCTCTCACAGTTATGTGATATTTTGATAGTATAATATTTTCAGATTTTTTTTCATCTTAAATGTACGTACATTTAAATATTTTATTTTTAATTTTTAATTGTCTATTGTAGGTATTGTTAGGTATTGAAGGTATTGTTTCATTCCATACATTATTTGCGAGTAAATCGATAAAGAAAATATTGTAGATAAATACGAAACCATTAATAATTGTTTCGAATAAGTACAAAAGCTCTAAATTTAATCGGATAAATTTCCTAGAATATCGTATTTGTGAAAAATAAAATACAATCAAATGTATTAAAATGTATTTATCGTTTTCTGTCCCCTGGGGTTGGTATGCTTTCGATACGTATCCTTTTGATAAATGATCCATCGATAAAATACTAAAATACATAGGTATATCGTATAAACACATACACTAAAGAAAAAATAAAAAAAAATAAAAAAAAAAACAAATAAAAAGAAAAATTTTGATTCAGGAGAGATCAATCGGACCAACACAAATAAGGGTATCGTCGATACGAAATATCGATAGATATCATGAAATAAAATAGGAAACGAGTGAGTAAATATTTGTATGACCTTTTAAATCCGCGTGAACGCTCGATTGGTAGTTATTGTCTTTTGAAAATGAAGCAGCGAGTTCGACTAATCTATATGTATGTGTATATTATTCGAAACATTTTGCACGTGAATTTATCCCCCCGAACGTTTTGAATTGTTTTCATATATGATCAAACAAATTGTTGCTTCTCTTAATGGATTTATTTAGCGAGTAATATAATATTTACATTTATATATATATATTCATGTATAATAAATTTATATATATATATATATACACACACATTCACACAAGGTGTATCCGTTCATAGAAATTGCAAGCAAATATCTCAACATTGATTAAAGTTGCAAGAAAATTTATTAAGAAAATTTGCACAGCTTTGAGGCTGCTTCAAAATATTTATAAACATTTATTTGTTTATTTTTGTTATTTGTGATCTTTAAAAGACTGATATAATTTTTTTAAATGGATACTTATAATTTTTTTTTTTTTTTTATTGAATATTCATATAGCAATGATCATTTGTAGTAAATCATATGTAGTAAAAAGTTGTTATCATGCATTGTTAAAATTTATTGTATAAAAAAAAAATATTTGTATAAAAAAAATATATACATATGTTTGTAATATATAATTTGAAATATTTCTACCAAGACCGAATTAAGATTTAAAACGGTTCAAAAGAGAAACGACCTTCCGACATTTATTAGCCATTTCATGCTTGATTTTCAAAGTTATAGCTATGGTGTTCAAGGCATGCGTGTCACTATCATCAATCCTTCTTTCTTTCTTTTTTTTTTTTGATCGTTGGACATGTGCATAACACTTTTGTATAACTTACCCTTGGCACCATCGAGAAGTATAAAGGTCTTAATGCAAAACTCTGCAATATTGATCGATGAGGTTCGATAAAGATTAGCTATGGTATTGACGACCATATGGCAACGTGTCAGGATCACGTTAGACGAGTATTAACGAAATCTTATACCTTCCAACTAAAAGACATTATCTATTCTCCTGTCTTACGTGTTTACGTGACTGAAAGATTCGTGAGAAAATTTTAAATAGTAGACTGAATTAAAAATGATCTGCCTTCTTCGAATTTATAATATGTACGTATATATCGAGAATTGAACGAGTATTTTTGAAAAATGTCCAATGGATGAACGAAATCTACGTTTTATATATATATATATATATATATATATAATATAAAATGTGTATAAAAGCACGTAGGTATTATCGTTCAGAAAACGTCGAACGCATTCTAAAGTAGCACTCTCCCTATAATCTGCCTTTCAAATGGGGGAAGAGCGAGCGCGTGATTTTATTTCTAGATATCGGATATATTCCGATTGAGAATTGAAATTAAATACAAGTACTTAAGTAAGTAGGTAATATTCTGCTTCGTGGCCATGTTAACTTGTCGAAAAAAAATTGTAACATTTCAAGTTAATTTAGTCCTTATATTTATTATGTATCCACTCGAATCCCATTTAACTTCTTACGTGTAATTTATAATTCAAGAGGGTCGTTCGAAGATTTAACGTTAAGTATTTGCATACTTAAATATCTATATTTTCCTTTCAATTTAATCGTACGCGTCATCATATCGCAAACGAACGATATTACATTTTGGAAGGGGTGGGAGGAAAAAACATAAAAAATGACCAAATAAAGAAAAAAAAAGTATTGACCTTTTTGTTCGACTTTAACATTTAAATACGATGCTCGAAGAAAGGGGATGGGAGGAAATGGGGAAGATGTGGGAATATAAAGAGAACGTTTTACGGACGTAGAAAGCTTTGCGTAGGGCTCTCTCTCTCCCTCTCACTCTTTCACATGTATGTATATATATATATATATATATATCACCTATGTATATGTGCATGCAGAGAGAAGAAATGGTAAAGCTAATCGTCTCGGCGTCCGTCGATGGTTCGATCTTATCCGAAGAGAAGCGTGTACAGTGACGCGAGCACGTGACACACGCTCGAAAAGACGAGAAATGCGTCTTTCCTCTCGCTCCAGACACGTCCACTTCCAGATGGAAAGGAAGACGGTAAAGAAAGAGAAAGAAAAAGAGTATGATCGTGCAGTAAAAAGAGAAGAAAGAGAAAGGAGAGAGAGAGAGACAGTGAGAGAGAGAGAGAGGGAGGGGGAAGAAAGAGAGAGAAGGGTCAAAGATGCAGATGCAATAAGAGAGAAAGAGAAAGAGGGTGGGTGTAGGCAAGCTGGCTCTTCTGGACAGGAAACGAGCAATTAAGTGGCCGTGGCGACGTTATCTCGTAAGAAGAGAGAGAGAGAGAGAGAGAGAGAGAGAGAGAGAGAGAGAGAGAAAGAGAAAGAGAAAGAGAAAGGAAGGTTGTAAACTCGTCCATGAATTGGCAGAGAGAGAGAAAGAGAGAGAAACAGAGAGAGAAAGAGAAAGAGAGAGAGAGAGAGAGAAAAGAGTCCAAGTCCGAGAGAGAAGGGTCTCTCTTAGAACGATCCCGATCGGAATGTGTATGGCGCGAATGGGTATCTCTTGAAAAGCCCTGTATGTTTCTACGTATGTAGTTATGTATTACATATACGAACGTAAGTACGTACGTACGTATGTATGTAAGGGTATGAATGTAACGTCGTCCTTCTCGTTCTCCGCTCGAGAGAGCGCAATAAACTCGATGATTTAGTCTCGGCGGGCGGTTTTCTTGCGTGTGGGAGAAATTTGGTGAGAGCTTGTATGACATTTCTCGAACGTCTTAGAATTTAGAAACGTCTAATTCGGTATTACTCTGTGTCTTTTTTTAATCTTGTTCTTTCTTTTTCCTTTTTTATTATTTATTTATTTTTTCTTTTTATTTCTTTTAACCAGTTAGTGCTTCGCGATTTAGGTACACTATATTTAATGAAAGAGAAAAAAAGAAGAGAGAGTAAGAGAGAGAGAGAGAGAGAGAGAGAGAGAGAGAGAGAGAGAGAGAGAGAGAGAGAGACAGAGAGAAAGAAAGAGAGAGAGAGAGGGGGGGGAATAAAGTAAGAAAGGAACATAGATAATTGTAAATTATTTTTATTTTTGGATAAATGGTGTAAAAATAAAAATTCTTTTTGATAAGATCTATCTATTCATGAGAATAAAAGAATCTGATTAGGCAGACGTCGTCTATGAAGTTGTAATCGCGATCAAGAGATTACTATCGCGTTAAAGAATTTGTGCGACGTACCGTTGGCCTATTATATATGTATATATGTGTGTGTGCGTGCGTGTGTGTGTGTGTGTGTGTATGTACATATATATCTGTAAACCTCTCACATAATGCCGACCTAAGTCGACACACGTATCGATTTACGGACCTCTTTGGACCTCTTTCGAAATCCGATTGACCTTTCGAATCCTTTCATAGTATCGTGATATAAAAAAAAGGAAAGAAAAGAAAAGAATAGAAAAATAAAATAAAATGAAATCGAAATCGTGTAGTTGAATACAACGAGAGAAAACGTCGTGTCCATTCTAATTCGCTACTGTAAAGCCAGATTGCGCTAACAATTTAAGTGGTCGCTCAAGTATTTAAGTGGTACTAACAATAAAAGTCGGACATGTTGAATTGCCGTCGTATTCGTGGACTCGGAACCTGGCTTGGTATACTTTCGAGTTTGTTATTTTTTTTGTTTTTGTTTTTTTGTTTTTTTTTTTTTTTTTTTTCTTTTTCTTCAAAAGGAACATATTCACAACTAACGTCGATAAACGACGATAAGAATTAATAGAAAAAAGAAAAAAGAAGGAAAAAAATCCAAGCAAGTTTCTATCGGAAATGTTCAATGACACGTGGAAAGCGTTATTTAGAGATTCGATGGACCAATTAAATTCTCGACGTCGACGTTCGGTGAACGAATTAACGTGCGTAAAACGGTCCCAATTATCTCCATTAATCCAGGGTTTGAACGCGTCGGTGATTCGATTTACCTATGCTCGTTTCTGATCATGTGACCCGTAATTGCCGAATTTCACAAAATCCCGATGAACAAAACGAAATGTATTGTATCTCGAAGTAAGATGATGAAAAGAAGAGATTTTGCGTTCAGATTGAACGATCATACGAAAGAGAGAGAGAGAGAGAGGAAAAATATAAATATATATATATATATGTATGTATGGACGTGTGTGTATATATATATATATATATATATATATATATATATATATATATATATAGTGTATACCTATATATGTTAGGCATCGTAGACTCGTTTTATTAAATCAATCCGATTATGCTTGGCCCGGGGAGTCAATGTTTGTACCAAACAGACGTTATCGAGCACGTAATCTTTCTGAATGGAGTCGTACGCCGTAACCGCAATTCCGTCGCACGCGGAATCGCGATAATAATGGGACAGAGGACCGCGTGCACGAGCCCTATCCCCTATCATTACGCTCCACAATGCGTGCTTTTTGATCATGTAGGGATGTCGAGTAAGAGAAAGAGAGAAAGGGAGAGAGTGAGAGAGGGAGGGAGGGAGAGACAGAGAGAGAATGCGGGACAGTGGGCACTTTGTGACTCACGCTTATTCGCCCCTCGAAGAGTAAAGTGAGAGAGAAAGAGAGAGAGAGACGCAACCCCCGCGGAGAGAGCTACATACCCCTCAATACTGCGAGTAGCTATCTCTCTGCATTTTCTTTTCTATTATATTATATATGTAGGTATATGCATTTTATGTATGTGCTTTTTTATCTCTTCTGGAGAGAGAGAGGGAGGAAGAGAAAGAGAGAGAGAGAGAGAGAGAGAAAGAGAGAGAAAGCGCAATACGTGTACCGTTTCTCAGGGCTCGTCAGACAAGAATAAATGGTCCTTTTATAATCTTTTTTCCCCTTTCTTCTTTCTTTTTCTTTTTCTTTTTCTTTTTCTTTTCTTTTACTTTCTTTTTAATTACGCAAAGCGATTTCAATTCGGGCGGTTCATCGGTTTCATCGATTATTCGAATAATCATTCTTATTTTCGTCATATTGTACAAGTAACGTTTCTTAAATTCTTTTGTTAAAGGAAAGAAAAAAGAAATGTTTGAAAAAATGTCACCACCTCTTCCTCCTCCTTTAGTTTAAACGATTCTCTGGATGTGCTGGGACAAAGATTCACGATCGCCTTTCTATCTCGTTAACGTCGAAACGAAGAAGGAAAAAAGGGTGTGCAAAAGCTGTGAACACTTTGTGAGTCACGCGTACTCTTCCTCCTTTCACTGTAACGAGAAAAGAGATAGCTAGATAGATAGATAGGTAGAAAGAAAGAGAGAGAAAGAGAGAGAAGGAGAGAGGAAGAAAGAAAAAGATCCACTCTACGATTTTAAATTATTCACGGTGTACGAACAACGTTTCGTCAAAATCGCACCTCTTTTCGTGTCTCGGTTTTTCATCATTTTCATCCATCTCCACGGTTGTTATCTTTTTTTTTTTTTCTTTTTTTCGTCTTTCTCTTTTGAGTTAAAACGAGAACATAATTAGATTCATTAAAAAAAATGTTTCGTGTACGTTTCCAAGGGACAAATTTTCTAGGGAGATTTATCCAAACATTAGGGAGGGATGGAAAGGGAGGAGATAGGGTAAGTTTGTTCCTCTAATTTGACGTATTTTTTCCGTCGAGATTTATTCGAAAAATTTTCCTTTGAAAAGGAAATAAAAAAGTGTGGAAATAAAATAAAAAATGAATTAAAAAAAAGAATGATACGGGGTCCTCTTAATAGAAACATATGCGAGGTAATAGATGCTCCATGTGCTTGTTAAAATGTGCGTCAGACTCTCTTGTCTGTGTAAACGAAGATCGGTCAAAGCACGCATAGAAAATGAAATTAGCATGAGAAATTAGCATATCTAACAGTTTCTAAACACTGGTACGCGATATAGATGACACTTCCTCCAACGTTGTGTTGAATCATTTGCCCAACATATGGACATGCCGTTAAAACGTGTTTATCGTTTGTAAAAAGCGATAAAAATGTTGTTGCTCGAGATGTTCTATCGTCGCGTGCTCGATGTACACACACATGTATATATGTATACGCATAAACACATGCATATCCACACATACATGCCCTATTCTTTTCATTCTCAATATATCATGTATGTTACACGCGTATCTCTTATCGAAATCATAGATTGTACATGCGTGCGATTTCATACTCGTGCTCACACGCGTTTGTCAGCTTTAGTATCTTCGCGTCATCTGTTTTCCTTAAATTTCTTTGGGTAATACGATTTTTTTGTTGACAGATGCGAATTAACAAAATTGTTATACTTATCTTTTTTTCTTTTTTCCCTTTTTTTTTTTTACTCTAGTTAACTCTAGTTACAAGTCATCAATTTAACGAATTTCAAATTTCATGATTGATATTATAAACATCGTAAATTTTATTTTATTTTTTTCATCAAATTATATAATATTATTATTATTAATTTATAACTATTATATATTTAACAATTTATAATATATTTTAATAAGATATATTAATAAGTAATAGAAAATTCTATACCAATATAATTAATTACTTATATATATATAATTTTATGTCACTACTTTATAATAATAATATTATATAATAGATGATAATATGTAATATAAATTTGAATCTATCATAAATTATTATTATCATAAATTGTAAAAAATTATATATGCCAAATATAATTAATATTTAAATTTAAATAAATAAATATTATTAAAAGGGAAAAGGAAAGAAAACAGAAAAAGTCACATTTTAATTTACTTGTTGTCAGTGAAACAAATTTCAATAAAAATGTATATATGATAAATGTACGTGTATAAATCTAATATTAATTTATTATTCGTTAAATTTATATTGAATCCAATACAGACTTTACATACATACATACATACATACATAGATAGATACATACATAGATAGATAAATACATATATAGATCTATGAGTTTTTGAACGATCCTTAAAGAGAATGCTATAGTTGGCGAAAGGCTTGGCCAGTCTGACATAGGGTTAAAAATGTCGATCACGAGTGGTCAGAAGAGGAGGGTGCCAACGTTAATCTCATATCCCAGTCACGATCGTTTCAACCCTCCTACATTTTTCCAGATACTCGGGTACAATGAGGAACCCCGTTTGAAACGAACAAACAATGGATAAATCGACTGTACCGCACGATAAAATTCTACGTGGAAGAGGAATAAGGGGGAATGGATGTGGGGTGGGGGAGGGTTG
>NC_140813.1:10477500-10502500 GCF_050613455.1 Vespa mandarinia | reverse complement strand
TTGGATAGTGATTTTGGATCTATAAATCAATGGGAATAATGAGATAAAAGAAAGGAGCTCGTAGGAGGACGTATCAGCAAATCATTTCTCTTTACAATAGTACTCGACGGATTTCGAAATCATTAAGCGAATCGAGAAAATAACGGTCCAGCGAGCCGCATGGATCATATCCTGTGGATGTTTACCTCGAGGATATCAAAGGACGGTCACGCTCGATGAAGCACGGAATAATCGAGAGATAGAGAAAGAAAGAAAGAGAGAGAGTGAGAGAGTAAAAGAGAGACAGAGAAAGAGACAGAGAGAGAGAGAGAGAGAGAGAGTGAGAGAGAAAGAGAAAGAGAGAGTAGACAAGCACAAGTAGCAGCAGCAGCAACGGCGGCAGTAGACAACAGACAACAGACAGCAGTAGGAGCAGGAGCAACAGCAACAGCAGCAGCAGCAGGAGTGTATCTTGGAGTATCGAAATATCCTTTGGAAAGCAATTCTTCGATCGACGGACGCATTATTAATTCGATATCGATTACGAGGAACCGCCTTGCACAGTGGAATAATAAAGCCATCATGACTTTGGAATGGAAAACATTTATCATCGAACGCGAGCGAAGAAGCCACGTATTACTCGACCATTTCATCTTGTACGATCGAAGGATCCATCGATCGATCTATCCATCTATCGATCGAGAGGAGAGAGAGATCAAAAAGATCGATATCAGGATCGAGATATCGAGATCAAGTTGAAGGGCGGAGTTTTGTATTATTATAGTAGCGGGACTTAGTAAGGGATCCTTTGAGTTTCAAATGAAATTGGTGAGGGTAAATCGGAGAGAGTAGAGGAGGATAGAATGAATGCAAATAAAAAATAAAAATGTCAACTTGACGATCAATCATCAGCATAGGTGTCAAAGCGTTAGAACGCGTCAGCTCCAAAATGTATTAACATATTCATGCGTGACATTGCGAGGACACGTATTCTGTCTTTCCCTCTTTCTCTCTCTCTGTCTCTTTATCTATCTACCTATCTATCTTTCTTTCTTTCTCTATCCGTCTATTTTATTTTTTTTTCTTTCCAGTTTGAACGCATCTGTCCATTCAATATTTTTTCCCTAACATGCCATCATCAACGCGAGAAAAGGGTGTTCTTATTGGTTCGCTGTTAAAAAAATTTCTTTCTCGATCCAACCCCTTCTCCTACAATAATCTTGGATTCAATTATTTCTTGATTACGGACATGAAACCGCAAGTGATTCTTTTTTTTTTATTTTCCTTTCTTCGTTTTTTTTTGTTTTTTCTCCAATAATGGAAGCTTTAAAAAAATGATAGATAATGTTGTTATTGATACCAATCATGTTCTAGTTTTCGGATCTGGTTACGTGTTTGGATCGAACGGCCGAGTGCCGATAAATGGGGAGGTTATATGATAATGAAAATGGCGTTGGAGATACTGTGCTTTATGATATGTTCCTAGCTTTATACTTTGTAATACATTACATATACAATTAAGTACATATGTATATTTTATAATCTATCTACATAGTAAATTATTTTGATGTTAAAGGAATTTTTCTTGGTAATACGTAATAGCTAAAGGGGAAAAAAAAAGGAGAAAAAAAGTAAAAAAAGAAACAAAATGATGGCGATAGGGCAGGCGGCTATTCGCCATAGCTATGTATATATATATATATGTATATATATGTACAACATCGAGCAGTAATCTTAATCGGTCTTCCGTATAAATTTGAATAGAAATGGTGCATTTTAACGCGACATGTTCGTTGCCGTTTTCGAGAGCAAATGCTGCGCGATGTCGGCATGAATAAATCCTTCGTGTCGCAGATATGTAACGTCGTCTTCGAATTTCTCTCGACGACGACGACGACGGCGACGACGACGACAACGACAACGACAACGACAACGACAACGACAACGACAACGACCACGACCAACGCGTTGGATAGAAGTAAATATGGAAAAGTCTCGTTTTGGTTGGTTCCTCGTGTGGTTGAATATTTGAAGATACATACATATATATATATATATATATATATATATATATATATATACGTCTGAGCTTTTATACGTATCTATCTATGTACATATATACAAATAAGAACATTTTAGATATCTCCTATGTAATAACTTAGATATTTTTACAATATGTATATATATACGTATTCTTTTCATTCTTACTTCCTTTTCACTTTTCCTATAAAAAATTTTCGTGAGAAGAAAGTAGCTTCCTAAAAATATTTTATATATCTGGTTTTTATATAATTTTGGGAAATTCAACAAGTATATAATTTCAACTTATAGAAAAAGAAAAGAAAAAGCAAAAAAGGAAAAAGCATTATAGCCCGATCGAAACTTACATCGTTGAAAGGTTCTTCCGGTATATGTGAAAGGTCGATGGACCAAAATTGGCTGACTTGGGTACTACTGTTACTTTATCGGAGATACGTTTTATTGGGAAAAGGCCGAAGGACAGAAGGGTGACGTCTGCCAATTTTTCGACTGCTCCCATTATTCGTATCCGGTCGGTTTCGTCGTTCGACGGTTCGCGGACGCTTATTAAATTAATTCGTTTAATTGCCTGCGGCCGCCATTATTTCATGGAACCGAGCTTCCACCCATATGTATCCCATGTGTATGAGAGTTATATTTATGTATGTGTGTTTGTGTTTGTCTGTATATGTAATGTATAGAAACTCGATCCTATGGGAACGAAATGTCGTTCATCTTTTCGTCGAAGCAAACTGTTGAGACATTTCTCTCTCTCTTCCTCTTCCCCTTTCCTATGTACGTTCTTCTTTCAAACATGTTTCTTTCTATCCTTCCTAAAAACTCGAAATCTCAGTTATACTCATCTCTCTCTCTCTCTCTCTCTCTCTCTCTCTCTCTCTCTGTCTCTCTTTCTCTCTCTCTCTCTCTCTCTCTCTCTTTCTTTCTCTATCTATCTATTTATCTATCTATCTATCTATCTATTTATCTATCTATCTATCCATCTATCTCTATCTGTCTTTAGGAAAATGTGTTTTAATCAAAAAGAAAAAAGAAAAAAAACCCGAACAGAAAAACTTCAGTAACGATATAAAAAAAGTTTCTCTGGTATAAACAATATTATATGCAAGAAAACAATGACAATGTCGAGTTTAGAAACTTAACTTACTTACAGAACAATTAATAATTCACTAACAAAACCAACCAATGTCGACCGAACTAATCTGTGAAGGAATTCCTTCAGAAAAGATGTTACGTTTACCAATTTACATTCACATATATATATATATATATATATATATAAATGCATACATATATACATACATAGATAAATACATACATACATATATATATACATATATTATATATATACTTATATATATATACATATATATATACATAGATAAATGCATACATACATATATACACATATATTTTATATATACTTATATATATATACATATATATATATATATATATATATATATATACAAATGTATACATATATACATACATAGATAAATACATACATACATACATATATATATATATACATAGATAAATACATACATACATTTATATACATATATATACATATATATATGTGTATATATATATATGTATATATATACGTCCGAAGAAAATCCTAAGCATCGTTGCGAGACGATCTGTTCATTGGTTGACTGGTCTCGGCAAACGACAATCGTAAATTTGTTAAGACTTGTTTTCATATGTATATGTCTATTATGTGTTTGCGTTTGTGTATATATCAGTAGAGAAAAGGAGATTGAATAATACTCGTATTAATCATTAGATATAGTTAGTAACGAATTGAAAATGTCCCTTGTAATTCATGACTTTTCCTTTTAAGAATTTAAAGTATTATCTTAAATGCCCAAGGTATCCTTTAACTTTCGTTCAAATGAAAATCATCTTTAGTTTTATTCTTTTGATTTCTCATATTATATAAATCAATTAATTCTCGTTAGATATGTACAGTGTTCCATAAAGGATTCACAATCGAAAGTATGCGCGATTATCGTTACAAGTTGGCTATAAGATTGCTATCTATTTGAAAATTAAAGAATCATTAGATAGATAAACGAGAAAAGTATATTATATATATTATATATGAGATCGTTAAACCATGTCTTTTTTCTTCAATCTAATTCCCGAACAAATTATTCGAAAAATTAGATCATATTTGTTCTTGGTAATTGAGTTCAACGATATAAAATAATTGTTTGAAGATATTATTTTTAGAACGAAAATTGCGCTAATTAATCTGCCGTAATCAAACTACTCGTAGCACGAATCTGACGAAGGATCATGGAAATAGAATAAGTAACGAAATTACGGTAGGATACTTGGTAAGGGTTCTAATAAGGATAAAAAGCTGAATGTGTGTGTGTGTGTGTGTGTGTGTGTGTGTGTGTGTGTGTGTGTGTGTGTGCTAGTACGAAAATGAATGAGTCGTAAATTTGTAAAATAGATCTTGACGATCTTTCATTCGTTAATTTGACAGTATAATTACGTTATTACTCTTTATACGATATATATCTACGTATTTATTGAATAAGACAAGAATTTTAATAATTTTATATTTGTATAAAAAACATCGACATTTTTTTCTTTTTACATAAAAATTTCGACATTATTATATTATATTATGTTCTTAGGATGTAATAGCAGAATTATTAATAAGAAATACAGATATTATTTATTTCGATATAAAATATAAATAATTCAATAATATCTCATTGACCATAAGGTAGATATTATATTTAATAAATTGACATATTCAATAAATTATATTATTATGTATTTATTTATTTATGTTAAAAAAAAAAAAAAACCAAAAAACAAACAAAAGAGAAAAGAAAATAGATTTCGTCCTTTAAAGATATTTTAATTTATCTATAAGAGAATCAAAAGTTTCTTCGAATAATTAATAATCTATTGATATTTATTATTTATATTTTATTCGATCAATTAGAAGTCTACGAATACGTTTACGATAATTATGTAACTTACTTTAAGTACGTAGTCCTCTTTATGGTATTCACGAAGAAACGGTATGTGGCTATTATCGACGGATACGAGGACAAATGGCGCTCATGGAAAGATCGCGATCCGTTTTCGATTTGCCATGTTGAGGCAGAGAGACTGGCCGTGGTCAGTCAGTAGTCCCGCTTTCTCGCTTTCTCGTTGAAACGTTTCTTTCGCAATATCGCATACGGTTTTATTCGATCGTACGTTTCATTTTCTTCGTCGTTCCTTTTTTTCTTTTATTCTCCTAACATTTTACAATATTAATTTCTATTATGAAAATAAATTAAGAATAATAATAAGATTAGATATGTTGGATGGATATTTGACTCGAAGAGCTCTGATCTATTATTTATCACAAAGAAAGTAGTTTCACCAAAGTACTATTGTTATATATTTCATATATATTTTCTATTTTTTATTCCAAAATCAATGATCGATCTTAATTTTCGTCTGATATTTTTCTTCATTTTATTTTATTTTTATTTATTTTTTTTTATTTTTTTATTTTTTATATTTTGTTATATTTTTTTTAATCACAATAATTACCTATTCAAGATAATAGATATAATTAATCAAAATGTTTTTACTAAATATCGTAGCATATTGGTCATTTTCAATCTCGAATTTATTTACATAATTGATCGATCTTAATTTTTGTCTACATCTTTTTTTCTTTTCTTCTTTTTTCCTTCTTTGTTTTAATCTCCACAATTATCTGTGTACAAAGAAGATAATCGATCTGATCGATCAAAATGTTTTTACTACGTGTCGCAACCGACGTTTATTTTCCATCTTGAATTTACTCGTATAGTTATACGTTGTATTTCTTTTTTTTCCCCTTTCTTTCCTCTGATCTTCAAAGTGTGTGTAAGACTACTTAAGGAAATAAGGAAAATTACGAATAGGAAAAAGCTTCGATTATTATCGATAGTGAAGAAGGGCCGATCGAATTACCGGAGCTTCCATGTTTCTCCTCTTACATATTACTTCGCCGAGAGAGAGAGAGAGAGAGAGAGAGAGAGAGAGAGAGAGAGAGAGAGAGAGAAAGAGAGAGAGGACCGGAGACGGGTTACGAGGGAAGAGTAATTTATTTGCGAAGTTCGATCGAACGACGATGCGATACGATACGATACGATACGTTACGATACGATACGATACGATACGATACGATCGATCGTTTGGTGCTCAGCTATAACCGCCCAGCAAAATGAGATGAGTTGCATGATTCGGAGACGTTACAATGTAGCTATTATTTCCTTCTCCTTTTCATGCGAGAGAAGAGAAGAGAAGAGAAGGTGGAGACGAAAAGATAGATAAAGAGAGAGAGAGAGAGAGAGAGAGAGAGAGAGAGAAGACATAGGTCATCGTCATAAGTTGAAAAACTCACAGCTGCCGGCAGATGTAATGCGTTTGTTTCAAATTTCTTTCTTTATCTCTCTATCTCTCTCTCTCTCTCTCTCTCTTTTCTTCGTAGGGGATCTTCGTATTAGAAGGCATCATCTTTACCAAGTATTTAACGACTTTTCGAGCTGTTCTCGTTTACATCTGCTACTCCCCTCTCTTTTCCTCTCGCTTATCTCATTCGACACGAGATACTTTTTTCTTCTACTTCTTCTTCTTTTTCGTTTTCTTCTTCTTCTTTTTCGTTTTCTTCTTCTTCTTTTTCGTTTTCTTCTTCTTCTTCTTCTTCTTCTACTTCTTCTTTTTCTTCTTCCTCTTGCAATTAGTGTCACATGAGCAATTATTTTAATACGTCATGGTTAACCCTACGGAACCTATCATCCACTTTGTCATAGTTTTTCTTGAATTCGACTGAAGAATACGTAAATTGAATGAATTTTATGTTTCTGAAAGATAGATACTTTATATAGAATATAGAAGAAAACATTTTGTTTATTGATTATATAAATCAATTTTATTTATTTTATTCTTTTTTTTTTTTTACTATTCGCAGGAGACAGCAGCTCGAACAGTCCGTATATTGCGAGTCCGAATCTCGGAGGAGCGCTGTGGAAGATGAAAGGCAAGACGTCCATGGCACCAATCAGGATAAGATAAAGGTATGTCCGATGTATATAGACGTTTATTTCATCCTTTCTTTTCTTTTCTTTTCTTTTCTTTTCTTTTTTTCTCTTTTCTTTCCTTTTGTTTCCTTTTCTTTTTTCTGTTTTTTTTCTCCTTTTTTTTTCTCTCTTTTATTTTCTTCTTCGGCATCTTCAAAAGAATTCGTACATTTTTATTCGTAGGGAACAACAACGCAAGATCTCTTTGAATTGTTGGAGAGAGTTCAAAGTTCTCGATTGGATGATCAACGATGCGTATTGCCACCATATTTCTCTCAGGTAAGAACCGTAGAATTATTCTTTCAATTGAAAAGAGGTTTCTCAGGTGTTTAATTTGTTTCTCCTCTTTTTTCTTTTTTTTTCTTCTATAAATATTAGGACTATCTACTCTCTTCTTTTTTTTTCTTTTCTTAAAAGAGTGAAATATATAGAGTAAAACGATGATGGCATTTTAACGAAAGAAATTTCCTTAAGGCGATTTAAAAATGACGTGATACCGGTGCCCGTATCATCAAAAGATACGCTTCCTTCCATCTCGTTGATACTTAATTTCTTGTGTTTATCGAAACGAAAAACTTACACCGTTTTAATGATATCTTAATATTTCTCGAACGTTCCTTAGGTTGAGTCTGACTCGACAACACATTTCGATTCCATCAATGTCTTATATCTTTGATCGAATTTTGCTCGATTATAAAATATTGAACCTTTATAGCGACTTACGATTTTTCTATTGTATCATCTTGAAATAACTTTTTCTATTCTTTTGCTGTAATTCTTATTTTTTTGTACTAAATAATAAACTTTTATTAGGAAAAACAAACGAATTTCGCTCTATAAAAATAAAGCATTATTACATGCTTTAAAATTATATTAAATATTTCGCATTACGAATTTATACTGGAACATTAATGGAATATTAAGTTTAGAGTTAATATAAATATTGTATTATAAATAAATATTATTTTTATTATAATACTTATTATAATATAATTATATATATATATTTTTATATAATATTTATTATAAAATGTATTATATATAAATATTATATGTATTATATATAAATATAAATATGTTTATTTTTAGGATATACAAATATATATGTTGTTGTATTAGTTAAATATCAAAATATTGGAATAACGTCAAACTACTCGATATTGATTGATATTAGCTAATTTATAATTAATGTGGAATGAAAGCTGAGAACGGCGCAGCGAGAATATAACTCCGGGGTCGCAAAGATTTAAATCGATTCTTATATTTTATCGTTCGTTAATTCGAGAAAAATGAGAAAGTACAAAGATGGAAGATTGTACGTTAATAATCCTTATTGATTCGTTTTGAAAGATATTATTTATGTGAAAAAGAAAGCACATTTAGCATATTCAAGCGAGAAAAAAACTGAATGATATCTCTATGGAGAATAAAATATTGTTTCGATCATTCAAGATCATAGTAGCTTATGTATTCCGTTTGAAAATGGAACGATTCTTGGAGAATGGTTTACGAAAGATGGATGATGGAAGAAGGCAGCCACGTTCGTCCCCCATTGCAAAGACAATTTAACGAGAGAGGCACGTAAAGAAAGAAAGAAATAACGAGAAAAAGGATTCAGGAACAATCGTTTCGGCACGCGTCGTATGAATCCATAAAACTGCCAACATGGTGTCTCTGAAAATCATTTCGGCATTGTCCTTTGTTGTATCTCAAAGGGGAAAATTATAAGAGTCATTCGCTAAAGAGGGGTAGTTTTTGAATGAGAGGAAGAAATTCGTTCGCACTTTCCTATCAACATTTCTCATCTTTCATTCGGTTTTCTTTTTGGTCGGAGACTAATAATAATCGATTAAGCCGCAACGAGTGGTTCTCCTAACTCGTATTTGACTCTCTCGAATTTCGAAGCTCGATGAGTCGACAGAAAAGATTACCCATGGTTCCCTGACGAGAACAAATCGAGAGTCGTCGATGAGAATGATCGTGTACTATGATCGTATATAAATGGTAATAAACCGAACTTACAAACGCGAAAACATTTTTAACGTTTTACGCGTGTCGTTCGCGCACGTTTCACTAATGCGAAGAAAGAGAGAGAAAGAGAGAGAGAGAGAGAGAGAAAGAGGCAGAGAAATAGATACATCAGATCTCTTTGGTTGATCTTGATTAATCGTACAGTTATCTCGATGTGAATGTAAAGCGACGGCGAGAGATGAAATAGTATATTGAGCATAACTCTAGTTAGTTCCCTTTTTTATCCGATTAAAAATATCTCTGCATCCTGCGTTTCTTATCAACGTGTTACACATTATCCTAATACGAATCGCCATCATCTGGTGGACAGATGCGATGCATTCCTCTTATGGGAAAATATTTAGCAGTTATTCATGCAAATTTCTTATGCCATTCTAATCGTTCATGTGTGTAACATATGCATATTAGGAATAATGTTTCTCTTAACGTATGCTCATGATGTGAATGAAATGATATTTCAATGGATCGAATTTATGTTAAACTTACATATTATATACAAGAAAATTAATTCATGATTTGATTTTCTTCTTATACATTAATTGTAGGTTTATACTTTCCCGTATAAAAGTGTATCAATCGTGAACAATTAAAAAGTGATATAGAATTTTGTTTTTACCGTCGTCGATAATGTAGATTTTTTCTGTATCAACATTAGTACCGTAGTTGGTAAGGTAGGTTTTTTTGGTAACATTTGATCGACCGTAGAAATACGTATCGGTAAAGAAACATTCGTATTTATCCACTATCACTTTTGCTAAAATGTGGATAAGTTTTTCAAACGATGTTATAGTAGACATCTTCATGATGTATCATGCACATTGATCTATATTTAACATAGATCGTGATTCTCTTTTTATTTTGTAAAATTCAAATAAACATCTTGTTGACTATTTCTATCGTAGATAACAAAGTTAATAAGAAAGTTTACAAGTTTATAAGAATAATATGAAGAAGTATATTTGTTATCGTTTTAATTAACGCACATATTATATTTTTATTTTTAATCATTCATTAAAAATATAGAATTGGCACGTTGGCTAAATAAGGCTTACATTTTGAAAAGTTCCCATCGAATTTCGTTATTATTTTGTTCGAGCTAACTACGGAAACGGAAACCCACAAGGCAAAGCATTTCGAAACCATACACGATGGTATGTAAAATAATGCGAAATGATGCACAAACGATCCTCAGGATGTAAAGAAGAGGGATTGGTGAGAGAAGGGAGAGGGAAGGTAGAGGAAAGCCGCTTCCGGTCGAGCAGGTAAGCGCACCGGAAGTGCCGCTTGAACCGCCACGGTCAACCGTCATGCTATGGCTTTAACCGAACGGTCAAAGCAAAGATTTTCAGGGATTCGTTGTCTTCTGTTCGATGTCCGTAAAGATCGTAGATCTCATTACCGTAGACGGTCTGGTTATAAAAAAAAACGTCCAACTCCTATAAATTCCTTTCTTTCTCGACATAAAATCGGGCACAAAATTATTGCACGCATCCGTTGGTTTTCTTTTTTTTCTTTTCTTTTGCCTTTTGTTGTTTTTTATTTTTCTTCTTTAATATCCTAATGAATTGCAAAAGGGATAACATTTATCTGCGAATGCGAAACCAAGCTGTGGAAATATAAACAGATGCGTTGCTTGATGTTTTTAAGCGACGACTGACTTCGCAGAATCGTTTACATAAACAAATTCGATTTATACGGACTTGAAAGACGTTCGTTCTGTGATCGTCAACGAAGTAAGAACTCTTTCTCAATTTAATCATTATTATTCTCCCCCTACATTTAGTGTAATATTCAGGGTAAGATAACAACTTATAATGGACATAAAACTTAATCGAAAAAAAAAACCCCACTTATTTAATAGAAAAGAATTCTTCTTTTTGTCGATATCGAATGACTTATTCATTTTCTTTTTCTCTCTCTCTTTTTTCTTTTTTTATCCATATTTTAAATAGTAGAGAATGTATAGTTAGACTTTGTTAGAGGAATGAGTAAGACAGAGGCAGAAAGAGAGAGAGAGAGAGAGAGAGAGAGAGAGAGAGAGAGAGAGAGAGAGGAGAGAGAAGGAATTAAATTTGATATTCAAGCGGCAATTTATAGTTCGCTTGGTCCGTCGTTACGAAAGATATCGATGCATGATGCATGTCGTTGGAAGCACAATACATGTACATATATGTGTGTGTTTATACATGTATATATACATGTGTATATATATACATATCCTCGATAGTAATGGGCGCGACAGGGTGTCAGGGTGCAGCTGCCCTTTTGGTCGTTATCTCTAAGCTTAAATTCCGCTGAAACAAACAAACTCTGAACGTAACGTAACGTAACATAACGTAACGTACGTAGGAATATCGATAGGAGACAGCTCATCCACGTTGATGGTAATTTTGATAACATGGCACAGAATTTTCCTAGCTTGTTGCTCTTATTTATAAATACTATTACCTATTATCAAAAAAAATAGAACGAAAACGAAAAATTTGTTTGATCGTAATTCGTATATATATATATATATGGTAGTTAGGTAATAGATAGTTATTTCGATAAAAAAGAAAAAAGTAATTACATTTGTTTTAAACATGAAGTAAATATCAAATAAAAAATATACGAAAAGGTAAACTTCGAATACTATTATATGGATAATTGTTTAGAAAAAAAAAAGAACAAGAAAAAATAAAAAAATTGCGAATAATAAACAAATATATAAAATAATTTCATCGGTTTTAAATTCGATTCGATAAAATGAAATAAAGAAGAAAAAACATTCAAAAGAAAATTTTTATCCTCCTTGCTGTACCGCTTGTTGTTTTAATGGACAACTGACGACGTTTCGTAAATTACCAAAGATACAAGTTAATACACAAAGTGGAGATAACGATCATTAGGTGGAAATAAGATTAACCTTTTGCGAAAGCCAAGAGATGCGAACAAAGAAGAATAAAAAGAAGAGGAGAAGGGGTAAGGAAAGGTAATAAACATATACATGCATACGCATACGTACACGCATTCGCATATACACACACACACACACACACACACACACACACAACGCATATAAGAGCACATTGCAAAAAGAGTGCAAAGAAGAGTTGGCCCAGGAGGAGAAGGTTGCCTCTTTCTCGGTTAAACCATCGATGTTTTCGGACACAGGAAGTTGTGTAAAATAATGAAAGAGATGGACACAAAGGAACGGGAAGGAAGAGAGTCGTCGTACCGGAGAACGAAATAAGTCGAGCAAGAAACGACATCCGCTCTCCTGCGAGCTTCGTTGTCGTCGTCGTCGTCGTAGTCGTTGTTGTTGTCGTTGTTGTATGCACGTACGCGTAGTATAGAAACACTAAAGTAACCCGGATCCCGTTCTCCTTCTTTTCCTTTCTCTCTCTTCCTCTATCACCTGTAGTTATCTTCGACCTAAAGAACTCGAACAGTCATTCTTTTAAACTCTTGATACATTTTCATGAGTTCTCTTACTATCTTTCTTTTTTTCTCTTTTTATCTGTCTGATCAATATCAATGAATTTTTAATTTAAAAATCCTTTAAATTATAGTATATATATATATATATATATATATATATATATAGATATATATATATAGATATATATATATATACTACATATACCAATAATTATATTTATATTATAATTATACTATGTATGATTATAATTATAATTATAACTGTAATTATAATTATGTATAACTATAATTATAATTATAATTATAACAATGTATAGCTATAGTATACATACAATTGTAGTATATAGTATGTATATACTATATACTACAATACTACTATATACTATAATATATATTGTATATATATATACTATATATAATATATAGTATATATATATACAATATATATTATATACTATTTTTAGTATATATTATATATATACTACATAGTATAATCATATATACTATAATCGTATGTATATAGGGTAATTCCGGGTGAAATGACCTTGCGAATGAAACACGACTCGATCTCATATTTTGTAGATATAGTTCATGCAATGATATGTCGTTATAAAATTCTTGAAATGCAAGTGAGTCATCACTATCTGACTTTCGGGATATATGGCTCGGTTTTTCAGGGAGATAGTTGACCTATTTATACATTCTTCTTACGTTTTTATGACATAAACCTAACTGTTTAGGAGAAAGATGAATTTTTTGTTACTTTTAATTATTTAATTATTTTTATTGGTGAAAATCTATTATGCGCTTTCTTAAGTGAAGAGTAATAAGCAAGACAATATGTAACTGAAGAAAATACAAAAACAAAATAAAGGATGTGTAGGTATCTGTTTTATTTGCTTTTTTAGTATGCAATAAATAAAAAGAATCCCATGGCAGACACGCCAAATACAATACTAAATAAGATTATTCCAATTTCCAATACGTCGTTGAATCCCCAGTACATCAATCTTTAATGAATTAGAAAACGTAAAAAACTTTTGAAAAATTAATAAAAATAAGAAAAGCTATTAAAAGTTCAGGCAAATCCAAACGTAAATGTTTTTCATATGGAAGAAATTTCATTCGAATGAAAATTATTCAGATTTTGTAGTCGAAGAATTTGAAGAAAAAAATATTGAAGAAGAGAATAATACTGACAATGCGTCAAATATAGATAACTGTACAGACATGAATTCCGTTGTGTGAGATGTGATAAGTGATTTCACGAAGAATGTTCGATATTTTTCAATTCATGTGATCACTATAGAGAAGTTTTAACAATAAAAATAAATTTCTTTTTCCTACGTACTTTTATGTTCGATATCCTTTTTTTTCTCTTTATTTGGACCATGACACCCTAATTTATGGATCATCTCACTTGAACAGTTCGGGCATAATGACGTTTTACATGGAAAGATATTTTTTTTCCCTTTGTTTTTTTGTAACAAAAATCTATGATTATATTTTGGTTTTATTTCGGTATTATAATTAATTATTCATATTCGTTTACAAATATATATATATTTTATTTTGGACATCGGTTAAATTACATTTACAATGTACCTACTGAAGCTTTCAAAAAAAAAAAATCCAATTACTCTCCAAATTATCCAATATAGGATCAGTAGTATCATTTAAAATATTTGAAAATAGGTCTATAAGAGAAAAATATTAAACCGAGTCGTTTCAACCGCAAGACATCATTCAAAATTGCGTGTGTGTATGCGCGTGTGGTATTTGTATATAGTATATATATATATAGTACACAGCATGTAAGTGTATATACACACATACGCATACACACACAGAGAGAGAGAGAGAGAGAGAGAGAGAGAGAGAATTATATTCATAATTATAATATAGTATATTTTGTATATATATATATATATTTACACGTATATATATGTAGTATATATATAATATATATAATATAATTTATATATATATACCAATAATTATAATATTACAACATATAATAATTACAATATGTCATTCAAAAATTCCCGCCATTTCAGTCACCAAACGCAATGGCGACCAATCGAGATTCGAGAATATTGGCGCGTAATCTCGAGTCATGTACGAAAAGGGCAACTATAACAAAGAGAGAAAGAGAGAAGTAGGAGAGAATTTATTCATTTAATTGGCGATCGTTATCGAAAAGAATTCCCATGGTAGGAGAAAGAAGAAGGAGGTCGCGAACACGCGATCGGCGACCATGGCAACGTTTGTTCCATGGTGCATCGAAGGAGCGTAGGGGCTAGAGGAGCGAGGTAGGGGAAGGACGGTGGTGGGGAGCAGAAAGGAGGGACGTCTCGGTCTCGACGGGTAGTCGGCTCGAACCGCGCGATCGCACGAGTAGTTGTCGCAGTGACGTTCTACGGTAAACTTCATGATCGTTTGGTGCGGTCACGTTAACTCGCAAGTAAACACTTTCTATTCTGACCTCGCTGCTTAGATGTAGAGAGAAAGAAAGAGATAGATAAATAGAGAGAGAGAGAGAGGAGACGTATAAGTTGTGGTTGTGTTGGTGTTCATAGTGATAACTTTCGAACGATCTTCTTGTACACCTCGGTCACGTCTCTTCGTTCAAGAGGACACTCTCGCGATGTCCTGGCGGGACTTGAACGTTGCCGTTCATCGACGGACGAAGAGGTCGGACATTGGTGCGTCTTCGAGTCTCGATCCTCGTAACTCGTAGTAGTAGTAGAGTTACCTGTCGTTAGTAGTTCCTCTTTCCATCCGTAGTTAAGGCTAACGTCCTTCTCCGATCTCTTGCATTCCGAGAGGAGAAAGACAGAGATAATAGAGAAAAGAGAGAGAGAGAGAAAGGAATACACTGACGTTTCAAGTGAAGAGAGATAGAAATAGAGAGAGAGAGAGAGAGAGAGAGAGAGAGAGAAAGAGAGAGAGTGAGAGAGAGAGCGAGAGAGAGAGAGAGAGAGAGGAGAAAACGGCAAGAGTCAAGAAAAGAGTAGACATCCAACTACAACGGTTAGACTATTACTTCCAGTCGAGTATCTCGGTGTCTTCTCTTATTCCTATCTAGTAGTTAAGGAAAGCTGAGAATCTCGAGTCCCGAGAAAACAACAGCAACACGGCAGGAACGGCTGTGGTGGCGGCAGCGAACTCGACGACGTCAGGTTGGGTTCCTGCGTCGAGATCGAAGGGCGCATTCGAGAGAGGGAACGAAGAGGGGAGAAAGAAAGAGAGCGAGAGAGATAGGAGGAGGAGGAGGACAAGAAGCACGGTTATGATGGGAGTACTGCGCTGGAGGCACGATCTTAGATCGGAGGCCGGCCAACAGGCAGGAGGAACAGCAACTGCAACAACAGCAACAGCAACAGCAACAGCTGGAGCAGCTACGACAACGACGCAGCAACAGCAACAGAGAGCCAGTTCTGGTCATGGCAATCATGCGCATGCGCATGCCTTGCCGAAATTACTCTCGCAGGTTAGAGACGAATAGACCCGATTTTTCTATTTAATTTTCCCGCCTTGAGGTCCTTAACCAATGAGTCTAACTATTCTATATACAATTTTTAAGTGCGGTCATGATCGATCATTTTTAAGGATCTATAGATTGAACGACATTATTAAGTATAGCACTTAAGTATTTATCGAACCTGTTAGAATGTCTGAGAGAAACGGCGTATATACACATACATGTCTATAAGAATATATATATATATATATATATATATATATATATATTTTCCTTAGAGTACTTAGACACTGTAAAAGACAAAAAAGATAGAAAATAATAGATGGTAAAGCGTTTGAATAGTTCTGGCTAAGAGAGCAAAGGGAAAAGAACTTGGAGAACGAGCCAACTATCTTTGGCACGTTTGAACTTTGAACTTCGTTCTATGCTACGATCGGCATTCGGATAATAGCCTTCAAAGACAGCACCCAAACAAATCTCTTTCCGTTTCATGAAAATAGTTGAAGACGGTGAAAGGATCAGCAAGTAATTATATTTAACTAACAGATAAATATATATATATATTTATATATTTATATATATATATTTATATATATATATTTATATATATATATATTTATATATATATATTTATATAATATTTCGATACAGTTTTTCTCTCTCTCTCTCTCCCTGTTTCTTCAATTTTATTTGATTTTCCATTCCAAGCTGTGAAACGCTATCAAGAAAGATAGAGAGGGAGAAGAGAAGGAAAAGAGAGAGAGAGAGAGAGAGAGAGAGAGAGAGAGACAGTGAGAGAGAGAGAGAGAGAGAGAGAGACAGTGAGAGAGAGAGAGAGAGAGAGAGAAAGAGAGAGAGAGAGAGAGAAAGAAAGAGAGAGACAGAGAGAGAGAGAGAGAGAGAGAGAGAAGAGAGAGATAAAGAAAGGAGAGAGGGTCGAAGTAGGAGGGAATGTAATTGCAAACGGTACCGAAAAGAAGAACTTTTTTCGTTTCTCCTTCGTGAACTTCATTGCGGTTTTAAAGAGATCTGACAAAAAAAAAGAAAAAAAAAAAAGACGAAACGCTCGCTCTTCGAGAAATACAACCGCCCGTTTTTCATTCTGGCCTGCCAGACATCGTCGTACAGGAACGGCTCTTGGGAAGTAAAAACGAAGGAAAGGGTAGATGCAAGAAAGACGGAGAAACAAGGAGGAAGAGAGAGAGAGAGAGAGAGAGAGAGAGAGACGAGCGGAGATACCCTAAAGAAAAAAATGCAGGAACATACGTGGATCGACGATTTCTCATGACGATTTTCTCGCTTTGCGAATTGCTATCACTTGAAAAACAAAGTCGAGAGAGAGAGAGAGAGAGAGGCAGTAAAGAAGAAATGGGTTGGCCGGAGAGAAGTAAAGAGAGTGAGAAAAAGCTTTGCATTTATGATTAGTATTTTCCTTAGGACATCAAATTTTCTTCTTTCTCTTCTTTTTCATTTTTTTTTTCTTCTTTTGTTTATGTTATTCCTTTTAGGCTTTTATTTTGTAAAGTTACGCCACATTTAAAAGCAAAACTCTCTATCTCTTTCTATCTCTGTCTCTCTCTCTCTCTCTCTCTCTCTCTCTCTCTCTTTCTCTCTCTCTCTCTCTCTCTCTCTATCTATCTATCCATCTATCTCTATCTCTCTTTCTCTCTCTTTCTCTCTTTTTATGTGCGTCGTTAAGAGTACCGTGAAAATTGGAGGCTGGTTATTTCATTTAATTCGCTTTTTGCACATTTAATGGGATCCTGGTAGTAGACTTACAAGTATTATTTCGTCGAAAAAAAAAAGAGAGAAAGAGAAAAAAAGAGAAAGAGTTTCTTTTCGAATATAAGATTTCATCTAAATCTATTAGCACAATTTGAAATGAAATTTTAATTAAATCGTTCGGTATACATTTTCAATGATTTTTTTTCGTACCCGTATATCTACATACATACACACTAACGCGTAAGTACGTACATGCATGCACATGTATATATGATATGATATATGATTATACACGGTAAGTTAGTGATTTTGTAAAGTGGAGATTGAAAAAAAAAAACAGAAAGAAGACAATATATTCAAAGAAATATTCATGTTTTTCTACGAGTACCAAGCATACTACTACTCGAACTCGTATACTATACTGAGCATACTATGTAGCTAGTATAGTATACGAGTACAGGGTATGACTTTCAGCAACGACATGCAGCGAGCTCTCTCGTCGAGTTAAAGGGAAAAGCGGCTCTCGACGCATTGAGGACAATTCATCGCGAGAGATATCTCTCTCTCTCTCTCTCTTTCTCTCTCTCTCTTTCTGTCTCTTTCTGTCTCTTTCTCTTTCTGCCCCCTTTCTCTCTATCTCTCGTTTGAAACGTGTACGCTAAAGCACGTGCTTGCAGCAATAGCATCAGTAGATGCTCGAGTTTGCGCATTACTATTTTTCGTCTAAGCAGCATCAACAGAATTTAATTTCTCCTGAAATTTATTTCTATTTTTATCTAGAACGTAAAATTTTATTTTTATACCTAAAAAGAAAGAAAGAAACAAAAGAAACAAGAAGATCTACGAACGAGAAACTTTCTTTCATGATCTCACTCGAAAGATAACTTATGATTTACTACGAAGTTATAAACAAATTGTTATTGTATACTACGTTTTCTTTTTCTTTCTTTCAACGGTTTTAATGTTTGTTCTCTTTCTCTCTCTCTCCCTCCCCCCCTCTCTCTCTCGCTATTTTTTTCACCAGTTCGCACTCCACTACGTTCTCGGTAGTATAAACATAGTGAAACGGGTATAAAGACGTCGCGTCTTCGGATCATTGAGATTTATTTCTATGGGCGCCTTTAGACTAAGCGAGCGGTAATAAAATCGTGCTCGCACGATCCCACTCTTGCTATTAGAGCTGACATCATTAGGCGTAAATATCCGTGTATATAAGGAGAGACACCGAGTTAAACTAGAATCTGAAGTCAGAAGTTAAACGGAGATGAGAGTCGCCTAGACCCCCATAATACTTGCCAGAATATACAAATCATGTCATTTGCCAGTTCGTTGATAAAATACAACATAGCCTTGTGTATTTCTTATTTATTTATTTTATTTTTTTATTTCAAAATGTATGTACTTACACGTACTTTAATAATAACCATTTATTATGTCATATCTTTTTTTATCTCATTGTTTTTATCTCATTTTTGTTGTTATCTCATTTTTTTTACTTTTTACTTTTTTATTTTTACTGTGAAGGATTCATAATGGTATTATTCGTTGAAAAAACACGATACATCTTTTTTCTTATTTACTTTTTTATTTTACAACATATGTACTACGTATATTTTATTAATGATTATTTATTATATCATATCGTTTAATATCTTGTTTTCAGTTTCATTTTTCATTTTTATAAAAGATCTATCGAGGAATAAGACAACATTTGTCTTATTTATTTTTTTATTTTATAATATACTTATATACGACGCATGTTTTAGTAGCGATCATTTATTACGTCGTATCGTTCGATATCTTATGATTTTATTTCACATTTTTATCAGAAATCTATCGAGGAATTATTCGTTGAAGAAACACAACGAAGCTTCTTTTTTTTTATTTACTTTCGTATTTTGCAAAAAATATATATATATTTTTTTTTTTTTTTTTTTTTTTAATTACGATTCTATTTATTATATCATCATTTCATATTTATTAACTTTATTCTTTATTTTTATTGGGGATTCTTCGAGAAATTGTTCGCCGTTGAAATACATCATAGCTTTTGTCTTTTTTATTTTTATTTTTTTATTTTACGATATATTTCAATAACAATTAATCATTATATCACATTGTCATTTATATTCGATTTCTTATTTTTGTAAATAATTGAAAATTCATGTAGGAATTACGAGAAGCTAGAGATTCCCGTAATATCCTTGAAATAATTGATCCTTGCATCGTGATTCATCGGTTCTACCCTAGAGAATTGTCGATGTTGGCCGAACGGGAAGGATCGATTTGATTGCGAATTTACATAATTCTTGGTAACTCGTCAGGATGGAGATAGTTATTTTCGAAGCACATATATGTATTTACAGATGTTCATGCGAATCGACAAAATTATCTTTCGATCGTAATTCAAAGTACTCATCGATCGCCAGTTGCCTTATTAATCGATAACAATACATACATAGGTATATTCGACGCATATAGTGTCGTCCGATGTATATATGTATTTTCGATTATTTGAAAAAAAAAACAGAGAAAGAGACGTATTATCGTATTATCAAGGTCATCGTTTCAAAAATAATCATTGCGATTATGATAGCTTTTTCCTTATTTATATCTTCTTTTTTATTTATTTTTATTTATTTATTTTCTTTTTATTTTTTTTTTATTTTTTTGTTAATCGAAGGAATCGATGAAAGGAGTCCGAAAATACACAGATATGTATGAAATCTATGTGTTTTATTAAAAAGGAATAAAAAAAAAATAAAGGAATTGATATAAGATGATACATATAATATCGAAAAATATCTATCGAAATATATTCGAATAATATTTTCTTCATATTGGATTCGAAATATAACATATGAAGACTTTTTTCTCATCTATTTAAGAGGTAGTATTCCCCAGAGTAATTTTCTACGTCTCATTCGACTATCCTCCTGACCTTATATCTACTTCTTGAGCTGCTCGAGCAACAACTCGATAGGAAACTTGTGTCGACGACGAGTGGAATGAGAGACAGAGAGAAATAGATAGATAGATAGATAGACAGAGAGAGTGAGAGAGAGAAAGAGAGAGACCGACCTGCATGCTTCTTTAAAATTCAGACTACAGTACTTTCACTCGTATCACATTCCTACGGTATCTCCTTCGGTTATGGCGTCATATGGGTAATTTACATATCGGCATGTTACGTTTTAACATTTAAAAATAAAAGAAGTAGAAAAAAGTGTCCAGATTTAAATAGTCTACTTTATAATAATAATAATAATAATAATAATAATAATAATGTAATTACATTAAAATATAAGAAAAAGAATGATAGATTAATAGGTATATAGATAGATAAATAGATAGATAGATAGATAGATAGATAGATAGATAGATAGAGAGAGAGAGAGAGAGAGAGAGAGAGAGAGAGAACACTAGTCTTTTGTCTTTCTTTTATAGCCCTTTGGATCGATGAAAGATCAAGTTCCTCGAAGAATCGTGATGGTGCAGCCTGAAGAAGAAGAAAAAAACTTTCTTTCGTAGGCTGTTGCTCGTTGCTAGCTCTTTCTCTTTCGCTCTTTCTTTCGGAGTCGTTTTAAAAGGCACTCCGCAAAAGGGGCCGCACAGCTGTTCACGTGGCTCCTTTTTTCTTCATCTCTCTCTCTCTCTCTCTCTCTCTTTCTCTTTCTCTCTCTCTCTCTCTCTCTCTCTCTCTGCCTGTCTGTCTCTGTCTCTTTCTTTCTTTTTCTCTCTCTTCAGTGTCTCTTTTTTCTTTTTTTTTTTCTTTTCTTTTTTTTTTCTCTCTTTCTTTTTTTTTAAGTGACGTATAAGGTCTGAGACCCCAATGGAAAGAACTGCAACTAGCAGCATTTAACGTATACATGTATATGTGTATGTATATACATATAATAATATATGTGTGTGTGTGTGTATATGTATACATATAATAAAGTATAGTAAAGTAAGTATGTATGAATATACATATAATAAAATGCATCTCATGGCTGTTGCCCTCGAGAAAGAAAGAAAAAAACAGAGAAAGAGGCAGAGAGAGGGAGAGAGAGAGAGAGAGGGAGTGAAAAAGGGAGAAAAATTTTTAGTTGATCCTAGACACGAAATAGCAAAATATCAACGAACATTGAAAGAGAAAGAGAGAGGGAGGGAGGGTGAAGAAAAAGAGAGAAGTTACTGTATGTTATTTATTATATAGAGACAGCCAGGTGCGAAAGACAGCACAGCTGCTCTCGACTAGGAAGAAAAATCGATAGATCCGAGCAGCCCTTCTCTACTTATCTCGTAGATATTTTAAATACAACAAAAGGGGAGAAGGGGAGAGATAGGGTGAGATGAGAGATCAGTCAGTGAGATTAAACAAATTTTATTATTCTTTAGTATCTCACCAATCTCTCTCACTCTCTTTCTCTCTCTCTCTTTCTCTCTCTCTCTCTCTTTCTCTCCCTCTCCTTCTCTCCCTCTTTCTCTCCCCCTTTCTCTCTCCCTCTCTATCTCGATCATTATTATCAGAGACTATCATATATCGAACGAAATTTAAACGATGTATTAACATTTTTTAAAACGATCCTATGATCAAAGAAAATGAACATTGGACATGTTATGAATAGTAATTTAATCGTAACAAATTGTCTCTATTTTAAAGAGAACGTTTGTTTTGTAATGTGAGATGAAAAAGATGAAGAAAGATAAACATTTTCGCGTTTTTTCACCGAATGCTTGCAATGGAATACACTACCTTTCTTAACTTGGCAGCTTCCATTCTCGAATCCAATCGGTTTCATGTTTTCGACCTTAACCCCTTTAAACGTGTAAGACGTAATAAAAGTGCCTGTCAAAGGCATGACAAGAAAAAAAGATGACAAAACAAAAAGAGAAAGAGAGAGAAAGAGAGAAAGAGAGAGAGAGAGAGAGAGAGAGAGAGATGTATAGATATAGGATTTAATTAGGTTCGACCACCAACGACGATTCGCTTACGCAATTAGCTTTGTTCGTTCTAATTCTGGAATGTCTCTCTCTCTCTTTTTTCTTTCTTTCCCCCCCCCCCTCTCTCTCTTTCTCTCTCTCTTTCTCTCTCTCCCTCTTTCTCTCTCTCTCTCTCTTTCTCTCTCTCTATTTTCGAGAAAATATAAACAATTGTACACGGCTGACGTGTATATCCTTTATTATACATGCATCAACGTTACTTTTTGAAGATATAAATTTCATCAGTCTTTATCAGGAAAAATGAAAAGATAAGAAAGAAAAAATTATTATTATTATTATTATTATTATTATTATTATTATTATTTTTATTATTATTATTATTATTATTATTATTATTATTATTATTATTATTATTATTATTATTATACCGATCTAGCTTGTTACGTCAACTTTCAATGGTATAGTTTCTTCACAAGTCACGCGTAACTAACAGAGAACAGTGTCCTTAATTAGCAATATAATGATATTGGTAACGTTCACTGTCTAGTGTCCTTTCTTAAGTAGTCCTCCGTTGTAGACGGTGAACGCTTATTAGCAGTCTTTAATAAAACAAGCGTACCAACCTCTTGGCATGTTGAACGTGCCATATCGACAATGATATTTATTCACGGTCGATCGACTTCCGAGTTTAACACCTCCTTGTCTATCTAACTATATCCATACCAGTTACGTTGTTTTGCCATATCGTGTATAACTTATGCGAATATTTAAATTTTTAACCGGCTATCGACGACCTCGCATTCACGATATGTTTAATTGTTTATTCAACGTAAATATACATGTTTTTCACCTATTTTAAGTATTTTGTGTTCGTTCGATAGAAAAGTTTTTCTCATGAATTTTTCGAATACCATCTAACATAAAAATCGGTTTCTTTAATACAATAAAAAGAAAAAGAAACAAAGAAGAAAAAGAAATAAAAAAGAAAAGAAAGGAAAAAAAAGAAAGAAAGAAAAAATAAAAAAAAAACAAAAAAAAAAAAGAAGAAAAGGAGAAAGACTTTACAAAGGACTCGTGCCAAGTAAAATTTTTCGAGAGTCATTTCATTGAAGAGTTAAATCGACGTGAATTTGATCAAATCATCGCGAATCGATATTCATCCCTGACCCAGTTTTTATTCCTTCTCACTGACCAACTTGGATAGTAAAGAGAGACAGAGAGAGAGAGAGATAGTAATACGGTAAGAGCTATCGCGATAAGTCGATGGCTAACAGCTGCTATGGAATCGACCGGAGCAACCGAGTCAAAAGACAATTTCATTCTTAGCACATCTCGAAGTTTATGTATACGAAGACTGTACATGGGCGCGTCCAACAATGCGCACACGTACTGAATTATTCATCCTCCAGTGGAGACCATCCTCTCTCTCTCTCTCTCTCTCTCTCTCTCTCTCTCTCTCTCTCTTTCTCCTTTCGCATTTCCTCCCTTCATCATTCCACCTTTTCGTCTTTCTCTCACGTAGAGAAGACGCGGAGCTTCCTCTTTTCTTGGACCTCCCTTCTTTCTTTCTTTCTTTCTTTCTTTCTTTCTTTCTTTCTTTCATTCTTTCTTTCTTCCTTCCTTCCTTCCTTCTCTTTTCTTTTCTTTTCTTTTCCTCCTTATCCTTTTTTCTCTGTTTCTCTTTCATTCTTTCCTTCTTTCATTCTTTCTTTCTTTTTTTATTTATTTATTTTTGTTTTTCGTACTCGTCCGACCGTAGAAAAAAAAATAAAAAATTCATTGCGATGCACTCGCAAGAATTTTCTCTCTCTCCCTCCTTCTCCCCCTCTTGCTATCTTAGTTTTTTCTTTTCTTTTTCCTTTTTTTTCTTAATTCAAAATAATAATTTGTCCCTTCCTCTTTAATCATCCCTTCGAATGTTTTTATTCATATATATATATATATATATATATATATATATATATGGAAGAAAAAAAAAATAGATCGAAAGCCTTTTATGTAGATACTTCATTTTGGGGTATGGAAGTTTCCCTTCGTGACGATTCCGAAGTATCTACTCGCTTTTTCTTTTTCTTATTTCTCTTCGTTACGGTGAAACGACGCAACTCGAATTATGTAAATCTAGTGCACGCGAGCGTTGCGCAACTCCGTTAGGAACCACCCACCAGTTCCACTTCTTTTTCTTCTTTTTTTACTTCTTTCTCTATTTCTTCTTCTTCTTCTTCTTCTTCTTCTTCTTTTTTCTTCTTTTTTTCTTTTTCTTCTTTTTTCTTCTTTTTTTCTTTTTCTTCTTTTTTCTTTTTCT
>NC_140813.1:10457500-10470000 GCF_050613455.1 Vespa mandarinia | reverse complement strand
CAAGTTTTTTTTTCTTTTCTAGTTGAAGTGTTTTACAAGGTGTTACGTAAATGGAACAATACGTTATATTAGATCGGAAATATCGATTCTCAAAATTCATTTCGTAAGAATAAATACTTGAGTTTTTTTAGATGTTATTTATAGATGTGATTATTATCGCATAAAATAAGTCATACGAAACTATTACAACGTTCCCTCTGTCTCTCCCTTCCCCCCCCCTCTCTCTCTCTCTCTCTTTCGTTAACTATCTCCCCGCTCTTCTCATGTTTCCCTACGTTTGGTCGTAAATCAGGCAATAGCTTAAGAATTATTACGACAGTTTGAGGGGAATAAATGGTAAGTCGTAGGACAATGTGGATTAAGTTTTCGCAGTTGAATTAACGTTAGAGAAATATTGTCAGACGATATATGTACTTACTTATATATTTAAGTGTACCTAAGTCACATAAGCTACGTTACATACGTAACATATACGTTATAAGTAAAATTTGTTTATGATGAAAATTAATGACGAAAGGTAGAAGGTGGGAAGCGGTGGGAGCGAGGGCGGGAGGGAAAGAGGTAGAGAAGGAAAAAAAATAACGAGGTATGTATGCATATAATAATCATCATATACGTCGAGTTACAACTTTCTTCGATGTACTTATGATGGATTACACTTTCGTCCCTGAGAGATCGCGTATCGTAACGACGCTTAATTGCATATCGCATAATCGCGTTATGAAATCATTCTGTCCTCTTCACTCGTATACATTGTATATATAGATACACTAACGTATAATATCATACGCGTTTCAATATTTGTAGCGCGATTAAGGCCACTCGGTGACATGTATATATATATATATATATATATATATATATATATATATTTATATATATGTATGTACATATGTATGTATGCATGTATGTATATATGTATATAATACGTAGTACAGGTATGCGTCATTGCTCGTCGTTTGAGGTGGGACGACTATTTCCGTATTTCGAAAGAAACCTCTCCGATCTCCTCTCTTAGCTTTCATTATGATAGGTAGGTATTTACTTACACACACACATACGTATATACATATATACATACATACATTCATACATATGTTTCCTTCTCGTACCCAAAATCGCAATCTGTTGTGTCGTGTCTTATTCCTTATGTATTATTAGTACTTGCGAAAGATTCTTAAAATATCCTCGAGAAATTGTATCATGAATTGGATGAAATTTTAGTTCTTGTAACCAAGAATTAGTTGAACACTTGGAAAAACAGATTGGACAAAGTCTAAAAAGAGATAGTAGACAATGACGACGACGACGACGACGATAATGATGATAATAATGATGATGATGATGATGATGATGATGATGATGATAATAATAATAATAATAAAATATCCAACGAAACGAAGAAACATTTCATTTTTTAACGAAACTCAGCCGATAAACTACTCGATCAATGGATTTCCTTACGAATCGATGCGTCCTCGAACTAGAAACGATATTGTAAACAGGAACATTTATTTTTTCTCATACTCTTCGACAAGAGAAAAGTAATCTTATTAAGAGTTTCTTTCGCGAACGACTAGGCGTGGATAACCTATCTTGAGCTTCGACCATGACGTAAGATCATAAAACGAGCGACCCACCGACTGAACTACCGAACGAGCAAACGAGCTATCTAGCTATCTAGGTATCTAGCTATCTAGCTATCTAGCTATCTTAGCTAGTTCTACCTATATCGTGAAAATCGTTAGACAAGAAACTCGTGGGAACTTCACCTTCTCCGAAAGGATACAGAATAAAGAGAAAGAAAGCCTAAGGAAGTACATATTTCTTGTCTTCCATCGAATCGTGACGGAATTCGAAAGATGTTATTCTTTTCGCAAAAACGAAAGATTTGATTTTGTGAAAGGCCGACAAGTGAGAAAAGTGGCGGCGGGGCGGGACGGGACAGGGTTTACAAGGGGACAAAGATGATGAGGAGGACAGGAGAAGGGATTGAAAGAGAGAGATGGAGAGAAAAAGAGAGATAAGAAATTATTGTGGTTTGAAATCAAAAAGGAATTCAAACGTTTGGCATCCATGAAACTTAGAAAGAAAAGTTCTCTTCTCCAATTTTATCCAACGTTCTCTTTCCCCGAGTTTGATGACTTCAAAGAACGGATGAATGGACTTTTAACGAGGTTGCAAATGTCGGTGAAGCTTTGAAAACGAGAGTGGAATAAGAATAAGAAGGTGGAGGATCGGCCAAGACGGAAGAACGGAAGGTGATGACATAGAGTAGGTTTAACACGAAAGAAAGAATAAGAAGAAGAGAAGGAGGAAGAAGAAGTTAAAAGTAATGCGGATGTGAAATCTCGAATTACATTTGAGTCTTCCTCGAAAATCCGGAGCAGTGAAGAAGTCCTCCACTAATTTTAAGTGTCTCTAAATTCGAAAACCTCGCAGCTTCTCGTATAGGCAAACGAGGAAGAAAGATAGATAGATAGATAGATAGATAGATAGATACAGAGAGAGAGAGAGAGAGAGAGAGAGAGAGAGAGGGTTGGAGGGAGAAAGAGAGAGAGGAAAGAAATGAAAACTCGTGAAAAAAGGAAAGAAAAGATTGATAGAAGGACAGAGATAGAGAGATAGAGAGATGGAGAGAGAGAGAGAGAGAAAGAGAGAGAGAAAGAGAGGTGGAAAGTTTAGACCCGCGGGTGTTTGCGCGCTCGTGCTCACTGCCAAATATAAACCCTGAAGGGCTTTTGGATGGAAGAAAAAGAAGAAAAAGAAGACGAAGAAGAAGCTACGAGACACGCGATGATGGTAGGCCGGGAAAATGCTTTGCCAGAGTACAAAAAGTCAGCCGAAAAGCTTCCTCGGCTCCCATTTGCTCTCCCGTTGATCTATCTTTAGCTCTCAGATACGGCTGTCGATCTCGTGGAATATCTCGCACGGACGATTTTACGCGAGTGCGAAATCTTCATGCTCCTCTTTTAATCGTTCTAATTTATTCAAACCTATTTCGTTCTATAAAATATATATAGTTCTTAAAAAACCTTCCTCCTTTTTTTTCTTTTTCCTTTTCTTTTTTTTTGGTTCTTATTTATTTATTTTTTCCTCTCTTTTTCTTTCTTTCTTTCTTTCATATCTTACTCTACATCGGTGAGATTACATATTTAAACATTTTTAGAGAAGATCTCACTACCGTTTTGCTTTCATAAAAAAGATAAAATTCTTTTGACGTCAAAAAGATATCGGACAACTACTACCAGCCATCCTTTTTTTATTCTAACCGAACAATGGACAGAGAACATCGTTCGTGATAGTATTAAGAGAAGAGGGTTTTAAGGTACGACGAGAAAAAGATTTCTAGAAGAATCGTGAAGTCTTTGTAAGTCGACGGAAGCGGAGAGATGATTTTCTTTTCTCTCTCTCTCTCTCTCTCTCTCTCTCTTTCTCTATCTCTCTCTTTCTCTCTTTCTTATTCTTCTTTTCTCTTCTCTTCTCTTCTCTTCTCTCCTCTCCTCTTCTCTTCTCTTCTCTTCTCTTCTCTTCTCTTCTCTTCTCTTCTCTTCTCTTCTCTTCTCTTCTCTTCTCTTCTCTTCTCTTCTCTTCTCTTCTCTTCTCTTCTCTTCTCTTCTCTTCTCTCTTTCTCTCGTCGAAAATAATGGAACTTTTCCCTCTACGCGTACCACCTGCTCAAAATAACATATGCTTCGCGTAACGTCGTCCGTCGTCTTCGTCGTCTTCGTCGTCTTCTTGGTCGTCTTCGTCGACACGCTTCGTTTCCGCTGTGCACGTTGTGTGCACCAAGTCGCTCGACTCCGATGATACCTCTCCTTCCCTCCTCCCCTTTTCTTTTCCTCTCTCTTTCTCTCTCTCTCCCTCTCTTTTTTCTCTCTCTCTCTCTCTCCGTTCGTCTGTCTGTCTGTCTGTCAGTCTGTCTGTCTGTCTGTCTGTCTATCTCTATTTTTTTCTCTTTCTACCCAGAATAGTAACGCTAGGATAGGAATGCAAATAATTGCCGAGCATTCGATTCACGCCGCTGAATTTCGATTTGTTTTGTAAATTAAGTACGTAGGCGTGTGTGTGCATATGTGCATGTGCGTAGCGCGTACGTGACGACCGAAGAACAGTCTTCCTTCGTTTCCCACCGAAATCGGTATTCCTCCTCTCCTCTTTCTCTACTCTTCCTCTTCTTCCACCTTCTCCTCTTTTTCCTCTTCGTCCTCTTCCTCTCTCGTTCGCTAGCACGAACTTCGTTAGTGCCAGATAACTAACCGACTAATATTAACTTGGAGAATTACCAAGAGGAACCGCACGGATTCCTTCCATCATTGATATCCTAACTTCAACGTTAACGTTATAATTTTTGCATGTATTGTGATTATGAATAGAATGGTCAAATGTAAATCAAAATTTGTGTTAATTGGATTTGAAATTTTACAGTAGAACTTTCTTTTCGTATATCTAATCATTTTATTAGATATTATATATATATACTTCTTTTTTCTTGAAGTTTTTATAATGAAATGAAAGAAACCAATTTGAGAATAATGGAATAGAAAGATCATACGAAAGTTCAAAAAAAAAAAAATAAAAAGAAAACAAAAGAAAAGGAAGAAAGAAAGAAAGAAAGAAAGA
This sequence comes from Vespa mandarinia, assembly GCF_050613455.1. Lineage (NCBI taxonomy): Eukaryota > Metazoa > Arthropoda > Insecta > Hymenoptera > Vespidae > Vespa > Vespa mandarinia. The sequence goes on along the minus strand of NC_140813.1, from coordinate 10,465,377 downwards.
AAAAAACAAAAACGTGAAATTCTCTTAATAGACGGTTATACGTAGCTGCTTATCCGTCAACGGATGTTGGTTTCCTGATTTCACGTATATGAATGCACAGTGACACAGTAAAGGTAGAAACATTACGACGAAAGTTAGGGTCATAGGAGACGGAGACGATATTGCGTGTCGGAACGCACGTTCCACGGACGTTGAAAGGTGCAATGAAAGCCGCATATGGCGCCTTTTAGGCAGGTGTCGTGCACGATATATAAGCGAGAGAGAGAGGGAGGGTGGAAGAGAGAGAAAGAGGGAGAGGGAGGGTGGAAAAGAGAGAAAAAGAGAGGGAGAATGAGAAACAAAGCGTGTTCAGAAATGAACGACATCGTTGATTACGTTCTATTAACGCCATCGAGTGTCAGTAACGTTGTAGCAACATTGATCAGAACTATACTAGCCTGTGGTCGTTTGTCGCTTACCTTCGACCTTTCCCCCTTTCAAATCAAACGACGTTCGCGTGCGCTCAGCATCAACGCAGGAAATTAAATTTTAATCAAGCGTTAAGTTCGATCGTATCCATTTATTCCATGATTATCTTTTTCGATCTAGCTAGACGAATTTAAATCCGTGTGCTTACGTTCGAAGTTCTATCGATCAGCAGGTTAGCCTTGTTTTTATAGATAATTCGATGTCGGTGTTTTGTGTTATCAAAATTTCATTATAATCGATATATTTTTATAAGTATAACAATATTTAACAAAACTAACGTATTAATCTTTTGAATATTCGAGAATGTGTATGTGAAACGATTATACGTGTGCTTTATGGCATTTGTATGTGTGTGTGTGTGTGGCATTATCGTTCGACTAAGCTCGAAGGACGACGTTAAACAAAAAAAAAGACAGCTGATTTCCCCCACCTGCCGATACTTATTAAGCAATTTTCCAACTAATCTTCACGATAACGCGTGGAACAAACGACGACAACAACGACGGAGAAAATGAAAGGCTCAGAGCCTCTACGTTCGTTAACGAGGAACTTTAACGATCGATCTTCAATGCCGACATTTACGAGTTTCTTTTCTTTTCGAGTTGGAACCGAGGTAACGCGCGAATAAGTTAAGTTTCTGTTTTCGAAAAAAATAGGTGGTAGACTGTTAGGCGAAGAAAAGAAACCATTTGAGAGTTGCCTCCTGTAACTCGAGAACCAACGTAGAAGTCAACAATATTGCGGATGACTTGGTGGTCTCTTAATGTGTGAAAAGAAAGAAACGATTATGAGAGAGGGGAGAAAGAAAGAAGTTCCCCTTTATTTCACAATTTCGTTTCTCCCATTAGAGATTACTAGACTAACGATAAATTATTTTCTTTATTTTCTTTCTACAATCTAGGTAAAATGATATTACCAAACAATTAGAAAATAAAATGAATAGACTATGAAAAGAAAAAAAGTTAACAATAGACAATTACATGTAACAATAAATTACTTGTTTTATTTATTTTCATTCTATACAAATCTCTATTTAGATGAAATAATATTACCAAACAGATAAAAAAGGAATGAATAAATTACTAGACTATGAAGAATAAAATGAGGAAAATTATATAATAATAAATGACTTATTTTATTCAACTTCCTCTTCTGTAATAAAATTGTGTTTATTAAAATAATTTTGCAGATTGAAAAAATATGAATAAATTAGAGTATGGAAATACTGAGAATTACTGGAAATGTATTTTTACAAAAAAGAAAAAGAAGAAGAAGAAAAAGAAAGAAAAAGAAGTTTTCTACGTAAATACACATTGCAATAAAGATAACAATAGGATTCTAATCATAATAAACTCGAATTTTATATTTTGCAGACAGCGAGAGACGAACGAGCTGCATCAAGTCCGAGTGGTGCAGGTGGACAAAACAACCACTCGTCTTCATCTCCATCGCCCTCCCCTGTCGGCGATGCACCTCTTGGACGAGCCCTTATGGAGGCCGCACTTCAACAGGCTACTTCCGGCTCGCAGGAGCCACCCTTAGTCGTGACACCACCTGGTTATTGGTTAGATGGAACCGATCATCGACATACCTTGGACTCGGCAGGCAGAGCACTACTTCCTGCTCAGCCAGCCTGGCAACCTAGGATAGATCAGGATGACACGGCTAAGTGTTACAGGCGTTTCTTCGTTGGCAGAGTACGTTTACATCAAACATATGCGTAAATCTTATCCTTTAATAGATTATGTTAATGGTTTCGATTGCTCAAGTATGCTTCTAATCTTTAACATATGTCATAAATTTGATCACCATTTTTTTCTTTTTATTTTTTTTTAAACGTGTGTGCTGTTATTGTTTTAAAAGTTGAATAATTAGGGATTTTATTTTGTTGTCTATTTTTGTTTTATCTTTCAACTTTGTCAAAGAATTCGTTCTTTTGTGATGGCCTTGAAAGAAAGATGGTCATCGGCCTAACAGCACCAAGCGTACATTATGTATAACGCTCGTAAACGTACGTATGTACATACGTACGTACTCAAGTTTATGTGAAGATGGAGTGAGATGGAGATGATGGTTAGAGTAAAAGAAAGAAGGAAAGAAATAAAGAAAGAGAGAAAGAGAGAAATAAAGATAAAGATGGAGGCAGAGGCGCAGGAAAAGGAAAAGAGCACTTCGGGCGTGGGAGTGGGAATGTTCTCATAGTCTCGAAGAAGAAGAGGAGAGAGACGATGCTTCTTTAACCTGAAGAAATACCCCCACTCCTTTGCTTCACCAGTGTTCCTGATTTTCATCCTTACTTGTCTCTCTTCCGTCTTTAACCACAATCTACCCCAATCATCCTTACAATATTATTATTTATTCTTTTTAAGTAGGAAAAAAGAAATAATCATTTTTTGTCAGTACTTTTTTTTATTTCTTCGTAACAACATTATCGTAGACACATATCATAACAATATTCCGTGTCTTTTATAGATGAGAATTGATAGTACATGTTACTATATATATAATATTAAACAAAATATATATATGTAGTATGATCTAATAGTATATATATATATGTATGTATAATAGTATATTTATGGTATAACAGTTGTATTACATAATATATAAATATATTATATTAGAGAGAGTACGTATTACTATAAATTATTATACAATGCATACATATAAATATGTTGACGTAATGATGAAAGTAAAATACGAAGTGGATAGTTAATAAAATAAAAGAAATAATTAGTCTTTAGATCGTAGAAAACGTTGAAGAGTGAAAATAGCTAAAAGTGCATTTCCCCTTCTCTTTAATAGTTCATTCTTATCTAAGAGTTCACCTGTTACCTTTGTCTAGCGTGCACCTGGGTTACCTCTATTTTTAACACGAACTTAAAACTCGTTAGGTAACGTAACGTGAGCGAGATAATGTACGCATGAACTCGTTTCTTCGCGGGAGCGTGCTCGTGTTCGCCGCCATTGTTCAAGAGTGGCGGTAAATAATTGCACTACGTGTCATAGAGAACGAAAAGCGATTTTTATCGGGCCATAGAATGTATACATATCGTAAATATATTTACAACTATGTATAGTGTATACCATATGTATCATGATCGGTCTCATCCGATTCCGTGTTTTTTCCTCTTTTATATATATATATATATATATATTTTATTTTACAATATTTCCCTGTCGAAGAAGTTAACTTTTTTCTTTATTTTTCATTTTTTTTTTTTTTTTATTTCGTTCGAGTGCAACATACGTGTAGTTACAAACTCGTTATCACCCTCGTTATCGTATTTGACGACAACCGTTAAGAGAGAAAATAAAAAGAAAAAGAAAAGAAAAAAAAGAAAAAAATGATATCGTAGAAAAGTTAAACAAATCTCTTCTCTTTACATTTCTTTTTAATAGCTATTATCGTAGACAAGAAAGAAAGCTAAGAACGTTTCTCCCAATTATTTATCCTATTCTATCCCATCCTATCCACCCTCTGTCCTTTGTCAGTGTCGGTGCTTTCGATAACCTTTTAAAAAGAACTCCGAAGGATTGCCATAAATATCTCGTCAGCGTTACGATAAGTTTAATGGTCCATGTTGGCTTCGCTAAACTGTGAAAGACGTGAGAAAAAAATAGATAAAGAGAGAGAGAGAGAGAAAAAGAGGGAGAAATAGAAAAAGAATAGTAAAGAAGACGAACTTCCTTATACATACTTCTTCGTCTTATTATTTTATCGAAAAGAAGAAATTTGGGTTTCATTCAATAAAAAACTTTTCAGAAAAACAGAACTTATGTTGTCCTTTCATTGTTATATCGTTATTCTATATTCTAATGACATAACGAGTATTCTCTTGTTTTCTTTTCTTTTTCCTTTCGTTTTATTTTATTTCTTTCTTTCCTACCTTCTTCTTTCTCTTTTCTTCCTTTTTTTTGTTTTTAATAATGAAAAGGTCATGATCTTTTGCGAACAAAAGGCTCGTATCGAAAGGATGCATACACCTTATCTCTCCATGCGATCGCATTGTGCGGTTAAGCAGAGAGCCCATTAAAAGAGCGATTTTATTATGCGCAATATCGCTTCTCTAATTAGCGGTCGCCACGAATACCAACGCGTAATCCGTTCCATACCACGACTTATTAAAGCGCCACATGCCTTTTCTATCACCTTTACTTGTGTATTACAAATAGAAAGAGAAAAACAGAGAGAGAGAGAGAGAGAGAGAGAGAGAGAGAGAGAGAGAGAGAGAGAGAGAGAGAAAGAGGAAAACAACGGATATTACGCGTCTTTTTTCTACGTGATAACACTCAGAGTTTATTTGATTTGATACGTCCATCCTAATCGTTTTATAATATTAATAAAATCCGTCTTTCTCACATCATATCATATAATGATATTAAATTGTTCGAAATCTCAATTCTAAAACGTTCAATTTAAATCAAAAATTGAAATGTATCACTAAATTGAAAAGCGAACAAAAAAATTTATACAAACTTAATGAAATGTCACGTTTTAATATATGCATGACAAATTAATGTGTTTTTAATAATATTATATGTGTACTACTACGTATATGTTTAAATTCGTGTGTGTGTGTGTGTGTGTGTGTGAAAAAGCAGAATTAATTTTTCGAACCGTCCAACATTATTACATTTTATTCTAGATTCTTGTTTATTTTTATTTTTTGTTTTTGTTTGTTCTTTTCTTTTTTTTTATAATTAATTAAAGCACTATCAAGACATCGTTAATGATTCGATCATAAAAAGGTTTCATTACGTTTTTTACATCTTTCGTAGGAACATGTGAACCTGATAGGAAGGGACAGCGAGAATGGGCCGGTCCTTGTCTCGGTGAAGGCCGAGACGGTCGCTGGACAAGAACACTGGCGAGTATTGCTGAGATTACGTGCTGGTTCAACGCATGAGTTAGTCCCAGCAGCATCTCTTGGACCGATTCCTTCACCAGCGAAAATGGTTAAGGTAAATGAGTTTTTATTTTTCAACGAAATACATTAATATAATAATGATCAATTAAATGTATAGTATATATATATATATAGTATATATATATATATATTTTTTTTTTTTTCGATTGAAGATGATGAAAGATAACATGCATATTTTCTTAATGAGAATCGTTTGATCGTTTTTATTGATCTCTCAGTCTTGTATGATAGAGGTTAATAAGACAAATATCACTTGGAATCGTGAGTAATTTAACGACTTATAATTCGGACTCGTACGAGGGCAACGTGTCACGTGTGTTGAATCGACGAAAATAGATCATCGCTACCAAAGTACAAGAGTACGCGGTGACAGAAGTAGAGAGAGAGAGAGAGAGAGAGAGAGAGAGAGAGAGAGAGAGAGAGAGAGAGAGAGAGAGAGAGAGAGAGAGAGAAAGAGAGAGAGAAAGAGAGAGAGAGAGAGAGAGAGAGAGAGAGAGAGAGAGAGAGAGAGAGAGAGAGAGAGAGATGACCAATATCTTTTTTCAGACGATCAATGACTCCTTGAACGTAAACACTTTGATGCCAGTGGTATGTTCAGGGGCTGGTACTTTGATAGCTCAATATGACGAGCATGCACTCGTCTCGAGATTCAAATTCGGCGTACTACATCAACGGGCTGGGCAGGTGACCGAGGAACAGCTTTTCGGTAATCGCCAAATCACACCTGCTTTTCAAGAATTTCTTGATCTTTTGGGGCAAAAGATCGACTTGAAAGATCATAAAGGGTCTGTATATCATCATTTAATATTATTATTACTTTAACATTTATTAAAGAGCTTACTCAATGTAATATTCAATTCTGTAGATATCGAGGTGGTTTGGATACTCGACACGGCCAAACAGGAGATTCCGCGGTTTACGAAGTATTTCGTGGTCGTGAGGTTCTCTTCCATGTAGCTTCGCTTTTACCGTATAGTCCAGGTGATTCGCAACAATTACAACGCAAGAGACATATTGGTAATGATATCGTAGCGATTATATTCCAAGAGGAACCTACACCTTTCAGTCCTGATATGATCGCTAGCCACTTTTTGCACGCCTTTATCGTCGTGCAAGTCGTCGATCCATGTACGCCTAACACAAGGTACAATGTATATATATATATATATATGTATCATTTAAATTAAATTAAATTGTTTAAAAAATATAGTATTTATCATCTTATTTATCATTTGTAGGTATAAGGTGAGCATAACGGCGAGAGACGACGTACCTTGGTTTGGTCCGGCCTTACCAACACCTGCTGTCTTCCTGAGAGGCGTCGAATTTAAAGAATTTCTTCTTACGAAATTGGTCAATGCTGAAAATGCGGCTTACAAGGCTGAGAAGTTCTCAAAATTAGAAGTAAGTTACAGTTATTTTCTCCTTTTTTTAATTATTATTATTTTATCTTATTTCATTCTGATATCATTTTAAGTATAACAAGTATACTAATATCTGTGATATGATGATCAGTTACGAACTAGATCCGCTCTGTTGGAGTCCTTGACGGAAGGATTGCAAGCAAAAACAACGGAGTTCTTAGGTGGTACCATCGGTTTAGGAGGTAATTTAACATTCGGTGGGAATTGTCCTGTAAGCCCAACGGCAAGCGACTCCTCGGCTTCCGGTGGCGGAGGTACTGGCTCAAGATTTATCGATACGGTACGAAAAGCATTGATATCTCGAGTGAGAAATGCATCGACCGAGAGTGTACCTCAACAACTCGCTAAAAAGGGTGCTCATTCTGAACCAAGTCCACCAAGTAATCGACAATCCAACGGAAAGATAAGTGGGAAACGATCCGTTGAACCGTCAAGTCCATTGGGTTCGCCGGATTTGACTTTACGAAGGGACTCAGAAAGAGGTAGTCCTAGTTTGGGAAGTCAAGACAGTAGTTTGTCCAATACGGACAATCAGGATAGCAGTTTGGCTACATTGCAGCAGGATGAGGTAGATCGTAGAGAGTCTAATACAGGAATTGGTGGAGCAAATGATTCCACAAGCACGGAAAAGATCACTACGGTTTCCTCGGTTCAACGATTAACTCATGAAAACTTGAGAAGACAGGAACGAACAGAAAAGACCGAAGTAACACAACGCGTTGTTTCCGAGAGCGACGATAGCTCATTGAACAGCGAGCTTGAACTCGACCAAGCTGTTTATCCTGACAGCGATACCGGTCTTGAATCTATGAGTTCCGCGGAAACGCACGACACTACGAGGTGTAATGCCAAAGACGGTGCTGCGGAAACCGAAACTTTGAGGATGGAAGTTACTAGACTTAAGTGCGATAAGCTGGACTTATTGAGACAAAATGTGGTAAGTTTAAAAAGCTTAAATATTTCTTTAATCCATTCCTATGTATTATCCAAATGATATATATTCCGAATTGTATTTATTATTATTCATTATCTTTTAACCCAACAGACTTGTCAA
>NC_140813.1:10210000-10455000 GCF_050613455.1 Vespa mandarinia | reverse complement strand
ATCTAACTAACTGAACTGCGGATACTAATTATTCTCTGATACTAAAATAGGAAAATATATATATATATTTCTTATGACTGGTAAGAGTATTCGCATTCTGTATTTTCTTGGTTTTCTTTTCTTTTTTATTTTAAAATTTTTTTTTTCTAATGCACAACTGTCGACTCGTATATCAACGATAAATGATATCCACCAATAAAAAATAAAAACGATACAAATAAATTTTTCTTTTTTTCAATAGATGGTCCTTTTTTAATTTTTTTTTTTTTTTAATAATATGTCATTTACAGGATAAAAGAATTATTTAGGGCGAATAAATTTAGAAAAAAGAATAATTTACTGACGTATAAACGTAATTTAAAACATTTATTTATACTGATTGGTTTTACATTTCTACACATTTTAATATCTGTTTATGCAAATGGAAATGTTCAGTTCTTATTACGAAATATTGTCTTTCTAATCCTATTATAGTAAAATATATAAACAATGCTCGATCAAAATGTAAAGTGTAATGTATAAATAAACAATTTCAGAGAAATGAATATCGCAAATTATGTGATTCATTTTTTCTTGTTTTTTTTTTTTTTTTTAATAATATTAATAATAATGATTACATATTAAATAATACTACATAATAAATATATAAATTTTATTGACGTTGTTTATTAAAAAAAAAAAGAAAATATATATATATTTTTTATTTAATAAACAGTATAAAATAATAGGAAACGCTCATACATAGTAACTTATCATAATAAAATCGATTTGTCGTTCATTCGAATTTATTCTTAGACGATAGGCAATCTTCTATGAAAGGTGATTTACGCAAGGCCAGGATATTAAAACCGCTTTGTAAAAGTAGGTCACCTAGGAAGTATAATTTCCCCTAATTTTACACAAATTATTTCCAGATACCTCATGAAGGGTAAAAGACAAATTTATCCGAGGCCACTGAATGTGTCTCGTTAGCTGATATAAAAATAAAGTGATCCCTTTGATGAAACAAAAGGAAAAAAAAAAAAAAAAAAAAAAAAAAAAAGAAAAAAGATTACACTCGAAAGATTATTTAGATAGGCGTTATCAAAGAATAGAGTATACTTCTTTATCTGTAACATAACAATCTTTTAAACCAATAAATAACGAAGAAGATAAAAGAAAGGAAAAAAAAGAATCAATACCACTGCATAACGAGAGGAAAGAGTCTGTCGATAATATCGGAATCTACTAATATCTCACAATTTAAATTCCCCGCCGTAACAATATTATTAACTTAGCAATAATTTCGAATTGGAACGGAAAAAAGGAACGTATATGGATTTTTTACTTCAGAATATAAATACAAATTTTGTCATTAGATAGAAGAAACATAAGAAAAGATAAAAAAGAAAAGTATACGATTGATACGCATAAAAAAAGTTGCGTAAAAAGAGATATCCTAAACGACCGACGGAGTAACCCTTTTATTTCACAGCAGCGCCACGCCCGACACTGCCCTCTAAACTGCATAGTCCGTGAAGTATGTTTATTACCGACAATACAAAATTGGCTGAAGTGGTAGACGAAAATGGTTAATTGTCAGGCTCGTTAGTGCAGCAGGTGAGCGATCAATTATTACGAAAATCGGCGTGTTATTTGTTCTCGGAATGTACAGTACGATTGACCCTTTCAAAGTCTCGTGTAAAACAAAAACGGAGTTTTTTTTGGACATTATCGCCATAGATTCATGGCATGTATCATTGAAATCACCTTTTCGAGACCGTTTGGTCTATTCGTTCCCACCACCCCCTCCCCTACCACTAATCTAACAAAAGAATTTTTAATTTCTTTCATGGCTATATTAAAGCTACTTCCATTATACGTCTTTACACGTTCGCGCACAAACTCACCTAAAATATCGATAATTTCGTGAGCATCGTTGAAAAGAAACAATACGCGCTAACCTCGGGACACATCAGCAAGACGTAGATTAATTTATTACGTCCATTCAGAAAACATACGTCCTCTCTCGTTGTTCCTCGCACACATACAGACACGCACATACGCGCGCGCGCACGCAACGCAACACAGGCGTGCTCGCGCGCGCGCTGACGAACCATACATACATACATACAAAACATAACACACACCACATATATCACATGCACGTATTAACATCGTGTCTTCTGTTCGTCGCGTGGAAAAAGTGACATGCATGATAAATTTCGATATACTCCAGTATGTGCGTATGTATTGGAGTACCAGACAGTATAGATGTGTGGCAGGTGCAATGTTGCATCCCCCTGATGCGCGCGACTACGTTTATATAGTAGCTCTAATGTCATACCGAAGGCTACTTCTTAGTAATTCACAAAGGGTTCACTCTTCCGTGAAGTACAGTATATGGGTACTTTCCAGGCGATACCTAGCACGTACCTTGCTAGAAAAATATTTGTAAAGACTTGGTGGAACGAGAGCATGGCTTCTGGTGCATCATCCTTAGGTAGCGCTGGAGGTAGTGGTGAGTTTTCTTTCTTCATTTATTATTAATTGTTCTAGCGTGAAGAAACATAATGATCTCTTTATCTTGATCTTTATAATATCAAAACACATGTATCTTTATAGTATAATCTTATTGATAAGTAATACATGTACTAAAATTAGAATAATCTATAATAATTAAAAAATTAGGGCAATATTCTTATTAGAATTAAAACAGTTTTTATATTGTTTTTAAAAAGTTTGGGAGATTGTTCATAATTTTTCATTTGCAAAAAAGTGATGAATCATGATGCTTATATGCGTGACCTAGAGTTTCTTTTCTGGTGAAAGCTAGTGAGACTTTTGATTATAATGTTTCGTCTAGTGGAACAAGTAATCGTTGGTTCGTATCTTTACTTCTATTAATTAAGGTATTACGTATTAATATTATTATCTTGGTAGACTTTTCTTCCAATATTATATAAGATATTATTTTTATTTAATAATCATACTTTATATAAAAATAGTAATATCTATATTTCTTTTTTTTTCTAGATGGAGCAATAAATATGGGTAAGAAGCACATTGACAAGATTTAATTTTTTCTGTAAGTTTTCTTTATTCTAATGTTTGATAAAAGTATGTTTTAAAAATAATCAATTTTGTTAAGTAGATGTCTAAGATTATATTTAAATAATTTACAAAAAATTCTTAGTATTTGCATACCCAAAATAAATACTTTTTGTTTTCAAAATATGTGTCTTTCTTTGTTTAACATATAAGCATGTTTTATTTTTTTATTATATTTTATTATCCCATATCCATTGTGTTGTGTTTGTTGTTTGGAATATACTTTCCACGTAACATGCAGAAAGGGACAATGGAGGCTACGGGAGCGTTGGAAATCCTGTTGGGAGTACTGAATGTCGTACCGATTATGAGGGCTTACAAGCTCAGTGTGATAAAGCAATGCATCAGCTTAAGTTACTTAGGCATAAGCACTCCGATACTGTTAGACGGTTTGTCTTAATTTTGTTTTATTATTTTGTCCTTGCTTTAAGTTATTAAGTCTGCATGCTTAATTATGAGCATGCTTACCAATTTTTATATTATATATGTTAATAGTAATGATTGTGTCATGTCAACTCGAACAAATATTAAATGAATATCTTTTTGCAGGTGTGAACATACTATGAAAGAATTGGAGTATTATCGTGGACAACATATAGCAGTCATGAATCAGTTAGAAGCGACGTCCCAAGAAAGCTCTGCTCTCCGTGGAAAATATGGAGATCTGGTAAATGACAAACAGAGACTGGACAGAGAAGTGCAAGCATTACAGAAAGAAGTGTCGGAATTGAGATGTCAGAATCAAGAAGCTCTTGTTTCTGACAGCAACAATGGAGATATGAATCAGCATTATTTATCTGCGCTTAGAAGATATGAAGCCATCAAGGACGAATATGACTCGCTTAGAAAGCGATATGATGATTTAATAGCATCTCATTCCTCTGTTGTTAACAAGGTAATGAAAATATTTGTATTATTTTAATGATAATGATATATTATATCAAATAAAATGTTTACATTGAAATTAGTTGGAATTATCGCAAGAAGAAGCTGCAAGATTGAAGAAACAATATGATGAAATTCTCCAAGAACGTAATACTGCCGTACGTGAGCGCAATGGATTGAAACAACAATGTACCGCTGCCATAAGGCAGTGGGACATCGCGTTGAGGGAGAGGAATGAATATAGAGAAGCTCTTGCTAAAATGCAGCAGCAACATGAAGAAGCAGTAAAGGAAATTAATCAAGCCATGGTGTTACGTATGAAAACAAGCAAAGATATTAAGCGGCTTACGGAAGAAAGAAATGCAGCATTACAAGAATATAGTTTAATTATGGGTGAAAGAGATACTGTACACAAGGAGATGGAGAAACTTGGCGATGATCTAACCCAATCTTTTACTAAAATCACACATTTAGAAAATCAAAATAAACAACTTGTTGACGAAGTAAGCAAATAATTATTTTAAGCAAATAATAATTTAAATAATTATTTTTCTTTAATAAATTTAATATATCATACATATTATATATAAATATATTTTTTCCTATTTTTTATCAGAAAAAGACGCTGTCCTATCAGATAGAAACATTAAGGAGAGAAATATCATCTGCTCTTCAAGACAGAGACGAGTCTTTAAAGCAATGCAATGAATTACGTCAAAAGTTCGGTGATTATTCCGAAGGTGCGAACAGAGATTACAAGAATCGTTTGGAGTTGCATTCTTATAATCGAGAACGAGACAATGCAAGTAAAGAAGCCGAACGTGAAACAAATAATGGAGATGCTAAGAGAGAGAAAGAACGTATGGACAATATAGATCAAGCTAATTTAGAATTAGACAAGCTTAGAAAATCGGTAGAAACATTGCAAGCCGAACTCGAAGAAGCAATACAAGAAGCAGAAGTATCCAAACGAAGAAGAGATTGGGCATTTAGCGAGAGAGATAAAATAGTACTGGAGAGAGAAAGTATAAGAACTTTATGCGATAGATTAAGGAAGGAACGTGATCGTGCTGTTTCGGAATTGGCAGGTGCTTTGCGTGATTCTGATGATATAAAAAAACAACGAAACGAGGCTTCGAGAGAGTTGAAAGATTTAAAAGAGAAGCTAGAGTCTGGCGACGCATTGAGAGCAAGTGTCTTTGGGCAAGGTCTTGCGCATAGTCACGATAACACTATCGATGCGGAACCTAACGAGTGGGAAGTACTTACTATCCATATGGATTTGAGCAGACTCGTGGATACTGATCGTGATCTGGGGATAATGTTAGTGGGGGGGCGTGATAATCCATATTACCCTAATGATACGGGTGTTTATGTAGCACAAGTTACACAAGGAAGTACGGCTGATGGCAAATTGAGAGTAAACGATTGCATCATACGTGTGAACAACGTTGATTGTGCCTCGGTATCTTCAAGAATGATATTAGAAACGCTACGTTCTTGTGCCGTAAGTCCGACCACGTTGACTATAAGAAGACGAAGATTAAGTAGAAGATCGTTGAGGACTATACAGCTACCTGTCGGCTCTATTCCACATGGAATTGCTTTAGAACTTGGTATATACATATCAAAAATATCACCTGGCAGCTCAGCTGCTAAAGATGGAAATTTGGCTGTTGGCGACAGAGTCTTGAATGTAAGTTATATTTTCTCTTTCTCTTTTTCTTTCATATTTATTAAATATATCTTAAAAGACATACAACATTGTGATTTGATATTTTTTTCAGATCAATAGCAAACCAATGGAAGGAATAAATTCGGCGCACGAGGCAATGACTATCTTAAACGACAATACAACGGATGTATTAACGATCACTACGCTTAAAGGAATTCCTTTATCTTCTGCTACTAGTTCGGAAACGATGCCAATCAGTGGCAGTTTTGCATCGGAAAAGCAAAAGATGGTAAATAGTTGTTCGCAAACCGAACATGAAAGATTGATGTTGAAAACAACGTCGGACGACTCTGATAGAAGATATATTGGCTCGAACTTCGGAGACAGAAGTGTTTATAAAGTTTCGAAATCTGTTAGCGGGGAAAAGCCAAGTGGGATAAGTAATGCTTGGGATAATATAAGAGAAAAGATCGATTTCGTGAGAGGCCGAAAACCTAGTAAGGATCGGGATGATAAGAAGAAGAGACATCCCAATTCAAGTCCAAATACATTCGAACAGGAACAGGATGCAATAGCGGAACTTGATTCGGTTATAGAGAGTTATCACAAGAAAACAACTAACGGTGTACTCAAACGAAGTAAACGTCGTGGGACAGAGAAAATGGAGAAAAATGGTGGTACATGGCCCAAGGCTAGAGGTGGTCCACTAATACAAAATGGTACCGGTACGATATTACATCCACGTAAAACGAAGGAAAGGCTACCACTGAGCGTACTTCTAAATCATCCGCCAAAGTATGATAGTTACAACTATAATCGTATTTCCAATCCTATCCCCCTAGCTAATTTCTCTAATGTCAGTAATCGGCATACTGTATACAAAGCCGTAGAAACACCATTACCAAATTTCAGCAAATCGGGACAACTCTTTGGTCAGAAGTCCTTCACGCCAGCAGTACAATTCAAGGATATTACGATAGATAAGAAAGTGACGATCGAGATAGAGAATACCGATAACAGGCTTAGCTCGACTTTGGCGCCATCCGAGACAAGTATCGATGTCTCTGTAAAATCTGGAAATATTGGTCGAGATATGGATTACTTCGCTAAAAAGAAAGCACAGAAGTACGCTATGAGTAACGATAGCCAAGTAGAAACGTTGCAACATAATAGAGCGCACTCTCAACTCTATTCGGGAATTGGGTCATCAACTTCGTCCACTAGTGGACCTAGACAACAACTAGCTGGTAATTTCTCTTTTCCCCCCTACACGCATTTGCATCCGCATCCACACCAGCAGAACTCTTTACCCTCAAGATATCCATCACCACCGTCATTGCCGTCTGCACAATCCGGAGAGTCTATAGGACTTCCCGATGCACGATCCTACTGTTTCGAACCTCCGTATAGTCCGGGCCCGCAAACGGGTTTTGGTCATTTGCACACACCCTCCGTAGATTTGCATTACCACAAACCTCGTGCTCCACCGGTCGGCATGGCATACGATGTGCCAGCATATACTCATGGATACGAAGGTGGTACATTTCCAAGAAAAAAAGAAAATCAACGTTTTCGTATACCGTCCAATCCTAGTGTTACATCAAAAAACAGTGTTGGCAAACTTTCGACTGGAAGTATAGAAAGAACTTCAGAGAGAGGCAGTCCAATGCCAACTTTTCACGTGGAAGTTCTCAGTCCTGGAACGGGTAATGGTAGTAATACCGGAGGAACCATCAGGGGAGGCAGCAATAGCAAGAGATCGAGTATGCCAGATTATTGTTATTCCCAACCTCGACCAGCTCCTGGTGAACTACGTAGAGTTCATATAGACAAATCGGTTGAGCCATTAGGCATACAAATTTCTTGTTTGGAAAGTGGAGGAGTTTTCGTTTCCACCGTCAGTGAACATAGCTTGGCGTCTCAAGTTGGTCTTCAAATCGGTGATCAACTATTAGAAGTATGTGGAATTAATATGAGGAGTGCTACTTATCAACTAGCTGCCAACGTTTTACGCCAGTGTGGTAATTCCATAACGATGTTGGTGCAGTACAGTCCAGACAGTAAGTGTTGTCTTAGTCCAGGCACTAAGTATTTTATCGGACAAAGAACGGTAGCTTTCCTTCATATATCTATGTACGGTATACGCACTTTATTGATGTCGCATGTTTCTTAAAATAAAAATGATAAAATTCTCTTCCTATATTGCTATTGTAACATGATTTTCTAGTGCATATTTGAATATATTTTACAACAGTTCCCTCATTATAATCTTACTTTTTTTTTTCTTTTTTTTTTCTTTTTTTTTTTCTTTTTTTTTTTTTTTTTTTTTTTTTTGTTTCTTTTTCCTTTATATAAGAGTACAACGAACTTGAAGGATCAGCATCCTCTAGTTCTTCGGAAGCTGGTGGTGGAGAAGGTGGCACCAGAAGTGGCTCACCTACACCATGTAACAGTCCAGAAGTTCCAAGGAAAACGACGATCGAACCTTTGGAAAATACCGAACCTGAACGTGACACTACTACCACTACTACTACTTTATTGAGTGTAAAACGTGCAGAACGAGATATCAGAAATTCTGCTTCGTTGGAAGTTAGGTCTACGCAAGAAAGAGAACGTGAAATCAGAAATTCAGCATCTTTGGATATCAATATAAGAAAACCTGAATTACGTAGTTCGGCTACTCTCGACAATATGCGCAATTCTGCAACTCTTGACACTTTACGCGTAACTGGGAGCACACTAACACGTGCACAACTTAATCAGGCTGCGACAACATTGCAAAGACAAAATGCAACCGTAAGGAGCCCGACGCAAGAAGAACAAAATCGTAAAAGTCCAACTCCAGGTGAACCAAGATATTTATTCATTGAAACTAGGAAGTGTTCTAACTTAGGTATATCGCTCGTGGGAGGCAACGGCGTTGGTATATTCGTTCATTCCGTGCAGCCTGGCTGTTTGGCAGAAGAAGCTGGCTTACGTACTGGTGATAGAATTTTGGAATATAATGGTGTAGATCTGAAACAAGCAACCGCTGAACAAGCCGCACTCGAATTAGCAAGACCAGCGGATAAAGTGACCTTAATAGCTCAATATTTACCACAGCGATATAATGAAGTCAAGGATAAACCTGGTGATAGTTTTTACATTAAGGCGATGTTTGATCGAGTCGGTGAAGTGGGAGATAGTCTGCAACTTCATTTCAACAAGGATGATATTTTGTATGTGGATAATACTATGTTTAATGGTACACCTGGTCATTGGAGAGCTTGGTTGGTCGATCAAACTGGAAGGCGACAAACTTGTGGTATAATTCCAAGCAAATTCAAGTAGGTAAAATTATAATTAGCTAATGACAATATTTACATCATGTAGTAATATGTATTTGTATTTTTTTAGAGTCGAAGAAGAATTACTTTTGCGTCGATCTTTAGGAGATATAGAAACAGATGCTGGTAGACGTGGTACAACGAGTGCACGCAGGAGCTTCTTCCGGCGAAAGAAACATCAACGTTCGTCCAGTAGAGATAGTAAAGAATTATCTCATATTACTGGAGTAAATATGGGCTGGTATAG
The DNA here is from genome assembly GCF_050613455.1 of Vespa mandarinia. Classification (NCBI taxonomy): domain Eukaryota; kingdom Metazoa; phylum Arthropoda; class Insecta; order Hymenoptera; family Vespidae; genus Vespa; species Vespa mandarinia. The sequence continues at coordinate 10,445,777 of NC_140813.1, read as the reverse complement.
CGACAGTGGAACATTGAACGAGGAAAGCCTTCCAGCTAGTTATCAACGTGTCGAAAGACTCGATTGTGAGTATGTTTCTGTCGTTATAATAATAAAAAAAAAAACATTCCAAATATTAAATACAATTAATGTATTACGTAATCATCCTTGTAGATCCAGCTTTGAGACCTGTACTGATAATTGGTCCTCTGAGCGAATGCGTTGTAACAAAATTATTACAAGAATTTCCTGGACAATTCACAAGATGTCTTGCAGAAGCTATGCATTGTTCTCAAGCGACACTCGAACAAGGCTTAAGAGATTCCCTTTATGTAGACTACAGGAAGAAAGGAAGTTATTTCGAATGTACTACTGTTCAAGCTGTTAAAGATATTTGCGAGAAGGTAATTAAACGTATTAAACATTTTTACGAGCCTATTAAACATATCTATATGTATGTATGTGTATATATTATATATATATATATATATATATATATATATATATATATATAATATATATATATATATATATATATATATATATATTAAATATAATAAAAATTATTTTAATACAATAGAGCACACACTGTATCTTGGATATATCAATCGCCTCTATTGAACGACTTCATAGACATCAGATCTATCCAATAGTCTTATTGATCAAATTTAAAAGTACTAAGCAAATAAAGGAGGTAAAAGACTCAAGGTATCCTAGCGATAAAGTCAGCGCTAAGGCTGCTAAAGAAATGTACGAGCAAGCGCTTAAGTTAGAAGCTGAATATAGGCATTTTATTTCTGGTAAGTGAATATTTGTACACACGACATATAAACCCTTTCGCTCCGATGCGTTTATGAGAAAATGTGATCGCTGTGGACACTGAGGTACATCGACATATGAATTGGTTACCACGCATGATAGGATTTTTTATTCTCCAAATTTTATTATAAAGTTTATATATAGTATATATAAATGTATATATACTATATATGTGTATATATATATATTCAAATTATTTTTTAAAATAATAATAAAAATAATAATTTATTTTAATGTTCTTATTTTTTTTTTATAACCTGCATATGATATATTTAATTATAGAGTGATAAAATAATAAAAATATAAAATAAAATAAAAAAAATTAAACAAATAATCTATTTTTGTACGGAAGATTTCAAAACACGCTAGAAATAACTCAACTTCTGTCTTTTACTATTGCTGAATGATTTACATGTAATGAGATAAAAAATACGCCATTGTATGCTGTATTTTCATTTTCATGTACACCACTTTCAATAGGTCATTTTATATTGTTGGTATCTCTTATAGATTTAGAATTGGTTTTTGTTCAGCTTGTCGTTATTTTTCCTATATATCCGTATTATTTCTCTGAAAAGCTTTCAATAGTATTTTACTTATAACAATTTTGTTCTGGTTAAATATTGATACAGACAATAAATCAAAAGCATATTATTGTCCAAAAATGCTTCAATTATTTCGTGATAATCAACTGTCCAAAAAATTCAGTGTTACCAAATGTATGACAATAATATCTTATCTAAAAAGTATAAAATTTCATTATAATATGGCTTATATATATATATATATACGCTTTTTTGCGGAACCATTCACTTTTCAAGGTCGTATATATAACCTCTTCGTACCTGATTGGTAGGTCATAGAAAACATTCGGGTGCCACTATCTACGTCTTTCGGAGCGAAAGAATTAAAATATAACACAGAAATATATTTATATAAAATGAATATCTATTATATTTGATTATAAAAAATTTCAGCTGTCATTCCAGCAGGGGTGAACGTTGCTTATATATGCACACAAGTCAAGGGAGCCGTCGATGATGAACAAAGTAAGGCACTTTGGGTTCCACGAGGACTTCCCTGACATCAGAGGGGGGGTCCCCGTAAACCACAGTGGAAGTCAATATAATTCCACCAGGGGGCCCTTACGTCGTGCATGCTTAAAAAATTATGCCTTCAAACATTTTTATTTTTGGTCTTTTATCAAAAAAGATACATACATATTTTTTGAAACTCGTTCTCAAAGATTTTTTCTTATCGGTCCCACTTTTGTGTTCCACGCATTAATATTACATTGATAATTGAAAAAGTATCATAATTTATTTATATGTTCTTTCCGTTTACTTTTACATACGGAATACGAAAAAAATGATCTCATAATAACATCACGCACAGTTTTATATGTACATAAATTATAACTGTGCATATTACTTTTTAATAGAAGTTATAAAAATAATGAAATTATATGATGGGACATTTTTCTTTTTTTAATTCATTACCTTTGAGTTCTGGTTGATTTAAAAATATATTGGAAAGATCGATTTAAAGATGCATTGAAATGATTGATTAGAAATTGTATTGAAAGGATTCATTAGAAATTATATTTTTGAAATCTTATCAGACCATTGATAGGCGAAATTTAATATCCGTCGTATCGTGGCCCGCTGATGGATGAATATCGATCAGACACACAATCGTTTAGTTAAAAAATCAACTGCTGTCGTGCTTGCACCCTTTGTTATAAACTCTTCAAACCAATTTTAATATCTGGAATAGGGAAGATTGATTGAAAAATGAACTTTTATAGTTCATGATAAGGCTGTACAAACAACATGATTTATTTTATATTAAGAAAGAGATACTTATTTGTATATAATTTATCTAAACAAGATTACATTCTTATTAAGTATTAGTTAAACGAAAAGTAGTATTAGATTATATTTTAAATAATATTTATATGTGTACACATACACACATCTTTATTAGTTTATTATTTACATACATGTTGTTAAGTACGTGTTGTTACTGAGTTGGTTTGAAGAGTTCAAAGTTGTAAATTGTTAAAGCAAGGAATTGATAGTAGTAAAAACAGAGTAAATGGAATTGAAACGATATTCAGTTCTTGCTATCGAATTGTAAATAACTCGTAGGGAACAATAGGCATTGGTTATAGAAATGAACAGTATATTAAAACTCCTTCGTCACTTTTTAAACAATTGCAAAAATTAAAGAAGAATTATTTAAACGTAATCGTTAAATCGTCAAAATGTTATAAATTTTTAAATCGTGTATTATTCTTATCGGACGAAAAGACATTTTATTTTTCTAAAGTTTATTTTTTATTTCGGAAGAGTTTTAATTGATAGTTTATAGTTATATTTTAGAGTTGTAATACAATTCTAAAATAATCAATTATTATATTATAGTTTTATCGGTATTTCTTCTTTAAAATGTGAGTTATCGTATAAAGTTCGTATTATTATGATATTTTTAACGAGCTTAAGACGAAAGATTAATTATAAATGCAAGTGATAATTATTTAAATATACTTTATGTGCAGTGTACTGAAGTATCTAAATCCAGATGAAATTGGTACAAAAATGTTCTTTGATCGTATACTAATCTAATTTAAAAATACTGATCTAATTTAAAAATGCAATCAAAAGGTATTATTAATTAATTTACATTTATTATTTACTATTTTAATTTTAAAAAAAGAAACAAAGAAAAAACAATTAATGTCAATCAATTCGAATATTCTGGATATAGATACAACTTTCGTCCATTTTGAATTTAATGATACACTCAATGTATCTATCATATAATTATGTATGTATGATGATCGATTATTTAAAAACACTAACATCTATGTGTACCCATAACTACTTCGCGATAGAAGCTAGCATTTCTTAAAAAATTAATGATTGTTATTGCTATCGACGGGCTGCCGAATCGATTTTCATTGACAAAGACTACTGAAAAGAAATTATTTTTCTATGACATATTTTGAGCGGCTCGAACCTTCTTGAAATCGAAGAATATATATATATATATATATATATATATTATTTCAACAGGAATATCGTTTGAAATAATTAACATACAAATCGTATATAATATACAAAATTTAAAAAAAGAAAGAAAATAAACACAGACAAATATTGATTTACGTGAAATTTAGTTTTTTGATGAGACAATATTTAGGCATAAGTTACAAACGAGACCAAAAATTAAAAGAATATTTTAAACTAATTGATAAGAGAATAATAATTACATTTATTCTTATTATAGAGCCAGCAAACTTAACACACAGAGTTAGATATACTTTTTGATACAACACCGAAATGATCAATGATCAGTATATAATTCCGCTATATAAAACTGACTTGGAACATAAAATAATTAGGGGCCAAGTATCCTCTCGAAAGGAAAGTTACAATTATATACTTTTTGTAACTGAAAGACTTTTCATAAACACGGACAATCTAAAAATTAAATTTAAGTCCATTTGCATAAAAGATATTTTTTTAGGGAAAACAACGGCTCTTTCAATTATTTTACTTTGATTATATTTTTTCTCTAAACTTTATAAAAAAAATTTTCATTAACACTATGACGTCCGGCGACACCACAGTATGTGCATAGTATCGTTCAGTGGCCGGGACAGCACTTTAGTATCTTTTGCATTCTGTTGGTGTTTTGTTTAGGTAAAAATAAGTTACATATGTCAACAAGTTTTTTGTTTCTATAAGTACTTGTGCGACAAGCCAAGTAATCCGAATTAGAGCTGCCGGCGCCAAGTGAATAAATTTTTACGAGACGTGCGGACGGCAAAGTGTTAATATTTTAATTATTATATGAAGTCAACAAAAAAGGCTTGCTTTCCCTCGTATTTAACTTCGGTTTCAAGTTTTGCTCAAATATGTGCCTCGCTAAAAAAAAAATTACATTTTTCTTATTTTTCGACATAGGGAAAGAAAAAAATGAAATGAATCGAGGGCTAAGCGAAGCGCAAAATAGTATCAAAGAAGAAAAAGAAGGGTAACGTGTGATTATGATTATTCTCAATCACAGTACTGTGATATGTATAAGATTACTATTTCGACGACATATCAACTTAACAATTCTATACGTATATATAAATATCAAATATACATATATATATATACATACATATATATATATATATATATATATATATATATATATACACGAATATTTATATACGTACGTATATAGTATATTATAATAAATGCATATTTTCGGCAATACTTATATATAGATAAGTATATATAGATGTCGTGTATTTAATAACACATTTTTGATATTTTCGCACTTAAAGCACACATTTTATATGTAAAATTGTTCGACACATACACACAAGTGCGTACATTTACAAAAGAGAATTGAAATTATTCGTCTCATTCTCAGCATGATTGATTGCAATCAAAAGAACAAGTGAACAGAGATAACTTGTAAAGCAGTGTGTGTGTGTGTATATATATATGTGTGTATATATATATATGTATATATATATATATACATATCTATGATATATATATATATATATATATGTATACCATACATATCGGAAATTATTTAAAATATTTATGAGTAAATTGATATAATTTATTTTCATCGGAAAATTGTATTAAAGCACAGGAGTCTCTGTTTATCGTAAACTTTGTTCACTTGGATCTCAAACATAGTAATTAGAATTTTACGTTTAAGATATGATTGGTGCATAAGCCGGGTGCACTCAGAATTCACGTATGCAATAATAAGACGATACTAATAATTAATAATCATTGAAGCGTTGATGGTGATATATTACGTAGCGGAGAAGCGGAAAAAACGGCGATCTCGTTCGAATAATGATGCGATTAATACGACATACGTCGTTATTGCGAATATGTGTTATTCCGAACGTAGATCACGACTAGTCTTCGATAGTATTCTTCTATCTTCTATGTTAAATTTTTTAGCGATCATGTGTATATCTATTTCCTTTCCATTATTCCCTTTTTTACCTTTTCCATCCTTCGCGTATCAAACTCCCTCCAAAAATTATCATCTGTGATCAATTTGACAAATTTTTATTTCCTTTATCCTTTCTTCGCGTTATATCTCTTCCAAGTCTTCCAATTGATTAAATTTACATAATAGTATTGGTATAAAAAAAAAGTTTTCAAATGATTAGGAACAATAGCTATATGTTTCTGTTTAAGAGGTATAAATCGGCCCGTGAAAGAGTTTGCATTTTCTAAAAAAATTTCTTCTTTTTAATTTTACATCTTTTTTATTACCTTTATTAGACCGCGCGCGTTCCTTAATTGTAATATGCGGTGTAATAATAATATAAATACGTAAATAACTTTTGCAGGCAAAAGTAACGGGTAATAAATGATGATCGATGCCTTCCTGGCGATGCACCGAGAGATTTGAATTTGTTACAATTTTCACGAGGTTTGATACTACGAGATGTATTATTACTAATTAGTGATAATAATCTATAGAGTGGTCTCTTAGCGCGAACACGAACTTATAGCGAATTATTTAAATCGAACCATTTGTTATTAGAAAGAAAAAAGAATGAAAAAACTTTGCAATTTAACTTAGTGCAATATTTTTATCATCGAACGATGATAAATGACTTTGTTATTGAGAAAATTATAAACGGAAATATGCGTGCCGCAATTGAAACTAAACCAATGGAGTTTTAATTAACAGTATTTGGATAAATAATTAAGATGAGATATTGTGAACTCCGTCGATTATTGTGATTATTATCGTTTATACCTTTTTATATTTATATCGCCCATTTATCCCGATATCCATTGTTCCTAATATCAGGATGTCAAAGGGCCTTTTATATTCTTTCATCACATTTTGTATTCGATATATTATTATATCATTATTTAAAGGAATATATTTTTAAAAAGTCATAAATAAGCAAGGAAATTGTCTGAACGTAAAATGATTTGTTCTTAAGACTTTCTTGTTTTATTATTTTTCTTTTAATAGCCAATTATTGTTTTCCTATATTTTTTTCTTCCTGCCATACACACACACACAACGTATATAGACACAACACACACACATATTATACTGCCTGTCAAATACTTCGTCGTTCTTAAAAAAAACAAAAAAAAAGAAAAGAAAAGAAAAAGAACAGACGAAGAACGTATCTTTTAATACGAAACCTCCGCAATAAAATCCTGCCTGATATATTGAAGCAAAAAGATAATATTAAAAAAAAAAAAAATGAAAACTAAAAAAAATCGTTGAAAATCATAGTGATACGTACAATCATAAGAGAACAAAGTTGAAACACATTTTTGTAATTAAGCGTCGTAAATCCTTATTGTTTTTAGTTTCAATGATCTTGAGTGCACAACATTATTCGTATCCTTTGAAAATAATAAAATAATCCTTTATCCTTTGTATACATAAATCGAGATTTATATCAATAAGCATTTTATCTTCTTACACAATTAAGTAGATATATTACTTATTTATGCGCCGACTTCTTTTATTCAATGTTCTGCGTCGAAACTAATTCAGTTATATGTGTGTATATATATATATATATATATATATATATACATATGTATATATACATACATATATATATACATATGTATATATACATACATATATATATATATATATATACATATGTATATATACATACATATATATATACATATGTATATATACATACATATATATATATATATATATATATATATACACATATAGTACCTAACCGTTATTTGATGCGTACTACACTTCATAAGAAAAGTCGAGAAAGAAAAATACCTTTATATATTTTATTTTTTGATCAGATGAGCGTTTAATGAATATTAATAAGAAAAAAAAACAGGTTGAGAATGCGATATAAGGGAAATTTATTAACCTACAATGAAACGTAAATATTTTTTACAACGTATACTTCATTAACGGAAAGGTTCACTTTATTTATCCGCTTGATTTTATTATAAACATTTTGTTAATTAAAAAACATATGCACTTATGTTATCTTACATACTATTGCGAGAATAATGCAAAGCGATTTACAATATATATATGTATATGTATATATATATGTATATATATATATATTAAGTTTTCTTCCTTCAAATATTTTCCCTGCAATGGTTTTGATACCAAATATATTTTAATCTATATTTATAATTGTATTTCTATTTATATATACACAGCTTCTTTATACATACATGCGTATATTGGATATATGTATGTATATATTTATATATAAACAATATAATATGTACATACATGTATTACGACGTGATATTAACGACTTTAACGTCTCATGTTATTATTATATATTATTATTAATATTATTATTTTTATTATTATTATTATTATTAATATTAATATTATTATTATATCATCATATGCACGCGGATAAATATATATATTTATAGAAAATATATACACCTGTGTGTATGCATATGTAACATTGATCAATGTAAGGTAATTATTTGATATCACTATTGCGCTATTTTGGCGTAAATAAAGTCATACGTTCGAAAGAACCTGAATGTTCATCGTTCTTTATTATTTCAAAAGTTTCTTTCGTCGTGTAAACGTACAGTTGTAATTTCTTTTTTTTATTTTTGCATAAATTTAATTATGACAAGCGTAATTTTTTTAAACTATCAAATAAAATTTTTGGAATCGAGTCCGTTTGCTAAAAAATTATCACGTTTGTTACACGGAAACTAAATAAAATAATGAAAAAAAAAGAAAGACTATTGCAAACAGAGTTGTGAGTAAATCATGCGTTAAGTTAAGCAATTTTTTTTGAATGCGTTATTATACTCGTTAAAAGGCTTGATAAATAACAATTGATTATATCTTTTCAAGTAATTACGAGTAAAATTTCTGTATTGGCTGTTGTTATTATATATATATATACTTATATTATATAATCATAGATAATTAAGTCAGCGAATCGCGTGCAAGCAAAATACGCGTGTTGCGTGTATCTATAAATGTATATAAAATCGTTCAAACGCAAATTATTAATAAATGAAAGTAACGAGAGATATATGCTGTTTAAATCATTTTACTCACGAGCCTTATACTTCTTTTTTTTTTAAACTACATAACAAATATTATATGTGAAGACATTTGTTATTGAATAGAATATTTGTATGTATGTATGTATATATATATATATATATATATATATATATATGTATATATTAATGTATTATGTATATATATGTATGTATATAATATATATTATATTATTATATATATAATTATGTATTATGTATATATATATATATATATATGTGTACATAATATATATATATATATATATATATATATATATATATATATATATATATATATTAATATTTTTTGTCAAAGGATCGTGTTGTACGACTGTACTTATTTTGGTATTAATTATGATTAAATAATCGCGTTAATAGTTAATAATAACAAATTAGTTAATAATAAACCATTATCTTATTTATCTCTATCGAGAATATAAATAAATCTTCTTCATTAAATAAATAACCTTCGTTATTTGCGTGCGCAAATAAATCTAAGTTTTTATACAAGAGCGCTGCTAACGTATACGGAAATCTTGTGCATTTATAGGTATATTATGTGTGTATTATATATATATATATATATATATATATATATATATATATATTATATATATATACAGGGTGCGTCATCATGTGAACTAACAAAACAAATTGCTTCACTTTTTCTTATTTTTCTTATTAAAACAGTCTTTTACGTTTAATTTGTTGTAATAATCGGTTTTGAAGTGAAACAATATACAGTACCTAAATTTCGTTGTGTACTTTCTTCGGTGGCTCACTATGTATATTTTCTGTCATTTAATATTAGGAGAATCTAGAACGAGGTGGCTGGACCCTGAGCCTTTGTTTTTGAGTGCGAGGCGATCGCGACGTAACCCGAAATTCAAGAGGCAAGTCGTAACAGCGACAAACACAACAACTTGGAAACTTGAACCAATCGCTGAATATGCCACGACACTCGTTATTGGGATCATAAGCTAAGAGTCTATGAAGTCTATACTGCTGTTCGCATCTGCATCCATCCCTACAGTACATCTGCTTGTTTTCGTGTCTGGCGTAAAAAAATTAAAGAAGACTTGATTAATTCAAATCTTTTGTTCAGATTCAAGAGTGAAATATAACAGAGAAAATGAAATAACGTTTGATATTATTGCTACTTACGTGCACTTCTCCCAATGGACGTATTGTTCAAAAGGATAAAGATTAAGGAGAGCAAGTACCTCGCCTCTAGTATTATTAGCCCAAAATGGTGCTACTACTTCTTCTTTTACAGGACAAGCATTTCTATATACCACAAATGAATCTATTACATTAAGTTAAGTTAAAATTATTTTACATGAGTCCACGTTCATGCAAATACTCACACTCCACGGAGTTTCAAAACAGGTTGTTCCTGTTGTTGATCCTTCGCGGCAACGTCTTGATAAAGCTGACCTTCCATATTTACCGTTGCTGGTCTCGTCGACGGTCTATATTCTGGACGCGGTCTGAATTTCTGTTGATCATCACTGACAAAGGTCTCGTGAATAGTCGTTTCTTTGCCTACGTCGAAGGAATCTTTAGTGAAAACTGTTGACGAAGTTGGCGCATCCAAACTCTCAATATTCGAATCATCCTCAATGTCCAATTCTGGTACTTCCGTTTGTTCCGTTGGCTCTTCCAACTTGTCTTCAACTTTTTCATCAATCTTCTCATCTATTCTATCAACTTGTCCGGATATCTCGTTGATGCTTAAATTCTGCTCGCGAACGATCTGCGTGTGTATAACTGTTTCGTTTTTTTCTTCGACTTCGTTGTCCACTCTTTTAAGTGTAGTTGAAGCTGAGGATTGTGTACTATCGATTTCTTTTGTAGTAACATCAACGCTAGATGATGAAGCTGTTGTTGAAGCAACCATAGTCGAGGTTACCGGCGTAGTCGAAGATCCCATGGAAGACACTATCGTAGTCGATGACGTTGTTGTACTCGTCGCTGAAGAAGTTACCATTGTTGTTGTGCTAGTGGAGGAATCGTCGGTCGCTCTCAATCTGTTGTATTCGTTCAATTTTGGAAATTTACCAAATCTCTTAGTTGTAGGATCGTTAAAGGATCTACTAGTGAAACTACGACCCCCATATTCTTCGCCATCGACTCTTAGTATCCTCTCTTCGTCTTCTATCGAATCAAATTCGTCCTCGTATTGATATCCCCTATGATTTATCAGCGAAATAAATATGTTAGAGAATCAGTAAATCCTTTTTGTAAATTTTTCAGACATTTTATATCATGGTACTTACCTAGAGTCATCGGAAAAATGATGATAGTAATCATCATACTTTAATTCTATGTCGTTCTTCTCAAATTCTGCCTTCAAAACGTTTATATATTTTTCATCGCCATACATACGTCTCATCAGACCTTGATTTTCTTGTACAAAACGACGTACAGCATGCCTACGATCGAAATAATCGAATGAACATAAACAAATCATTCACATTTGTATATATGTGTTCTAATAATATATCGAACTAAAGCATAGTAGAATTACATAGTCGGATCATGTTCTACTCATATCAAATTCAATAGATGAAAAATATGTTTTGACGTACGCTTGCGAAACACTTTCTTCGATCTATCTATGTCAATGGAATAGAAACTTTGAATAGGTTGATTTGGTAAATAAAAAAAAAAAGTATGTTGTATCAAGAGCTATATCGATATTTTCAAAGAGGGATACGTACATATGGGGTATAATAAAAAAATAAAGAAAATAAAGTACCAGGGATAGGAGCTACCAGCGATCGTGCACCAACTCTGCCGGCGAAAGTCACATGGAAGATTAACGATTGCGAATGCAATTGTACGTCCGGCACGCGAATATGGTTTGCTGCACGCTGATGATGCGTCGTATCCGAAAGTACTTGGACCACCACCACCATTTCCTTGACATCTCACTAGCTGCACTCTGATCACCTGTAATTACGTCGTATGCATATATGTGTGTGCGTGACGTGTATAATATAACTAATAAATGATGAAAAGTAATCGAATGTTGGTTGTCGATCAGATTAATATATCACTGACTAGTTAGCACGATCCCGTTAATGCTACAGGCTTCGTGTTGTCATTACCACGTGCAAGCGGGATCGCAAATCGAGTCCGAAATCTCGACTCGATCAAGAGTTCAATCGATGAATATTGACCGACCGGTTTTCGTAAAGCGAGTTAAAGATAATAGGGCGGAAGTTGATGCATTACAGTTAATGTAATGATTTGAAAAAGAAAAACAAAAAGAAAAAAAGGAGAAGATGAAAAAAGACGTAAAAGAAAGGAGATTCAAGGAAAAAAAAGGTTTGCTCTTAAACTTAGACTCATGTTAATGAACTCACCTGAAGAAGAAGAAACGCGATTAATTTCATAACTCGCTTAGTTTGGGGCACGTCGTTTTCGACGTTTTATTTATTTTAATTTTATTGTTTTTTTTTATTTTCTATTTTTTTTGTTTTCGTTTTTCTTTTTGTTTTGTTTTGTTTTTTTTTTTTTTTTTTTTTTTTTTTTTTGTTTTTTTCTTTCTTTATGAGCGAGGGCCCCGACACAATCAACGTCGCGGTCCCGCTTATGGCCACTGTCGTCTATCGGTTTCACTGACAGTTTATCGGCACTTTGACGAAGAAAATAAAATAAAAAGGTGTATATATTAGAGAAGAAAGCTCGAAGAGTATTCGCGCGGAGTACTCGCGAAGGGTAGAGGGGCTCGTGGCTACATGACAGCACCTCCGCGTGCAAAGAGGATGCTTTCATTACTGGCCTCTCTCTTCGCCTACCTCGAGTCTCCTCCTCGTTCTCTCGTCACCCACCGCCCATGCAACGTGAACGTTCACTTGAAAAAAGATCGCCCCTCTCGAGGACGAAGATCGGATCGACTCTTCTGTACTCGTGAATCCTCCTTGTGAAAGAGAGAGAGAGAGAAAGAGAGAGAGAGAAAGAGAGAGAGAGAGAGAGAGAGAGAGAAAGAGAGAGAGAGAGAAAGAGGTATTTAAAGAAGAAGAAGAAGAAGAAAAGGGAGGAGAGTCGAGCAAGACGAGGAGTAGGTCATCGTCGCTTGTACCGTTAGTTTCGCTACCATTGATGTGTGTCACGGGGGCCTAACAGTGACGTAGCAACAAACTATGATGGGACTTGGACTTCCGGCGAACACAAAATTTTTTTTTTCTTCGCTTCTTTCTTATTCTACGTTGACCTTTTTTCTCATCTTAATTTCATTTCTTTTTCTTTCTATTTATTATTAATAAAAGATTTCGACCTTTCACAACACCTCTCTCTTTTTTTCTTTCTTTTTCTCTCTCTCTCTCCTTCTTATTTACCAAAAACATCTGCAAACGAACATACCTAGATCTATTCATCTTTCAATGTTTTAATTTCTTTAGAACTTTTCTAACGATCTAAACGTAAAATTTTATTACCTTAAATGAAGAGAAAATATAAATATCTTTTTTTAATATCTCCAGGTAACTAACGATGGTATTACGTTACTGTACCTGTAATGTGTTTATAGAGTTAGAAAAAGACAACGTAGTCACTCGTAAAAGCGACTTATGTCTTACAACGAGACAGCTCGTATGTTCCACTAACCTCGAAAACACTGTCACTGATGCTTCTTTCACTGAATTTCCTCGCTTTTGTACAAAGGGGGACCTTAACAGACCCAGGCTAAACCCTCATTAAAGTCTCGAGCTACGACATCATCCCCTCTATCGATTTCTTCTCTCTCGATTAATCTTTGAAGATTGATAAACAACTTCGAGAACTTACTGGAAAATGAAAAGAAATTTTTATAAACTGATAATGTTTTTCATTTGATATTAAAAATTCAACTTTTTTTAAAATTATTTTCTTAAAAAAAAAATCTTTAAAGTTAATCTTTAATTTAATTTTAATTAATATATTTAAACAATCATATTTTGCATTATTGCATTAATATTTTTGATTGACTTTCCTTTACCTTTTCCTTTACAAAGATACATCTTTAAATAATATTACACAGTGTTCCGTTAGAAAGATATTAATGTTATCCGATGATGCGTTGAAAACAGTCAACCTTATAGTAATGATCTTTTGCCATCTAATTCATACCTAATAGAGCGTGTCTATTATAAATCGTTGACAACATAATTTGTACCTTCAGAATCCATATGTTTATGAATTTTAATATATTTGTCGCCAAATTTAAATGAACTTATTTAATTTTTTCATATTATACGTATTACATATCGTTTGGTAAGAAAGGAGTTTTCCTTTTTATGATAAACAAAAGCATATGACTCTTTGAACTTAGACTTGTCCATTACTTAAAGCAATGTTTCTCAACGTGGAATTTATAGAAACATGTTCACTTGCGTAAAATTGAAAATTTGTTTGATAAAATTTTGATAGTATTAGACATAGTTAGAAACATAATATGTCGGTCTTTAAAAATTTTTTAACTTCGAAAGATAAAGTTGGGAACTACATTGTTTTGTACAAAACTATGTTCCGTATTATCATTAAGATAAAGAAAATTTATGAAAATTATTCAATTATATGATTGTTCAACAAACATTCAAAGATAATATTTATTGATATTTATTCAACGAATATACTTTTTTAATTTTTTGTAACCATGGTCGATCGTTGGTAATGATTAGACTTCTTGTTGTATGCTATGTAATAGCAAGTGAGTCAAACTGAATAATAATAATAACAAAAAATTCTTATAAATTACGTTATAAATCATTTATGTATTACAAATACATTGTTATTATATTATTTCTACAATTAACAATTTCATATGAAAAATTTGTATCAGAACATTAAGATATCATATATGAATGTCTAATTTAAAACATAACCTTAAAGGATAGCTTGTTTACTTACGTGATCAGTGGCAATGAATTAAATTGTGTTATTACTTATAACATGGCAAATAAAAATCCAAACGAAATAGTACTGAGCTATCAAGATTGTCTACTTCGCAATTCTGATGTAGATTTACTGAAAGGTCAACATTGGCTCAATGATGTTATTATTGGATTTTACCTTGAGTATTTAGATAATCATCTAAATATCCCAAATAAAAATGAAATACTTTATATTAGTCCGGAATTAACTCAACTATTGAAAATGACAGATCCGGCGCAGTACGATATATTTTTAGAACCCATCGAAGCTCCTATTAAGAAATTTATTTTTTTCCCATTAAATAATATGAATAGAAAAGATGTACCTGGTGGATCGCATTGGAGTTTATTAGTATATTCTAAGCCAGAAGAAACTTATTTTCATTTTGATTCTTATCAAGGTACTAATGGATCGATAGCTTCAATCTTTACCAATAACCTCATGTTGTATTTTCATTGTAAAAATGAGAAAAAATTCATTGAAGTGGAATGTCCGCAACAAGATAATGGATATGATTGTGGATTATATGTTTTATGTTTTACGGATATAATTTCTCGTCATGCTTTAGAAAATGGTAAAATAAGAGATTGTAAATTAAATACTGTTAATTCCTATGTTAAGTCTAAACGAAGAGAGTTATTGTGTTTGATTGATGAAGCAAAGAAAAAATAAAATCACAAATATGTTAAATTTAATATATACATGTATAAATAATTATATTCTTCCATTTAAATTTAATATATATATAAGAAATTATATAACATTCCATAAAAAAAATATTGATGTATGTATTGTTATAAAAATTACAAATTCTTTTAATAAAAAATATGTTAATTTATCAATACTTATACTATACTATTACATTTATTATTCTTAATAGAAACATTATAAGTTTGTATTTAAGGTTTAGGATAATATTCGTAAGAGTATAATAGAAAATAAAATTTGAGAAAAGATTTGTTTCAAAAGATACGTTAGTCATCGTATACCTGCTTATTTCAATACATTTTTCTATTCAACCCGGTTTTCTTCAGAATTAACGGTATGTTACTAACGGCATCGAGGATAATAGAACTATTTTAAAGCTCATATAATCTTTCTTATAAATTAAAACCAGAATTTTAAATAAAGGCATTTTCTATTAGTAAAACTTTTAAGAACCATAAATTATCATAAATTTGGAAAAGAAAGTGCCATTTGAGTCTAACTACATAGATTTACTGGACAATTTTTAAAGAAATTATTGACTGTACTATACAATAGATCAAGCTTATTTTCCAACAGTCGAAATACCTCTGTAATTATCTTCTGATACTTTATGTTATTAGATAAAAGAGAAATCGAAACTTTTGTTAAATGATTCATCCTCTTATAAAAAAATTATATTGACATTTTTTTATACTTTCTTATAACTTTCTTTTACGTATAATTTTAAAATATAGCATTTTATTTATTTTAAGAATATATTCAACATGTAATCGTAAGTACTGAAATACCTTAATAGATGTCGACACGAAGTTAAGAAAATGGATGAAGTTAACCAACCAGTAACTAATGATCTATGGAAATATGATTCTCAATTTGACACTTATTGCTTTCACAGAATTTATGTAAAATTACTTTTATATACATGATGAATGATTATAAAATGCCTATTATCGAGCCTACTATTGATTATACAAAGGTGGAAATATTTAAACATCTATTTTTCTTTGCATGTAACGTATAACTTGAAATTAATATTATTTTTACTTTAGTTTTAATGATAATTTAAGTGTTATTTTTCCTTCAAAGGTTCCACCGATAAATCAAAAAAGAACAATTTCTTTTATTAATCATTTTATTATACATACTGTAACGTTTCTTAATAAATTTGCACTATCATGTGAAGAGAAATTATTTGAATTTGAAAATAAACTTCAAAGAGTAGAAGCATCTTTAGCAATTCTTGAATCTCGGGTATGTATTAAAAAAATTAACAATACTTTTTATTTCTGTTAAATATTAAACCTATTTATTAATTAACATCATATATCGTCTTTATCAGTTATCTTCGATACCAGACTTGCAACCAAGCACAGATATTCAAAATGATAACATCAAAGAAAACAATGAAGTTAAATCTGAGAATGTAGAAGTCTCAAAAATAGATGAACCAGATAACGTAGAGGAAAACAAATCTAGTAGCAATGAATCTTGTATACAGCAAGTTGAAAGAGATCCTCGTTATGATAAATATTTTAGAATGATTCATTTTGGTGCACAAAAAGAAGCAGTCAAATTACAAGTACAACAAGAAGGACTGGACCCGACTGTTTTGGAGTAAGTCTTTACTTTTATTAATAATCATAATAAATCATTATTTCATTGCATTTTGAAATTGTAAAGATGCATGATTCTATTTATAGGATAAATTTTATATTGCGAATATTCATTGCATTTGTTGTAATTTTCTATTCTGTATTTTTAATCAACAATAACAGCATTTTTATCTTTTAACCATAACAGCGAGCCTCAACATATATCTTCTAAAGGCAAATCGAATGTGGCAAATACAACTGCGAGTCAAAGTGACTAACTAATTGAATGTTATAAACATACTATCGTTAACATATTTGTTATATCAAAAAATCACTCTTAATAAAATAAACAAATATAAAAATTCAGATTTATTTTATTTCTTATTAAATTTACAGAACATAGCGTAAAATAAATCATTTAGAACTGAATCATTTGTCCCTGAAAATAATAATATATTAAAGATTAGTACTTTAAACATTAGTATTTCATAGAATTTAGGTATGTAAAATTGTTGTAATGTATTTACCTTACGTTTCTTGTCACCACCTAATTCGAAGTGCTTGCATCTTTTAAGAGGAATTTGTTTTCTGTACTTACACTCTGTACATTCCATTCTTAACACTATCTTCTTGGTAGTTTTAGCCTATCGATGAAAAAGAAATACTATTGTAACACAAATCTTAGTATTGATTGATATGTAGCAATGATAGTATGTAAGAAGATATTTTAAATACAATTACAGATTATATATTTGTTTTATAATATTAAACATTTTCTTTATTATGTACATATAACATAATCTGAAAAATAAACATACCTTCTTTCTGAATATAGGTTTTGTTTGACCACCGAAACCTTGTTGTTTACGGTCATAACGTCTTCTACCTTGTGACGCATGTCTTTCTTTGCTCTTTTTATATTGTGTCACCTTATGTGGTTTGTGTACTTTGCATTTCTTGCAAAAAGTACGTCTTTGCTTCGGTACGTTTACCTGTAAATGAAATGGATCACATTTCAATGTTCATATAAAGTTGTAGTTCTAAATAGAAAAATTTAATAATATCGAATATGCATTTTCGTAATATTAATATCAAGGACAACTTAAATCAAAAAGTCTAAAGAGTTTTTTTACTGATATTATTTGCAAAATTTTGTTGACTATACATTATTATTTGATTATAAAAGAAGTAGAAACTTGAACATTCAAGTATTTTAAAGGTTATGTTCATTATTGACAACAATGTTACTTTGACGAAGAAATATAAAATGTATATTCAAAATTATAGTAAATATTATTTCTTTAATTGCACTGTTTTTTATAAACTATATAAACTTAGGATTAAAAATTTAATAATGGATTTAGAAAACACCATAAAATGTAAACTTCACCTACCATCTTGAACGTTTATGAAGAAAAGGAAGGTAGTACAAAACGGAAGTCAAGTTAGAGAGATACGTGCGCATGCGTCTATTACTCGTGTTGTATAAAATGTTGTCAAAATGTGTCTTTTAAATTTGTTTCCATTATATTTATAATATGTCTAGAATACAAAATCAAGATATTTTGTATAAAAATACAATAGATAAACTAAACGCTGAATATTTTATAAATAAATAATACGAAGATAGCTTCAATGACGGAAATCCAAAAGCGACATTTAATCGATAAAATCAACTTTATATTAAAGTATACATCATAAAGAATATAAGATATTTTTTTCAGTAAAAAAGTAATAAATTATACGGAAATAGATGTATGATTTTACGATTATATAATACGGCCGATAGATGCGTAGGCTTATTGCAAATTTAGAATAATTCACGCAACTTCGTGAAGTTAACTATGTTCTCATATTAAAGTCAGCTGTTTGTTTCTTCTCAAAACAAGTAATAGTTTTGTCAATTTATTTATTAAAAAGAAGATTAAATTGATATTTATTCGATGAGAAAATAAATCTTAAAAATTTTTAATTGTTAGGATTTACAAATCTAGATAATTATAAACGATGAAAAATATTTTGGTTGCAACAATATTGGAACGCGTCTTTTCCAACCTCAAATTTTAAGATGGCAGGTGTGCGTCTGCGTAACTAGAAAGACATACTATTCTCTCTGTCTCTCTCTCTCTACAAAATCATCTATCTATAGAATAATCGGGAGCGCGTTCTCTAAAGTGCATCGTCGCTTTTGCGTCGATACGTGTTTATTAGTAAATTAGAAAAATATATCTTTCATTCTATCATTATGATTATATTTGTTTTCTAAGATAGGTTGAGACACTTCCTTTTGAACAGGGCAATATTTATCGATTTTAACGAAAGACGGGGTGTCCAAAATCGCCGCGTACGGATCGCAGCGCCAGAGCTTATTTGAATCGAGTGACAAAGCCTCGAAGCAGACGTCCAATGTGGGGTACGAACTCTCGAACCCCTCGTCCTATGCGATATTTTATTTCTTGTATAGACAGTACGAAAGCGTTACTTGGAAAATAGTTTGCAGAAATCGTAAAATATTATGCCCTTTTATAAAGTTGCCAATAAGACGCAGTGATAGGATTCCGTGTAGTATAATGCTTTCGACCAATCAGGGATTTATCGAGTTTCAAAGCCGCGCCATCTTCATTTTTGAACAAAGCCAGGTTGGATGTACTAGAGCGAGCAGAGACCGGGTAGTAGTCCGCTTCGCGCTATTCGCGCCACCACGGTCCTCGGAACACGGTTCTCTCTAACTTCTGACTGGTTCGGCTCTGTCTCGCACCCGCCTCTTCCCCCTCTTTTTACCGCTCGCTATTACTCTTCTCTCTTTCTCTTTATCTCTTTCTCTCTCTCTCTTTTCCCTCTCTCTAACTCCGTTCCCCTCTCCATTCTTTCTCACTCGCTCTTCCCTCCCTCCAGGTTCGTGGTCTTCCCTTCCCCCGTCCCTGTTCTTCGCCTGACGACGCTGCTCTCTCGGGCATTTCGCCGGAAACCGACGCCGCGCGAGGATTGAGCGTTTCGTTTAACGCGTTACGTACCATCTATCTTTTTTTTTCTCTTGCCGTTCCGTAAGCGGACACGCAAGCAAGCAAGCAGAGGCATCTCGGGATTCGAAGTGAAGACGAATCACATATAGTACGATCTATCATCATGAGTACCAAGGAAAACAACGAGGTCGCTGTAGAGAAGGTGGCAGAAAACGACAAGGCTTCGGCGGACGCTAAGTGTGAGATCAAGGGAATCAAGAGGCCGGCCGAAGTAAGTGTCTTACGTTATTTTCCTCCTCTCTTTCTCGCTCTCTCTCTCTTTCTCTCTCGCTCTCTCTCTCTCTCTTTCTCTCTCTCGTTTAATCTGTCCAAATGAGAGCACTCGTTTTTTTCTCTCTACCATCAATCTCGCGAAATCTTATAAAAGAGACTACGAACACCTGTGATGGTTCTTTAGATTCCTCTCGCGCGTCACCGCGACGATGCTTTTACGTCCGTCCGTCCGACCGTACGTTCGTTCGTCCATCCAACCATCCATCCATCTAGCTATCCAGTATCCATCCATCCATCCGTGCATGCTTGCATGCATTCATGCATCTAAATCCTATCTATCCATCCCATCCATTCTCTTTCGCGTACAAGAAGCTACGAAAATGAGCAAGGGAACAGGCAAGCTAAACACCTTCCTTGCTATCTTCTTTTTGCCTACGAATCCTTACGTGCATGCATATCGCGGATATAGTCGAGGGTCGTGCGCGCGTGCCGCCTTATTCTCCCGCTCCTGCGTCCGTTTCTCTCCCTCTCCACGTTCACAAGCTTTACGTGCGCGTACGCGAAGCGTAGCCTCTCACTCTGCTTATTCTATCTCTCTTCTCTGTCTCTCTCTCTCTATCTCCCTCCCCCCTCTCTCTCTCTCTCTCGTCGCCCGCCAAGCTTTCTTACGTTCCGTGATCTCGCGCGCCGTATCTTCGTTTATCGTTCTCTATATGCGCGCACACACACATACGCGCACGCGCCGCCCGCCTTCTCCCACACACATACGCATGTATATATACACATACGTATTTAATATATGTATATTTATATTTTGATTATTACATATATGTACATACGTATGTCGCGTGTATGTATATATTATGATTGTGTGCGCGAGCGCACGCGCCCGCGCACCAGTTAAAAAGCATGTGTACGCGAAACGAAATGACGAGAAGACGGACACGATGATGGTGAATGATGACGATGACTATGTCGACAATATCGGTAGCCTCTGGCGGCGGCGACGATATAAGCGGTGGTGGCGGTAGCCGCTACGACGGTGGCGGTAGTGGCGCGCAACTGAAGATGCATAATGCCGGCCGGCATTTTTCTCTCTATCTACTTTCTATGATAAAGTTCATTTTTTCATTACGATTTCATAATACGCGATTGAACTTTTCATCATCGTCGACATTTTTAATTAATGGAAAAACTTGCCTCCATGTTTTCCCTTTTAGAAAATTAATGCTAAAAACATAAATCGAGATAAGAGACGCCATTGTAATGTCGCGTGGCCGCCACGAGTACGCCACCGAGCTGATTACTTCTGTTTTCTCTCTCTCTCTCTCTCTCTCTCTCTCTCTCTCTCTCTCTCTCTCTCTCTCTTTATATATATATATATATATTTATTTATTTATTTATCTGTCCCTTCTTTCATTCTCGTAATATTCGATAAAAGTACATATTTTTTATATTTTATTCTTTTTTTCTTTCATCGTACCACTATTTTAATCATAATTTTTAAGACACATTATTCTACGTTTCGACGACGGTGCTTATAGTGCCATGTGCTTCCCCCTCCCCCTTCTTTCCTTCCTCTTTATCTAGCCACATTCGTTGACGGATCTACGTTGCCCATCATCGACGCTTCGAGATAGAACGCGGTTTTTTTTCTTATCTCGAATGTCTCATTCCTTTCTATGTGTAACTTTTCCTTTATTGACTACGCAATTTCCTCTATTATTCTCATCGCTTAAGATATAATATAAAAGTGTGCACATTTTTTTTCTTCCCATCTGACGACGACGACGACGACGACGCCACCTTCTCGAAGTCTCCCATTATGGCGCCCGAAACCAAGCCCGCGTTCGTTTCTCTGTCTTTCTCGCTTTCGTTCTCTATCCGTTTGTCTTCTTTCTTCTTCCGTGCCACTCCCCTCCTACCTTAACGTAGCTTGGCTGTTCTCTCTTTCTATCATTCTCCCTCCGCCTACTGCTCGTCATTCTCACGTTCTTTCTCCCTCCCTCTCGCTGTCGTAATTGATCGATAATTCGCCGTAAGCGGGTTAATCGTGTCCGGCGAATAAGGACCGATCGATAGGGCAACGCTTATATATCCCTTTGACCGACACGTTTCTTTGAAATTGTTTACAGTTTTAATTGTATAAATATCGCGCCAAGGGATTTCTCTGTATCTCTATTCGTGTCTCTTTCATTCTTTCTTTTCTCTCAAACCTATACACACAGATACTCTCAAGTCACGCAAAGAGTGAACGAATGAGAGAGATAGAGAGAATAGACTACGCACACGCGTCGCGCTCTAGCTTGCTTGTACACATCTCTTCGTAATATCTAACATTCGCCGCGTCCTTTTTCCCTCGCCAATGAAAACCCCACGCGCGCGCGACTAGCGGCAAAGCCGTGCATTATAATACCCCCGTGTGTTTCTCTTGTCTCCCTGTCTCTCTTTCGCGAAGTAACCGTGCCAGCAACTAGACGACGTCGACGAATAACGCTGAAGAAGACGGCGACATCGTTATATGAACTTTCGAGAAAACATCGGTGTGATAATTTTTTTTTTTGTCTTAAAAATCTCTTTCCTTATCTCTATCGGACTTGAATGTTATTTTTAGAACGGTTAATTGATCGCAATACACTACTTTCGTCTTTCGTCTACTGAAGCTTTGGAAAATAACGTACATCCTCCCCTTATTTCATTCAGGCGCGAAAATATACTTCGGAGAGTTTTTCTCTCTTTCTCTCTCTCTTTCCCTCCCTCTCTCCCTCTCTCTCTCCACACCCTCTTTCCATCTTGTCTTTTTTTCCCCCTTTCTTTCTCTTTTTCTTGTATATGTTCGTCGCGCCTTCCTCCAAATTGTTCATACTTGATTGTGAACTCTGGCACGAGAGGGAGGCGAAGGTAGCGCTTAGCGTCGCGTCGGTGCGCCCGCTGCCGCCACCGCCACTGCCGTCGTGTACGTCACGTGGAAGCGGCACGCTCGCGCGCGGGGCCGATGCTTTGAGCCTACGCTTCTGAACCACCGCCGAACGCCGCGCCGACTCGCTTCGAGGTCGATTCCGTGCGTCTCGTATGATTTTCTGGGGGAAAAAAACAGAGAGAGAGAGAGAGAGAGAGAGAGAGAGAGAAAGACGGAAGAATTTTTCTTCTTCGTTGAACTTATCGCGTATCTTTCTTCGGTACCATTCGTAATTCTATAATCGGGTTAATATGATCGTTATCAATTCTTCTAATTCTTTTCGAAATAACTTTTGCCTGTTCGATTATGTCTCATCGGTTGGTGTGTACAAAGTATCAATCTATTAATATTTATTTGAATAGTCATTATTTTTATTTGTTTTTTCTTTTAATTTTTTTTTTTATATTGCTTTTGGATATAAGAATGATAAAAAAGTTAATTTTATCTTTGTAAATGTTTTTTTTTTTTTTTTTTTTATCATATGTACAAATAGATTCATTATTATAATTATTATTATTCACGATCTGAAAATATAACAATATTGCCAACGATCGATATTACGCCTTATTGACTCTTTTAAAGACGCGCCAAATACGAAAGGTCGTTCTATGTAGGAGAGGGAGAGAGGAAGAGAGCAATGCGAAGTTGAAGATCTTTCTCGAAAAAATGTGAATATTCTTATATTATTTTTGTGGCGGGAAAAGAAAGAACGTCTCTCTCTCTCTCTCTCTCTCTCTCTTTCTCTTTTTCTTTTTCTCTCATTCTTTTTTCACGATAGGAAACGTTTGTGAATCGATGGTCAGTCGAGCCTAAAAATAAACTATCCGTTTTATGTGGTTATCATCGTAGCATTGAGAATCCCACCTTAAATTTCGATCGTACGCTTGCTGCTGCGACACAAATACAAATTATTCCATTACGTGGCTCATCGTAACTAGATATTACGATTAGTTTTGCTTGCTAAAGAATTGTTTACTTTAATGGATATTCTGTCGAATGTATAATAATATATATATTCTTGAAACGTTCGAGTTATTCTTATTATATTTATACAATACCTTATAGTTGTCTCTCATTAATCTTTCACAATAGAGCATATATATATATGTACTATATACAATATATATATGTATATATATATGAGTATATATATACATACATTTATTGCTTCATTCGTTTCTCATATTTTCTCTGATATTATATATTTATTAATAACATCTTGCCTCTCCGACCTTGACCATAATTAATAAACGGTTCCTTTAGAAGATGGATGCAATTGAAAGTAAAAAAAAGATTACGTGACGAATCCACATTTGAACGAGTTTTCCTTGCATTTTTCGGTTCAGCCGTAATAACATGTACGTCTCGAATTAATTACGTAACGCTATTCATTCGTCGTTAGTTTCTCTTAAGAAATGTAGGAGAAAAACGATCAAAGAGTAGACCCGGTACGATAGATTATGCACGACTTGGGTTATCTGGCAAGACCTCGTGATTGTTTAGCGCTACCGATAGGTAATCGTGCGCGTTCGTCTTCGGATAACGGGAGCGTATCACATTGCGCGAAAGCACGACTGTTTTGCGCGCGCGCGTCGTTAGTCGCGTCCGTCGTCGTCGTCATTGCCGCTAGCGACGTTTTATGGAAACTCGCTCAAAGTTAACGAGACTACCTATGTATACTCATTCTTTACGAATCTGTATACATAATCTGCTCACTTTCGAAGAAACATGACCGTATCATTACGAGCAATTAAAGACAATGGAATTCTTTTCTCTTTTTTCTTCTTTTTTTTTTTTCTTTTTTCCATGAAAATATTCGTTGTACCATTCGATTGATTTCTTTACTTGTCGTTACTTTTTTCAATTTTTTTTTTTTTTAGAGAATAAAGAATATTTTTATATAATTAAAATCATATATAAATTGTATAAACATTTCTCGTATAGAATTAATAAATGTTTCTCTTGTAATGATTCGTCATCGATTCGAGTTGAATGTTCTTCGGCAAAATATTTATCTGCGTGATTTAAAACCGCAACTTTCCGTTTTGATTTGAGTAAAGACAAGGTGCTGTTAGAATGAGATAGCCGGTCGGCAATAGGCACGCTATATTCTCGTTGGTTTTTTCCCCTCTTATACTTCGGCGAAACTTCTTCACGCAATCCGAACACGGCGGTGATGGTTCTCTTAACATATAAACTGCGAGTGCGTCGCTTCGTTTTCATCAGCCAATCGTCGCTCTCCGTTATCACGATGTTCGACGTTACAAACTTTTTCATTGGTCTACGCGTCTCTTCCATCTGTTCTCTCTTTCTGACTATTACCGATACATGAGCGTGCGCGGATACGCTGTTAGTAAATTCAGGGACGTTCAAGAGCGTAACAAACAAGGTGCCTTCATACACCCTGATGGGTCTCATATTTTTAATTCATCATTTATGCCAGATATTCCTATAAATTTGAAATTTCGATTGAGACATTCTCGATTCGTGTTTTTGATAAGCAATGTATATTAAAAATTAATTTTATATTTCTAATAACTTTTAAAAATTCTTTTTTTTTTTTTTTTTATTGTAAGTAGAACGACTTATGTAAGTTATAAAATTTTCTTTAGATTATCCGAAATTTATGCAAAATGCAAATCTTACATATTTTTTCTTGTCCTACTTATATTATCTTTACTTGTCAGATGTAATCGGAAGTCACTAAGTATTTTTTTTAATTTAGTGACTAATAACGATAAACTCGTTTCTTTTTAATTGTTTTTTTTTCTTTATCTTTTTGTTTATTAGTTTGAATTTTTATATACTTTATACTTAACACAATTCCATTTATAATACGATGAATATGATGAAGATTGTATATTTTCTAATAAAATTTCTTATAACTTCATTTTATTGCTTACAAATGGAGATTTTTAATAAAATCGGCATGGTTGTCGAACATGTATTTTTTCCCGCCATATTTTGTTATCGATTGCATTGATGTAGTTTACGCATATAGAGCCAATAAAACTGAGTAAATTTCCATTCTTTTCTCTCTCTCTCTCTCTCTCTCTCTCTCATATATATATATATATATATATAATGTATTTTGATTATTCATATAATTAATTGCAGGAGAAAAACGATGAAGCAAAGAAGCAGAAAAAAGAGGAAAATGGAGATGGAGAAGTAGAAGAGGAGGAAATTGAGGAGGAGGTTGAAGAAGAAGAAGAAGTAGACGGAGATGGTGAAGAAGATGATGAAGAGGACGATATACCGGAAGGCGAAGAAGATTTAGAAGAAGGAGAAGGTTAGTGAGAGATAAAAATAACAATTTAATTCAATATGCATTCATACATATATACATATATATATTATATATGCGCTCACTTGCGTGTGCATGTTATATATGATCTGAAAATTATTAGGAATCGGTAATTAACATTAAAATATTTTTATACAGAAGAGGAAGAGGATGAAGCGGAAGGTGAAGGTGAAGAGGTGGAAGATGAAGAGGAGGACGCATAATGAAAAGAGGGAGAACAATATGTAAGTAAAACGGGAGGAAGGCACGTGGCATCATCGTCGATCTTCGGCAGTCTTCTCAGCAAACACTTACTCTCATATTGAGTGGTTGGTAGCAATGTTGATATCGATCGTGCCCAAATCCATATCGTTGGATCATCCTCCTGAGCTACGAAATAAAAATTACCACCTCACCGGAGTTGTGTCGGGCTGACGCATTATATTAATGCAGTCGCGTTTTTCTACTGTCTTGGCTCTTCGCAATTCTGGTATCTTCTAGCCGTAACCAAATACTGTTAGGTCGTTCGCACGAAAATTGTACATTTGTCCTGAGGACGGCATTAAAACCGAATAATAAATCCGATATACATACACATAATATATACGTATATATTAGTGTTTGTGTATATATATATGTATATATATATGTATATATATGTATATATATATATATATGGATGTATGTATGTCTCTCTTAGGCCCCTTAATATACCAACAAAATCTGGTATATTCAATGGCTACTGCTTGTCCTCGAGATGAATATACCGCTTTAATATGAACCACCTACTAAACTGGTATTTGCCGTCATCTGGCTTTCTGCGAGGGACAGTTTTTTTATCGAAAACTTATTTAAGAATATATAAGAAAAGTAAAAAAAAAACTATTGTATTTAAATAGTGTAAAATGGACATTTGTGGGCGTTGATTTTTTTTTACATTTGAAATCAAATTTAAGTTTATAGTTCGACGAATGTCTCTCACCTAGTGCGTGTGATTGAGTTTTTCTTTTCAACCGATACGTGTAATAGCAGTGTCTTCGCAGGAGCGCGAGGCTCGCAGAGAAAAAAATTAAGTGGTGCATGAGAACGCGTACATAAAAGACAAACGAAACAGAACGAAATTAAATGAAACATAACTTAAAGGTAAAAACAGAAATTAAAACAAAGAAAAATGAACAATGATACAAATCGTACGGACATCTCTCGACATTCGGACGCATATATACTAGACAAATTCGTAAATAAACTATAATAATAATAATAAAAAATAAAAACAAAAATATAAAACCCCACCGCTTCGTGCTCCTGTTTAATAATGAGACAGGCATATTAAGGTTATGTAAATGCAATGTTCGCGCCAGGTAGTATGGATGAGTAATGTGTGACTTAAACATTGCATAATAATTATACATAGTATGTATAAAGTTATGAAGTAAGAAAACATTTTATTATTAACGATAATATTATCTAACGTAATGTAACGTAACGTAATGCGGGGAGGTTGTTACTCTTTAGACTTGGGCATAGCGAGTAGGGAGAGCATTTATATATCCGATCGCCGAAGCTCACAAAGGCTGCTCTGCTGCTGATGCTACTGCTACTGCGCTCCATCGTTGTTCCATTTCTGTTGGATGTAATCTATTCTATTCTATTCTTATGGAAACACGTAAAAAAAAGAAAGAAAAAGAAAGAAAAAGAAAAAATCAATTCTATATTTATATTATTTCTTCTCACAGTTAATTTTGAAATAGAGGGAATATAACGTGTAGTAGGCAAATCTATGAAATCTTAAAAGGTATTTTATTATTGCTAAGACGACGTGTATTCGATAGCATAGAAGATCCGATAACTCTCCCTATTCCAGTGTTCTCTCTCTTTCTCTCTCTCTCTCTCTCTCTCTCTCTCTCTCTCTCTCTCTCTCTCTCTCTCTCTCTCTCTCTCTCTCTCTCTCTCTCTCTCTCTCTCTCTCTCTCTCTCTCTCTCTCTCTCTCTCTCTCTCTCTCTCTCTCTCTCATTTGAACGTATTCAATTGTATTTTTGTGTACTGTGGTTTTACTTCGATTTCATTGTCGTGGGCTACTCATAGCAGTGATTCTCGTTGACTGTCGCAGAGAACAAGTGATGGGGTATTCCTAGTGATTCCTTTTCATTCATTACGATCGGTATCTTAACGGTGACACATTATTAATATGTAGCCGCAAAAAAAAAGATCTGTCAAACGCCGCTTTAATACAGGGATCATTCTTTATACTTGATAAAGATGATTCACTTAGTTACACCGACAGTCAAAAAGCGACGACGATGCTCTTATACATTTAGTATTAAGAGTTAGTGGATCAGTTGCAAACAAAGATACGTCTATGCTGTCACTTATTTTTTTGGGAGACTGTTAAACAAGAAGAAGAAGAAGAAGAAGAAGAAAATGAAGAAGAAGGGTGAAGAGACATTGCGGTTACGATACCATTGTACCATAGCTGCATAATAATTAAATAAAGATAACGATAATTTGAATGCGAGACGATGTCCCACGTTTTAATGTACAAATATTTTCGAATGAGGTAGTTAAATAAAAACACAGTTAGATCGGATAAATCAATTCGTTCTCGTGAAGTAGCAATGGGTTTTAATATCTGAATAAAAAAAAAAATAAAAAATAAAATAAAAATAAGGGAATAATAATAAATAATAATAATAATAATAATAATAATAATAATAATAATAATAATAATAATAATAATAATAATGAAGAAAAAATTATAAGAATGATCGCGGTTTTATAGACTGCCGTGTCTCATATGACCGTGAAAGAAAAAGAATTGGCTGTATGAAACCTAAGGAGATGGACTGGACCGTGTCTTTCGTGCTTATATTCTTGTGCACGATTATAAGCGCGATCGTGTGTATTATGTGTGTGTGTATGCGTGCGTACGTGCGTGCGTTTGTATCCTAGACCTACGAAAGATCAATAAGAAAAAGACAGGAAAAGAAGAATAAAAAAGGTGTGGAATGAGGCACGAACGCACTCAAAGGGGCACACGATATGTAAAAGATCGCCTGGCTGATTCTTTATTATTAATATACGGGCCATACCATTTCTGGCAGTTTCTCTCTGTTAACAAAACACAACTACGGTTTTATACACAAAACTGCTACTGTAATGTACACGTGCTTGCTTCAAGATAGTACCTTGTCTCTAATTGTTGACAAAGAACTATCTTAAAGTATGGAATGCCTGAGAAAAGAGAAAACTGAGTACTTTAGCATTCATAGTATACTATACGTACACTATAAGTATAGGTCTATTTAATTTTATTAATATAATGAAATGTCAAGCCCCGTTTGCAACACGATCAGAAAAAAAGGAAAAAAAAAAAGAAAAAAAAAGACTTGCGTTATGTACTACATGAAGCCAGAGAATATACACGATACATTTTGTTCTCTGCTCGAGTATACAACGCAATTCAGAAAATTAAACTTTACTGGTGCTAACGGGTCTTAAAATCAATCAGGCTGAACATGCCCAGATAACCGTTACATCCCTACGTTTGTTAGGTAAGCATGAAGATGATAAACAAAAAAAGAAAAAAAGAAAAAAAAGCAAGAAAATAAAAATAAAAAACAAACACAGAATTTTGAGATAAAATCTGGTAACGATACACATCTTTAAGATTTAAACGTAAACGAAGTCTTAGGCTAAGAATTTGGTTTGTGTGTTCATAAGTCTTGTTCAAACTACTTTTGTACAGGATACCATCGCATCATCTCTCTTCCCCCTTTTCTATCTCTCTCTCTCTCTCTCTCTCTCTCTATCTATCTATCTATCTATCTATCCTCTCTCTCTCCCTCTCTCTCTCTCTCTCTCTCTCTCTCTCTCTCTCTCTCTCTCTCTCTCTCTCTCTCTCTCTCTCTCTCTCTCTCTCTCTCTCTCGACGTAACAGTAACCGACACCACAGACTACATTTTCTGCCCATTCCATCAGATTTGAAACTTTCATTGTATTTTTAAGTAAATACATTTTGAAAAACATTACAGATGTACCTTTTTATTCTTCACTAGTGTGTGAAGGAGAATATCTCTTCCCATTTAGATTAAAAAATATTTACATGATGTTATTTTTCTATCGGTATATTTATGAAAAATAAAAAAAAATTATAAATCGATCATTATTGGACATTACTTCTTACTTCCATATCATTATATGAAATCCATATCACAATATAATATTCATCGCGTATAATATTTTTAAAATTATATAGTATGTAAGTATAATTTTTTATATACATTTTTAAATATAAAACGTTTTAAAGAACGTTCATTGTCCTCGTCTACTTGTGTAAACTGCACTATATTATGATGATAGTGTTAATAAGTTTGCTTTCGAGACTGAACAATGTAAATGAAATGAGGTATAATTCAATACACTGCAATAATTATTGATAGTTAATTATTAAAAAATAAGACGTCTCTCAGATTATGTATACTTATAATTCGTACGTACAAGTATACAAAAATGGTAAATAATTGTATATATAATCCAAATTTATATATATATATAATCTCCATTTTTTTTTCCATATACATGATAATATAATAAAACATTATTGAGATACATTACATCATATATAACATGAAAGATATAATTTATTCTAAGTTAATATAGCAATAACAGCAGAGTATAAATTTCTTTTTATAATGATTTTTATAAAATTATTGAACATTGCAATTTATTTCGACGAAAAAATTTAACTAAACCCTTTTCACATTATTAATATAATTATTTAAATTATACAAAAATAAAAAACAAATTGAAAATGTGTAATGTATGCATATATTTACGTATCATAATACGTATATTTATAAAAATATTTTTCTATATGTAACAAATTTTTGTTTTCTATATATGAAAAGATTGTAATTGTGTTATTGACAAATGATAATCATATGTTGACTGATAGATTATACTTCTTGGAACTGTTACAAGTTGTTTTCACGCTTAATGTAATTGATAACATCGCATACATTTCTGCATGTACTATTATGTTGAGCATGTCTATTCGTGTTTTTTTCTTTTATTTTTTTTTAATAAAATATTTATTTTCTGCAATCAATCGTTGTATAACATGTGTATGTAACTTATCTTTAATGTAACTATGATTTTCTTTTCTTAAATTTATCTTTTCTTTAGTAATACAAATTTCTATATATTCATAACAATTTTTATTCCAGTTATAAAGAACATTGATTAAAAAAAATATGTATCTGTACAAATTCTTACTTCCATTGTAATTTCATCACAGTTGTAGATTTTTTTTTAATTACTAAAATAATTTTTACACACACACACACACACACTCACACACACACATATATATTATGCATGATATCGAGCATATATTGAAAATTAAAAAATTTCTAAAAATTATTTTTTTTTCATAGTTGAATTCACAATCAATAAACTTTACATTATTATGTTAGTATATTAAAATCAGTGTAATAATCAGTAAATAAGAAAGACTTGAAATATCTACAATATTATTGCATAATACCATGATTTTAATTATAAAAAGATAATATTTATATACACATAACAAAACTTCATACCATGCAGAAATATCATCAAATTTTTACAAGTAGATTTCCAACAAATATGGAACTGTTTAATTGTCATGGCTCCTAGTAGGTTTATATATATCATTTAAACTACATAATTCTTGAATTGTATTTTTTGTTAAGTTAGTGTAACTATCGGTCATGGTGTTGTTATCTTCAACACAGTTTGCTTCCAAATTTGCATTTTCGCTTGTTCCATCCTATATTATAGAAAATAATTTTTGTTTAACATTTAGTTTTTACTAGATGAATGTTGTAAAGTAATATTTATTTATACGTATATATATATACCTTTGTATATTCTGATATAGATAGTCCACTTAATAAATTTGTGGACAAAGTATTATCAAAAACTGGGAATTCTGCTAAATCTGCTGAATTTAAACTCAGATTAAAATACTGCTGGCTATCGATGCTTAAACCAGTAGTCACATCTATCTTTTCTAGATTATCTATAGAATACAATATATAAAATGAAATTTTTAGTTTATATAAAAAAGTATAAACAGCATGCATATATAAGTAATTTTACCATTATTATATATAGGTTGCAAACCAGTATTTTGTTGTTCTGAAGTGATTTTGTTTAGTGCTATCAATTGTTCTGCATCTTGCAAATTATTTTCTTGTAAAAACGAACATTGTTGTGGTACATGTATTCCAACTAAGGGTTGCTGTGTTACATTAGAGGTTGATGGTTGATATTGAGGTGACAGGTGTGGTTGCATTACAGGTGAAGTATATGGATTATATTCCATAGGTGATGGAGTTCTACCTGGTGATATTTGAGGTCTATAAAATAAATCCAGTGTTATCAATTTGATATTATGAAGAATAAAAATATTGTATTAAAGTGTAAACCTTAGTGTTTGCATATTGGATTGAGGTTGAGATGATGTGCCCATAGAATGTAACGAAAAAGATCCTTTAGTTGTAACAATACCTCCAAATGGTGGTACTGCTTCCATTGGTTCTGGTTTTATAATATTGAAGTACTGCATAGGTTGATAAGTCGCTGCAGCATCTATAATATGATTTAATTAATATGCTATCATATATTATAAAATAATAAAATATAAAACAAACTGGCAATGCATTATCACAAAAAAATATGTGGCAATTTTGTGCAAATAAAGATTAAGTAAAAGATCAAGCACTATACAAAGCATAATACACAGCGGAGTAATTTTATTATCAGAAGTAACAAGCAATGTGGATTAATGTGCTTATTCACAAAATAACTCTTAATAATAAACAAATTTAATGAAGTATGCATAAATGATGAAATAAATGAGTATCAGATAATGAAAATCTTTCCATGAAAAATCTGGTTACATGTTTCTATCTCTACATTGCACACTATTTTACTAATCCATACAAGAAGGACGACAAATATACATTAAACACAATTAGTTATAACTCAAAACACTGAAGTAACGAAATATTCGTACCTGTATTTCCTATACATAAGTGTATTTGATCTGAAATATGTTCAACAGGTTCATGGAATAAATATATACAACATTTAATTTATGCCACTAACTATAAGTGATCATACATCTGTATAGGTATATTATGCACTTTATACACATTATCCATATTATTCTTTTACTTAATCGCTTTTTAGAGAAGCATTCTATAAAAATTGCACCATACAAATATTGCACGTTGTTTGATTTTAAGACTATATAGTAAAATTACTATAATGAAGTCATATAAAATTTTTAAGCATCATTTTGTAAGAGCAAAGCATTTCTTCAGAAATAAGTATTTATTGTCACAAATCATGTTAAAGATCAATGTCACAAATATAACTATATTTTTTATATTATCATAGAAATGCAATGATCTAAGCATTCTATATAATTTTATGTGTTTGTTTGCAAATACAAAAATACAATACACTTTTTTCAAAGTGCACAAAGTCACTGCTTCTTACATTGCAAAGTACAAGTACAAAGGCTTATATAAAATACATTTTTAAAAAAGTATAAAATGAAAGATTATTAATACATAAAAATATGTATGTATTTAATCTTTAATTCCTTTTCACTATGAAAATCGTTAGCAAGCAATTGTATAGTGATTTTATTTAAGTAGATTTATCACCCTTTGTATTGGAATTAAATGCAACTATAATGATATTCTTTCAAAGTGAAAAGGGAACAGAATTGTTAGTATATAATAAGATATACAACCACTGAATTGTTTAATATCTAAAAACATAAGTCTGCTTGCGAAAACTGCAGTGGTTCACAATTTTTGTTAATTTTTCTGTTTCTTTTAACAATTAACAGATGTATAAAATAGATCGAGCAAATAGCATAAAAAATAGGCTTCTTTGGCTCTTTGATCATAGAATTTGTTTTTCTATACATACATTTGTGTGTGCACACGTACATAGAAACATTCAATATTTTTTTATGTGAAAAATTAAGTAGTAAATAATACATTATAGTAAAAGGAAAGAAGACAAAGTTTTACATAAACATATAACATTGTGTTGTTCTATAGATATTTGGACATGTTTAAATGATAGTGAATGAAATCAATGATGTTATTCAATCCATCCCCAGACAAGCTCTAAAATTGTAATAGATTTTAGAAAAATACTCACTATTTTCAGCTTCTGCTTGTATATGTTTCAAGACTATCGCTTTTGGGCTGTTATTAAATTTTTGTCTCTTTCGCCTGAACGAATCACGATCATCTAGAAAGTTTTGTATATTAATGATCGATTATTTTAATAAGAAAATTTAGCTTTTTTTACAAAGGCCCCATATGTTTTGTTGTCCTATAAATTGTTCATTAAAATTTTTTCTACTAACAAACGAAATATCCTATAAAATCTATAAATACTCATATTATATAATAAAGTTTATAAAATCTCAAATAGGCAATAAAATAATTATGACATTAAATTACATAAGCAAGAAAAAAATTCCAATAGTGTACTAAACATAACAAGTTATAAATATTAAGATAATAATAATCTGACAAATTTAATATTTTCAACAGGACTATAAAACTTGACTAGACATGGTTTTTACTTTCTTTCATAACAAACAACAAGTTTCATTGATGGCATTTACGATTTATGCCATTACCAAACAACGTCTGAAATTGTCGTTATAAGTAAAACGACTTTTTTATTTATAAAAATAGCAATATGCAAATATTTAAACCGCATAAACAAATGCCCACATAAAATTAGTAATATGCAGGTTCAAAAACAGTTTTCAATCTAATTGTTTCCAAAAATTTCTGTTTGATTATAAAGTTATATTATAGCATGAAAATATGTCATTGAAAGTAGAAATGTTTCGTAAAAGTATTTCATGCTACAAAATGCGATACTATCGCAATAATACAATACAATTTTTGCTACGTTTTGAATATTTTTAATGCGATAATAGCATAAGGAGGAAGGTATATAACACTTTCAATGGCAGTATACTTTGAAAAAAAAGAAGAATAAAAAAGGAAAAGAAACAAAATAGACAATATTTTTCTATTGAACATTAAGATCCTTTTCCTTCTGTTAATATTTTTCCTCCCTCCACAGGACTATAATAAAAAGACATTTCATCGAATTCAGACGCTGTTGCATGTGGTGCCATAGTAGTATAAAGAGCATAGTGCTCGGCTTCAGTCAAGTCAGCCCCATAAGGTGGTGTTTCATCACCTTCTAGTGTAAGAGATTTAACACTAGTTATACTTGCAATACTATGTCTAGACATTTGTGTTGCAGAATTATCTTGAGTACTTTTTAACAAAAATGAAGTATTCTCGCTTGCATTAAACAAACGATTATTATTGCCTGTGGGTATACTGGAAGTGATATCTTTATCCTTTTTCATTTTCTTCGCAAATAGCTTCGAAAAGAGACTTTGTTTTGATTGTTTGGGTAAGGTACCAGGAAGAGATGGTAAATTCTTATTTGGAGCTTCAGGGGAAGATTCGATTATTGGTTGAGAGGATATAGGCCGTGGTAAAACAGGCATTGAAGACATTTTACGTATACGTTTAGGTGGTAGGGGAGGTAATCTTTCTTCAAATTCTTGTGTTACGTCTCTTTTTGCTGCTATTGGTGAAGAAGACACTGACACACACACATCCTGTTTTGGAGTTGATACATCTTCGTATTTTCTTTCATCAGGTATATCAAGTAATTCTATTGGATTTTTCATAGCCATTTGAAGACTCGTATAGGTTTGATTATCACAAACATCAACGTCTATAGATCTTTCAACTAAATTTTGATCAAGAGCAGCTTGTAACAGTTTTGTATGTGTATCTGCGTAAATTTGATCTAACTCTTCCACTTGCGATATCAAATCATTTAATGATTTATTACCATCTTCCATTTCGCTTTTAATCTCAGCTGTATTTTCTTTTTCTTTAAAAGAAGCTTGACTCTTTTGTACCCACTTTCCTACTTCGGAATAATCAAACCAATCAGACTTATGTTTAGAGTTACTCATGTTTTTATTTAAATATTTTATATCGTTTGTTAATTCTAACTTTGCTTGAGAAATAATTTCTGATTGGTTATCAACTGTTTCTCTATAATCGTTTGATAATGTATTATTTTCTCTACTGGTATCATTACCAGTAATATATTTATTGACTTTTATATTTCCTTTCATCATGTTATTACACTCTACTGATATTTCGTTATTTTCATAATCAATAGTATTTTTGATAAAACTCTCAACATTCTTTACATTGTTTTGATCAATATTAGTATTTCCATTGCAAGAATTTGTAGTATTTTTAATATTATATAAGTCATTTAGAGCACGCAGTACAGAAATTTTATTATTTGATTTTTTTATGTCAAAATCATTATTATTATATTCATCGATATTATAAGGCACCTTTGGTACTACATTGGGAAACATAGTAGCCTCCGTTGTTAAAATTTTACCAAATGTACTATAATCTGCTTTTTTTCGAGCAAATGCTTTCCGCAAAGACCAGAAAGCAGGCATACCTGTACCTAATGGTAACATCTCAAATGGTAATGGATCACTTGTCACACCGTCTGATGGCCTCTTCAATTGGATATAAACTTGTACTGGTTGTTCTATTTCTTGTGTACAGTAACTAGGCGTCCGAAAAGCGATTGCTGTCTAATTATAATAAATTATTTAGTAATAGAAAAAAATATAAATTATAATTAGGAAAGCAATGTTTTGTACCTGCTTATGTACTTGAGATGGTTGAAAATCTCCAAATCCTTCCCATGTAACGTGTCCATCTTTTTCTTCAAAAAATCTGATTTGAATATCTTCTTTTGCCACTTTTTCACATAAAAGAATCATCCCCATACCACCAGCAACAGGAGCATTACAATGACTTAACTTGTTGATCACAAGATCAGACATTGCCTCTATAATGACATACATGTAAGACAAAAAAATTGTGTTTGTAACGAAAGTTATTAAAAAAGATAAAAATTACTTTTATCAAAAATAGGGTCTGATACTACAGGTGTTAATGGATGAGTGAATTTTCCTTTTTGCGATCCTTCTAAAAAAACTTGGAAACACAGTCTTACTGCATTAAGATCAATGCTGGTAGGCTGTTTTTTGTGTTCGAAACCAGCTATAATAATGAAAGTAATAACATAAATAATAATGATAGTATTTAAAGTAATTAAGATGTAAACATTGTTTCTTAAAACACTTACTTCTAAAAGGATCGACACGAATTTCTTCCCTAATTTTAAGTGCCTCCTCTATGTCTTTTTTTTTGACACACTGAATACCTAAATTAGCAAAGGTAACTGTCATATTTTCAGATGAAATTTCAAGTGTACAGACTCCTCGTTTACATATTTCTTTTCCAACAAGGTTATGAGGGTGAGGTCTGTATGGTAGATCTTTTGTTACACAAGATACTACTACCACAGCTCGACCTTTATAGCCTACTATCTGCAGGAAATATTTTTATGTTTTACCTTAAACAATGTACTATATGAATTGAATAAAACAGTAGAATATTTGTTCTTGTTATTTATACTTACTCTTATAGTAGGAAAAGTTTTGTTTTCTGGTGAACTGTTTGCTCCAGGTATACTACCTGCAGATCTACCTTCGCATTCATAACGAAAACGCAAAGCTTTGCTTGCAGGTTGTTCTACTATTTCCACATAGGGCTGAGCCAACCGCGCTCCACCCATTTCGACCATTTCTTGATCCACCTGCCCGTTAGATTCCACAAAACCAGGGTCGGTGGTTTGGATGACTTCGACTTCAAAGGAAAATGAATTGAAGTATATTACATAATCCACAGCTAAAACGATACAAGACAATGAATACTCACTGACATCACTTATGTTTAAGTTTTCATCGCTTATATCATGGAATTGTTCCATAATACCTCTTAAACTTTCGTTCTAGTATTTTGAATTACAGCCATCTAACGTATAAGGAACAAACGAAAGATAAACAAACTTTATTATTTAAAATCATATTTCATGCAGTTAATAATAAATCTATAAACAAAACTTAAGTTTCTCATGTAATAATAAATAAAAGAGAATCGTGAATAATGAAAAGAAATTCGTTAATTCTCGGTTCAGTGATCTTTCGTCGTATCGATTAAAAATAATATAACAGAAAATACGATAGTACAAACCAGAATTTTTACGGCGATAAAGAAGTATGCAAGGAACAACACTTTTTTTTTAATCACATAGAAATTATCATTAAAAACAACGTTAACACTTCGTGTTTTGTTTTGACATAAACTTAACAACTTTTAGTTAGAAGATAAAACTATAACACTGATAAACATATCCCCGCGAATTTTAAGATTTCGTATTTAATTAACAACAAGTAAAAGGATCGAAGAAACAATAGATCAATTGGTTGGATCTGAGTTGGTGGTTGTACCCGAAGAGAAACGAATGAAAACGACCGTGGGACGTATTAACACGAAGAAGAAATGGCGCGCGAGACTGAATTTCCAGCTGTTCCCTGTGAGAGAAATCATCGACAGCTGTTTTTCTTGGGAATATTACACTGTCGCTACGTACGTAGGATGAAACGCGGCGTACAAGTGTCCCATAGGAAAGCGAATGAACTGAGGAGTAGGAAGAGAAAGAGAGAAAGAGAGAAAGAGAGAGAGAGAGAGAGAGAGGGAGAGAGAGAGAGAGAGAAAGAGAGAGAGTGGACGAAGAAGTAAGGAGGAGGTTCGGTCTCTACGCTGATCCAATCATTATTTTGGGAAGGCCTAGGACCGTACGGGCAGTGTGGCTATAATTAAACTATCGTAGGACAATATGAGGAGACTTGCCTGCAGTACAATCTTCTACATGGTAAACGGCACTTTCGACAGACCCTCTTTCTTTCTCTCTCGCACGCGCGCGAAAGAGAGAGAGAGAGAAAGTGTGAGAGAAAGTGAGAGACAGAGAGAAAGAAAGAGAGAGAGAGAGAGATCGAGCAAGTACGGTTTCGTTCGTAAAATTTTTCCCTCTTTTCAGATTAATGTTATATCTTTTTCTCTGTCTCTGTTTGTCTTTCTTTCTTTCTCCCTTTATCTGTGTCTCTCTCTCTCTCTCTCTCGTCTTTCTCTCCTCTTCCGTAAGGATTTTCCGAATAATGAAGAACTCTTTCTTAAGTTCTGACGCACTTAAACACTATGAAAACGTGCAATACAAATTAAGACACTGTCGTAATTGAGGTCGTGATTTGTCTCCCACCTCTTTTTTTTAATTCCAATTATTGGTCTTTATACAATCGCTTATCGTATTAATTATTTTTAATTATCAATCAAAATGGTCGACCGCACAAATAAATTAAGAAATCTTTTATAGAAACAGGATTTAATGAAACACGTTTGTAGCATTGTACGGTTTGTGGTACGACTGCTTGTGCTGGTTTTCAACTACAATGACGAGGAGGAAGAACTCTTATTGTACCGTAGAAGAGGGGATCGCTCAAGTTTGATGAGGAGGAGAAAGAGGAGAAGGGTTGTGAGAAGAGGAGAACGCGTCATCGTCGCGCCTTTCCGCGCCGATTCCCTTCGAGCGTGATCGGAGATATTCGGCGAATCTTTACGAACACGTACGATCAATCGTCGATTTTATCCGATTGCATTTACTATTTAATTTCAATTTTTCCTCCTTTTCTTCCTATAATCGAAATCTACGATTGATCGAGAACCACTTGTTCTGGCTCGCTCATATAACCATCCGAATTCTTAGAAAAGAATCGCGTTAAAGACTTTCTACGAATTGTATTAATCTGCATATGTTACGACTCGTATATAACCTCGTTTTTCAGATATATACGTTCTTAAATATCAGAACATACGATTGATAAACTAATTTTTGATTAATTTCTTTTACATCTATTCTTAAAAGAATATATCTTCGATCTTTGTTACGAGCTCGAAAAGTTTTCACACTTGAAACTTTGGAACTAATAAACGTTAGAAAATTAATTTACCGTAGTCATTCACACGTATGCATCGTGTTTTAGCTGTGAATATACCGGTTATTAGATATATCTGTGAATAATTATATAACATATCAACGTGTCTTAAATTCGTTAATATTTTTTTAATCTTTGGTATCGTGGGCTCTTTCTGTCTGTTCTATTATCTCTCTTATTTGGAAATTGCTTTAGCCTTGATTCTTTATCAAGGCCACGAAGTCAAATGCGAAGTTTCGATGTACGTGCATAACCTTCGTTTTGTGGATTGATCGTGATTATGATCGCTCTTTACTTGGCTTAACATATTTATATTACTTCATTTCTCTCTCTCTCTCTCTCTCTCTCTCTCTCTCTTTTTTGTTATTCGTAACGTCTACTTTGAAATTAGGCTTGTGTGATCTACGTGCGTTATTTATTAAAAGAAAAAAGAGTTAGGAAAATAAAAATTATACAATGCTAAATAGTCTAGGAACAGGATTCATAACTCATCGAATGATTGCATTGACTATTGTCACGTAATGCTTAGAATTTAATAGAGAAACTTCGTACCTAAGTACCTGAGTTCTCGCGTGTACAATGATGAATCATACTTTCTATACACTTTCCGTATATGATATATAGAATATAGTTATGTTCTCTGGTATATTCAAGTATATTCAGATACATTTAGGTATATTTAAGCACAGAATACAACAGAGAAACGAGCTATTATATAAATTGATTTTTTAAGCATCGCTGAATTAAAAGAAATTCAACTGTTTACGCTCTACTATTAGCATTATGAATATCATTAGTAATCATGAACCAGTGGACCGGACCGGTACGCAAATATGCGTTCATCAATTAAGATGTATTACAAAAGTAAGGATTATGTCGTAACAAATCATATTTTTGCCGGAAGTTCAACGTCAATCGTTGTCATCTTCAAACAATGAAATGCTTTTTTTCTTTCTTTTTTTTTTTTACTTTAAAACAATATATTTATATCTTCTTAAATAATGTATTTTACTCAATAACATATTGGAATTTTTACAGCAATATGGTAAAGCATTGGCCCACTAATGATTTATGGTTACTAAATGCTATAATGTTGGTAATACAAAATAGATAGTCAGAATATCTCTATCCTAGTTACCGAGAAAATCAATTTTTATAATCACTCATTTCTTTACCACATACTGTATATACGTTTGTTCAAGTATATTCCGGTATATTCCGGTATATTAAGGGAGAAAACAGAAGAAAAAAGATCGACGAATTGAAGTAATTAAACAATTATGAAGATTAGGATATAGCAAACTTATTTGAATATATATTGTTATTAATATTAATTAATTATTTTTAATATTATCATTATCGAATATATTATTCATTATTTTTGATATATTAAAAGGTACTATTGTGATGCGTTTATTTTTGTTATTGGATAATCGGTGGGAAGTTTGAAAGGTTCGATTTTGATATTGAAGATTGAAATAACGTTTCTCGTTCTTCTTTTTTTTTTCGCTCGAAATCTTAAAAGGAAAGTTAAGCAGATTCCGTAACCATGACAAAGAATAACAAAAGAAACAATCTCGATCGCCTATGCGAAGAGAATTTTATCCGCAATATAATTCCAGAAAAAAGAAGCAATGCCAGAAATAACGTACCTCTCAGCGAGTAATTCGCCTATTCTTTACGCTCTGGCGGGGACCAGCAAGGAGGATAATCCTTCTGGTTCCTCGATAACAGTAAATTTTAAACAATGTGTAAGGCATAAGCTTCAGTATTCACAATTGCCTATAAAATGTCAACGAACGAGCCCATATCATCGATCTGTCCGTAATCCGTTTAAATTAATCGGATTAAGTGCAATAAATCATAGTAACGTCTCCATTGCTACAATTAAAAGTTGCCCAGATAATAATCACTCAAATTCGGCCTGTTCTTCACCAATTTTGCGTGCTATCAGTTCGTCACATTGTAGAAAGAGCTTATCCATGACCGATCTTTCACTCGCAGCTATTGATCCAGATATAGCTAATTTCAGGTAAATAAATCAGATATTTTAAATAACAATTTATAAAATTCCATTACATTTGATGCTGTTACCGCCATGTTTGAACACCAATGCTATCTACGCCATGTTCGTAAATTTATCTTTTATACACATACATATATATTAAATATTATTAATTTTTTTTTATAGATCAGAGAGTAATTCGTCGCTAGGACATCGAGAAGATTTAGGAGAACGTAGCAAGGACATCGTAGGAATTAATAAAGGTGTCCTAGGAATCGGACATCGAACGTGGACAAAGAATTTCTTGTCTGCTAACATAGAAGAGGGTGGTAACAGTCTTTCACAGAATCCAGAAAAAGCCGCGA
Source organism: Vespa mandarinia (assembly GCF_050613455.1). Taxonomy (NCBI): domain Eukaryota; kingdom Metazoa; phylum Arthropoda; class Insecta; order Hymenoptera; family Vespidae; genus Vespa; species Vespa mandarinia. Next base: position 10,402,765 of record NC_140813.1, on the reverse strand, counting down.
GTATTCTTTGTCATGTATTGATACTGAACGCTTGGAGACGCAGACGAGCAGACGTCGGCCACTTACAGAAAACTATCGAAGAACTAGCACGGCAAATCGAGCATTTACGCTTACAGATCGTTGTTCTCCGTCGTTTGCTTGAGACGGAAAATGGCCGTGTTAATAAATTGAATTGGGAGGCACAGCGTATGAAAACTCAGCTTGAGGAACATTTTCAGGAACGTGATGTTCTCAAGAAGGTAAAAGAAATAATTTGTTTAACTTTTTATACCTTACATTTTGTCGCGTTTACAACAAAATTATTTAATGTGAATGTTATAATATTATTTGTACTAATATAACTGTACTATACTGAGTATAAATTCTATTAAAAAAATAAAAAAAAAATAAGAAACTGAATATACGAAGAGACGACAATGAAAGTTATAACGATAAACTCAATGAAAGAAAATGTAAAAACAATAGATACGCAACTGTTACTTCAAACTTACATGGTAGTTTCATGTAGAAGTTTAATTATAGGGTTAGTTTAGTTATTATAGGATGGATTAATGTATCTGTTATATTAATTATAGAGTGGAGGTTAATGTACTCGTTGAATATTAGGATTTTGTCCTTTTTAAAATGTTGAATTTACTTTGCAAATAGGTGCAGAGTAACGAACAAGCAAACCATCTTCAAATCGTGATAATATTTTTTATTAATATCAAAATATCATTAAAGTTCTTCATACTTGTTTCAAGAAGTTTATAGTTGTGCAGGTTTCATTTGGATACGTTGGAGAATATGTAGTTAGCAGGTGTGACGTATGTGTAAGAGCGTGACACCCTCGGAGCTCGACGAATACGAGAGTTCAATGACGTGTTTCTAAGTAGGGGGATGACGCTACCAAGAGAACTCGCGTAGCAAATTTCAACTGTGCATCGAAGAGTAGATCTCAAAAGTTCATGATTTTCTTTTTTGATCTTTCTTTGATCATATTCTTTCGATGACAAAATATATTTTCATTTCATTCAACAAGTTTTAAAAGCTTTTTAAATCTAACGTTTTTGTAACATTTTTAATATATACATGCGCGCATGTATATATATATATATATATATATATATATATATCAATTTTTATATTGTGATAGCAAAATCAAACGTGACATTAGAAATGTAGTTCGTTTCTCTTGTCGATAGTCGTAAATAAATATATTCGTGTCACTGGTTTTCTCTCTTTTGCTCTTATGCTTTGTATGCTTACATCCACGTTCACGTTCGTAGGAGCAGATACGTGTGGCCAACGAATTCGGAGCGTAGGGTGCTTACACAAGCGAGTATTTGGCACTTCGCCAGCAGCTAATTATGAAACGAAAGAGCTACGTATATCGTACGGTGGTTGCTGTATAGTTCACCAGTGGTCACAAGATTTTATCTGTCGAATACACTATATTTTATTTTTTTTTATACGTAAACAATCATATTATTTATTTCTATATATTTTTATAAATGTACACAATCAAGAAATGGTCTATCATATTAATTAAAATGATGAAAGATATTTAGAATTTAACGCAATTATATTTATAACTATTTAACACGAAGTAATATCTGGTTCTAGGAAAAAGATAAATTGGAAGAAGAAGTCAAATGTCTAGAGGATATTTCTGAGGAACGATTGGTAACAACGGAGAATCTTAGAAACGAATTACTCAATGCCCAAAATCAGCTTCAAGATTTAGACGGACAAATCGCAAGAGATCGTGAGAAATTGTTAAAATTGCGAGAAGATAAAAGGATTCTTTTGGATAAGGTTCATTAGAATTTAATCTTTTAATTAAATATTTTTATTATAATTTTTATCGGTAATGGTTTATCTACGGTCGATGAGACAAACTCCAGTGGAGTACCAGTTTAATGAAGAGCTTCATCATGCAAATCTTTCTCCCTCACTTGGATGTAAACGAAGAGTAGATACTCGTTGAGGAATAGGGCCTTTGACTTCTTAGCAGTAGGTTGTTGCCAATACAAAGCTATCGAATGAGTCATACATCTGCTCAATGAAGGTTGATCTAGAGTGAGGGTGGATTTTCTCTCTTGATACGATGCGAATTCTTATTGGTTTCTAAGAAACAATGATTCACTCTGTTCACCCTCTCAATTTCCAATGAAACGCTGTATTTTTCTAAAGGGCATGCCATATTTTTAATAAAAGTATAGATTATGGCAAACGTTTATTTTTTTTTCTTCTGTAAAATTTTATCGCTTGCAACGAAATTATTGTCAACGATGATCCATTAAAAATTAACTGATCATTATCAGGAATCAGTTTTTGATTAAAATAAAATAAAATTTTGGTTAGTTAGGTCAACGTACGGCGAGGTCGTAGAGAACCTCTGAGTCATACTCTTTGTGTTTCGTTGCTGACTCAATACCGCGTAATACTCCTTGGGTACTAGGAAAAAGGATCGATAATGCTTGCCCTATTAACTCTTTTACGCTGTAGCTTATTGTTGGTAAAATTTCGTTGTATCTCAACATGCTTATCCAAGTTGTAAGAATTCGATTTTGTTATGTAACAATTAGAAATTATTATCGCGATGATCAGAAATTTTCAAATGATCAGATTTAAACTTGAATAGCATCCCGAATACTTACTTCGTACGAATAAATTAAAAGGAAAAATTTCTTTTTCTTTTTTTTCTTTTTATCCTTTAGTTTTTAACGAAGAAAAAGTTCATTATACTTTTCTCTCATTCTCTCTTTCTCTCTCTCTTTCTTCCTCTGCGTAATTTTAGATATCCGCAAGCGAAGCTTTAGCTACAGAACGTGGTAGTAGAGCAGATAGGGCTGAATCTGCCATCGAGGATTTGCAAATTCGATTGGCTGCACATGTCGCACTCGTCGATTCTGCACAGGAACAGAATCAACGATATGCCAAGTAGGTTGTTGATAGATTAAGCTCGAAAAAATTCTACCATATAAAATATTATCATATTTCATTTTCTTTTTTTTTAATAATTAAACATCGTTGTTTACCATTGACGTAAAATATTTGTAATAAAATATTTGAAATATAAGCGAGTATTGAAAATGTTACTTTAACAAAAAATTATTATGTTGACAATATTATCATCGACATTTTTTAATGAATAATGATATTTCTTTTTTTCTTTTTTATTTAGACAATTGAAGGTCAGGGAAGATGAACGAATGAAATTGGAGAAACAGTTACGATCGAGTATAGAAACGGGGAAAGCTTTAAGCTTACGTTCAAACGTTCTTGAAAATCAACTGGCCGATAAAGAAGCTGCCTTGCATCGTATCGAATCAATATATAACGGTCAACTGTAAGATTTATCTCATTTCTTATGTACATAATCTGTATTTTATATAAGAAAATATAACATTGTTTATATTTTTTTTACATAAGAATGGAACTAAATGAATTGAAGGAACGTTTGATCAGACAATCTCAAGAAGGAGGATGGAGCAGTCGAGTTTTACAAATTGCTGGAAGCGTTGTTCGTGCGCCACGGGCTATATTGCGTACTCTATCTTTTTTATCTAGCACTACTGTACCATCTTAGTTTTTATCAGGTATGTTATTATCCATTATTGAATTGAATATTTCTCAATAGATTAATATTTTCTCTTTTTCATTCTATCTCTTTCTATTCTTATTATTTAAATAAAATTTAATACCATGCAATTAGTTTTTTTTTTATCAATAATTGAAATTTATAGTTCAAGTATGATTGGGAAATATGTTAAACGTCAATGACGAGTTTGATATCGATGTTGAGAATGTTTGAAGTCAAAGAAAAGTTTGCGAAGAGAGTTTTTACCTTTCGTCGATCACGAGATGAACTCTTATGGAAAAGTTATTGCACATTATATATGGGGAGGACAAAAATAACGAGCAGTACTGAACAAAATTTACAAGTAACACGTCGGAAGGAATATTATTAGATTGTCTTTATTTTTAATATTCTTTTTTGTTTTTCTTTTTTTTTTGGGAAGAAAATTTACTCACCATTGGAGATCGAATGATTTTATAATTAAAAGGATATTATTATTACATGATGAATATTATGTATAGAATCATGTGGAATATATAACGGGTAGGATAAGTTTGTTTAGAATGTATACGAATAAATGCTTGTTATATACTTTTTAATCTATAAGTTTTACACTTTTTTTTCGCGTATTTTGATAAACTGATGAAAACAAAGTATCGTCAACCCGACCGCTAAGATAACGATGCATGATCTGTTTTTACCAGAAGACGGAACTATGTGTATCTATTTCCAGTTTTTATTTAATAAATATGATTCTCTCGTGCTATTACGATTTCTTGATTCCTTTTTATTTTTTTTTGTTCATAGTTCTCATGTCTCATATCAGAGAATCCTGGTGTTTTCGACAATATAGTTGCAAAGCAATTAAAAGGAAGCATAACTTGGAATATGCTTGCGGCTTATACTATAGTATTTTTTTTTTATATAGAGAAGACTGATGTTATTAGAGTTAATTTTAATGTTAAGCAACCACGTGCAAGTGTCATTGCTTTTGGAAACGCACGATCACATTTTGCATTACTGTGTTTTTAAGTACAAGACGGATCTTAAGCATCATCCACAACAGTTCTAAGTCAGATTCGTGAAATTCCCTAATTGTTTTCTTTTGTCCGTGTTTCTCTTTCCTTTTCTTTTTTTTGTTTTGTTTCATTATTTTATTTTTTATGCTAATCTCGTTGCAAGTAAGATTCTCTATTTTTGTCTTTTCGCATGACGTGTAGAACAGTGGAAGATTTATAATTATCACAAAATGGGGTTTCTTTTTTTTTTTTTTTTTTTCCTGAGTATAGTATGTATTATACAATCCCGAACGGTATAGTCTTGAGAAATGAATTTATTTTTAAAGTGGTTGGAATAACATAATTCACGTTAGTCTATTTGCAATGCCACAACGATCGTGGTCGTGATATTTTTTTCATAAGTAAAACTTCTTATAAAACCCGATCTACGAGTCTCCATAGAAAGTAACAAATATATACCGTCGATATTAAGAAATTTTCTTTTTATTGCGAGATTCACGTATGTACGCACTAATTAACGAATGTCGTAGAGTATATTCTAAATGTACAATACATTGTCTTTTGCCTTTGGCTTTGATTATACTGTGATTGCTTTCGTTCCATAATTGAGTATATAAAATATAATAATATAGAAGAAATATAACGATGAAATATGAAACGATTATATAAATTATTATAGTTACTTCGTAATTTCTAATGAACAATTTGACGATATATATATATATGTATATTTACTATACAGTATAAAGAAAAAAGAAAAAAAAAAAGAAAAAAAAAAAAAAAAAAAAAAAAACGAAAGGATTCAAATCTATATCTTTTTCTATAGTTTCTTTTTTCTTTTGTATGAATCAATAACGATTAACGCGCTACCTTTTTAAAATCTACGATAGTATCTACAAAACAATATTTTAAATACCTCGGTCTTGCCATTATTTTGCAAGTTGAATTATGCTGAATCTTATGGCTCGAGTAACGAAACATGTTCATGTATTCAACAACACTTAGAATACCTTACTTATACTAAATTTTGCTTTGAGAAATCGAGCAAATTTTCATTGATAATGAGATTAAAAATTGCTCTTATATTGTTAGTATATAACGGTTTTTATATAAAAACGTTACCACAAGCCATTAAATGCGGCATGTTCTTACGCTTAAATTTTGATGGTCATTAGCAGAACATAATTTAGCTGAACATTTGTTAAAGATATTTCAAACGACTTAAGTTTAACAAAATGCAGTTCATATGTTTTTTAAGAGTATAAAAGCTTTGTTAAGAAAAGACATTATCGAAAGTAAACATTGGAATGAAAATTAATACTTGATATCAAATAATAAAAAATGGGACACAATATACATTATTTCAATATAATGGACAAATTATATCGACTAGAATAGACTAGAGGTTAGCTTGTATATTTATGTATAATGTGTGTATGTATGTTTTTATCAGTATATAGCTTTTTTTCTTGTTAGATCATACCAAAACCTTCGGTACCTTCACTGATCGCTAATAACAACGCTCGTTCGAAATGATCGTAGCACTCGTAATCGGGTAAGCAGAGTTGATTGAAACTAAAAAAAATAAAAATAAAAAAAAAATAAAAAAAAAAAAAAAATAAAAAAAAATAAAAAAAAAATAAAAGAAATAATTATAAAAAAATAAATAAATTTTAATTAGATGAATCAAGTTACTTGTAATTAAAATATTTATGTTATTTTAGAGAGCACGTACCACGTATGAGCTGTAGGTAAATTCGCGAATGTAGGAGCCGCTGTTATTTGAAAGCGTGGACTTAGTTGTTGAAATCCGCCAGGTGGTAATTGAGAACAACCAGTAGTAAACTGAAGTAATCGTGCCATTTCTTCTCGCGTAAAATTACTTACTGCCGTCCAAAACCAATCAAGGACACGTAGAAATTCTGGAGAACTTCCATTAGCTATGTGATGTGTCCGTAGGTCTGCTACGTTATATTCACCGGTTCCACATAACAGTAACTGTATGAATAAATATCATTAGGAAATATACAAATTGGTAAAATGTGAATTAAAAATACATATGTGTATGTATATATATATTTATATTACATTTATATATATATTATATACACACACAGAAGTATTGATTCGTACTTCTAATTCATTTTCATCGAATATGCCTAATAGGTTGTCTGGAATGAGTTCGTTGAGACCACGTAGAAAGTGATCGACTTCGTTGCGAATTGAACTAGCGAGTCTGTGTTGCGCTAACGCGTCTAGATACCGAAGTTTCGTATCATTGGTAACGCGTACTTTACTACCTCCAGGAATTAATTCTGCTACCTGTAAGGAAAAGAAAACAAAAAGAAAAAGAAAAAGAAAAAGAAAAAGTATAAGTTACATATAACATATGAATTGAATTTTCTGGCTCACCTTTAATAATTGACCGTCCTTATCGTATTCCTCTTCAACAAAATACAATTCCATTTCTTCCACATCATTTTCAAGAATATATTTTACTTTACTCAAATATAAATCGGGATCATCTTGTTCGAAATACTATAAAAAGTATTGTGAAATAATGAGTTATGGTTTTCATTTGAAAAAGTAATGTAAATAAATTTTGAATTTTGTACAGATACCTTTACCTTATAATGCACTCTAAGACCTATAATTTGTGCAAGAAAAGATCTTGTAAATCTTGCTCGTACCAACTGTCGATACGATCCTCCGAGTGCCGATTCGTATAAACATTTGCCAACTATACGACCAGCGAATTCGTAATGCTTTAACTTAAGATGAGCTGGTCGTTTGCTGTTAGGATGTACCAAAGCTTGTTGGGATTCACCAAACGATGCAAACAAACCATTTCCTGGATCAAATAAAGCCGCGCAGATCAATTCGAACCATTCACGGCGTACACCACCCCAGTCAACTCCTAAATTTTACAACAACGATGTGAACAAAGTTGAATTATAATATTTGTATGCATGGATAGTATTTATTGATTTTTACCTTGTTCGCCTTGAAACGTTATTTCAAAGTTTCTGCACCAATCGCTCACTGAAAATCCTTTAGTAGCTTTCATCGACTGAAAACAATAGAAAATATCACAAAATATGCAATTTTAGAAAGTACTTGTAATAAGGATGATCTTAATAAATTTTAGTAATTACCGATTCTAAAAGTTTGTCTCGTTGCACTTTCATTGAAAGTTTCTCATGATAATATTTCTGGTGATGTTTTCGAACTTCGTGATAAAAAAAATCTTGTTTATCGGCGAAGGTCTCACTACCACCGATATTTTTAAGAAGAAACAATGTAAAGGTAGCGGCTATTATATCGCGATATAAAGAAATTAATTCGACAGGTGGTTGACATCCGTCGTCTATTGAAAACGAATGATATCCCTCGTGATGATTGTTCAAACAGTCAAAATGAAACTGGGAACGTTAAATAATCTTATAAAGAAAGTAAAAATTCTTTAACAAATTGTATATATTCAATCGTGTTGCATAAACACTTACCTTAGTCGAAGGACATAGTCTAAAAGTAACAAGTCTTTTAGGAATGAATTTTAATAAATATTCCTTGATCGTTAATTGCTTTGGTGATATATAACAAAAGACTTTTTTTGGCTTAGAGAATCTTTCACCTTGCATACCTAATAATTTAGCAACGTAGCATATATCTGGATCTTTAGAAGCAACATTACTATGAACCAATCTAGCAACTGAACCTAAAGAAGAACAAAAAACGAAGAGAATAGTAAACATACGAAAAATATATATATAATTATAAGGAATTATTCAACGTACTTTCCAGAACGATAATGTCAAAGTCTCCATTGTGTAATTGTAATCCTGCGAGGCTAACAGTCGCATGATAACAACCACCTTTTGGAAAGCTAACTTTCAATCGAACTCTCTGATTTGGAGAATCGTAGTCGAGATGAATCGAGTAATCTATAACCGATCCTTTTTCCGCATGATTACCTATCTGCTGTTAAAATATTCTAATGAATATCTTTTCTCGAATGATTCGACCAATCCCAATCAGAAAATCACTTGCCTGAATAATATTGACATCGTACCCTTTAGTGGGTTTTTCGCCGGGACCGAATATGCATAAGTTATTATATTCATCTCGTGGTTCTATTGTCATTGAATGTGCAATGCCAGCTGTACAAACGACCGTAGAACTTTGACGTACGAAGACGGTTTTATTTGGATCTGGAGGTCCTATAAACAGAAAAAAAGAAAAAAAGAAAAAAAAAAAAAAAAAAGAAAAAAAAAAAGAAATAAATTTTTCATTTTATATATTTTTCTAACACCAAGTATATTCTTACCAGGCAGAAAATTTTTAAGAAATGGACTGCCGTGAACGTGACATGATCCAATAAGTACAGCTATTTTGTATTGTCCAGCATGGCGGACGGTGAACTTCACTACTGCAGTATTTGCAGCTAAAGGATCGGTACCTCCTAATTCTATTAGAGTAGCTACTCTCCGCGAGCCTTCTGTCACTTCCACAATGAGATTATCCTTGTCGCAGATCGGATATGGTTGACCGTTTCGTTGATAGAACTGAGGAAGGTAATATTTAGAGAGAGAGAGAGAGAGAGAGAGAGAGAGAGAGAGAGAGAGAGAGAGAGAGAGAGAGAGAGAGAGAGAGAGAGAGAGAAAAAATCCTTTTTGTATAAAAATGAAAAAAGAATTCGGATCAAAACAAAATAACTTATTTCAATTGTTTTACCTTTACAGTAAAAGTCATTGTTTCTCCTACAAGTTGTGGCTCTTCCCACTCAAAATGGACACGACAGTTGCTCGGTAATAAATATTTTCCAGTAACATATTGCAAAAGAGAATGCTTAGCTTCTGGTGCTAATGCAGGCTGCGTCATAGCAGCCAGAGTAACTAAACCAGCTACTGACACGGATACTACTAACATTCCACCTGAGAAATAATATCCGAAGATAAGAATAATGATAAAGAATAGATAAACAATAATAATAGGAGAGATTGTAAAGAGGTAAATGATTCATATTAATTACTAATGAATAAAATAGATAACAAAATGGGAGGGAGTTATAATAAACGGTAACAAATGTAAAAGATATTAAAGTTTAATCAAATATACCCCATGTCCAAGCGTCTTGATGTTGACTGTTTTTTACAACAGCACTCCATAGATCCGCCTTTAAAGTTTCTAAATCTCTCTTCGAAGTAGGTAATGCCTGCCTGGCCTGAATCCATCGTTGTAGATCCTTGCCAAGCGTGGCTTGTGCCGCAGTGTCCTCCACCCAATATACATCTTCCAGAGACATAACGTCCATTTGCATTAACCTGATGGAAACAGAGAATATGATTTCTATTATTTTCTTATCCGGTGAATCAACTTGAATTAAATTGAATTTTTCTATATTAACAAAATGTAATCAAAGCTTTTCTTACTTTTGATAATAGCTATGTAAGCCATGATCCGCCAGCCATTGACGTAATACAAGCCGTTGTTGCAACAAACGTGCTGCACGTTGTAAACGTTCTTCATCCTGTGCCGGAAGTTCGGGTAGCGCGTCGACTTCACCACAGCTGGCGAGGGTCGAGATACCTAATAACATTAAAAACGAAATCCGATTGAAAATGAATTTATTACGTATCTTTAAATTAAGAGATAGTACCGAACGTACTGTAGACATTTTCATTTTTATTTTTGAACGAATCAGTATATTTAAAAGAGTTCGAATAGACTGTGTTTACGTAATAATTGTTTCAAAGATATGACCATATCACGAAGCGGAAAATGTTGAAATTGATAATTTCGACGTTGCAAGGATTTGTCCATCCTACACGAACATTTCCGTTTTATTCTTAATTAAGAGATCATTTAGAGAAGAGTAAAGTTTAAAATTGTTCAGGATGGATCGTATATTCTTCGTGTTATTCTATATTTTCAATTTCATGGTGATAACATTAGCAAAGTGTACCGTTAACAATTATGAAGAAGGTGAGATGAAGTTACTAATACAACTACAAGTAAAATATCCCTTTATATATTAGTTGATGCTTTTAAAGCATCCTCGATAGTCTTATTAACATAATTTCTATAAATTGTGACGCATATCCTCGCTTCATGAATATAGTTGTTGCCGATAACGAATATTTACATTCGTATTATGTTTCTATTTACCATTAAATCAGTCGCTATTCTATATTTGATGCATTGAGACGTGAGCTCTAAGTACTAAAATGCACAAACAAATATTACGCAATGAACAGGAATATACAATATTCCTTTCTATTAGCATTACTACAATAACAAGCAATTTCTGAGAATTGGATAAATTAACAATAATTATTTATAAATCGTATAGGATTTGGGAATCGAGTGAAGTGTATAAACGAAAGTTTGGAAAAGTCTTTGGATCAAGGCAATAACGTAATATCTGCGATTATGATCTTTCAATCTGATATACGTCAACTCCCGAAAGACGCATTTTCAAAATACGCCAAGAATCTGGTGGCTCTGAACTTGCAAAACTGTAATATCAAGGACATAGACGACGATGCCTTTCGTGGCTTGACTTATCTCCAGAAACTCACTCTCTCGAGTAATAACATTAGCCAAGTGAAGGATCGTTGGTTCCAAGAGCTGATATCCTTGCAACAGTTGGATTTCTCCTATAATCAGATCACGACGATCCAGTCGTTAGCCTTCGAGAGATTGTCGAATCTTCGCAGACTCGATCTTAGTGAAAATCGACTCGGATGTTTGGAAAGCAACGTTCTGCAACCGTTGAGAGCCCTCGACAAGTTACGTTTCGACGGTAATCCACTGACCTTCCAATGTCGTGCAAAGGTAAATCAGAACAAAGCTCTTTCCACATGATTAGACTTGTCAAGTTGCCAATTTGATTTTTTCCAATTTACGTTCTTACTTTCTTTTTTTTTTTTATTGTTGCCTATCTATATCTTTCAACATTTTCAACGTTACCTCTTCAATATTATTCCGTTAGTTTATTCCCGTAGAAACTAATCAATCGAAAATATTTCATATATCTCGAATGTTTTAGTTAACTCTGTGGCTAAAAGATCACGGTGTTAATTACAAGATCGATCTGCGTGGTCTGGAATTATGGCTGGACAACGTACTTTGGCTCTGTGCCATGGACGATTCCATTCCCTTAGGGGATAAGAACGAGCAAATGGTTGAATGCGTCATTTTGAATCTTTTCAATCAATTACGTACAGTTTGGATGTTACTCGTTTCACCATCAATACCGCAACAATGTTCGCAATTGAGGAAAGATCTTACGAAATGTTTAGTGACTGGTGGACATAAATCATTGACAAATTCTGCTACAAATGGTGCCTTCATAAAGAATTTACTTTTACAACTTAGAGAGTCGAAGTCGAGTGCTTAATTCGATTTAACAGTGAGTTAAATCTTTGATTTTTTTTTTTTAATTATGATTAATCGAATTTTTAATGTTGTTATTCAACAATATATACTTTTATTAAGCTGAAATAATTGATAATATCGTTCGAATGTTCTTTTTCTATAATTTACATGATAATAAAATGGCCTTAATAAGAAAGAGAACAAGAAAAATGATGTTGTTACATTTACCCATCTAATTAGACATTATCGTAAAATTAATTTTCTTCGTTGAAGTACTTTCAAGTCCTTTCTTACTCAAAGAATTAATCATCGTAAGAAAGTAGGTCCTTTTGATACGGATCCGTCGGCACGTTTACTCAAGAAAATACCACTTCGAATTTATTATGCAAAGTATACTAACGCGAGCGTTCACTCAAAGTTTCTAAAAGTACTTATCGGTACTTTAGCATTTATTATAATTTATCCGAACGAACGAATTGTGAAAGCGCGAAAGAATGAATCTTAATTTATCTTTTTATTTGTGTGAAAAGTTAAAAGGAAAGTATTTTCTGGAAAGATAAATTTTTTGTGGGGAAAAAACAGCCACGATGATATTTTGTTTTATCAAAATGTCGAACGATAGAAAGAAAGATGGATGAACAGTTTACTCGTTTATCTCGAAAAATACATACGTCGAAAAATGTCTAAATTTCGAAGACGAAAGAGAAAGAAAAGATAGGAGAGAGGGAGTGGGAGAGGGAAAGGGAGAGGGGGAGTGGGAGAGGGAGAGAGAGAGAGGGAGTGGGGGAGAGAGAGAGAGATGGGAAAAGGGAAAAAGGGAAAGAGATAGACAGACAGATATGAAAGAACAAATATCGTAAAATAAAATGAAAAATCGATCGATGTCGACTCACCGGAAGAGGCGCTGCCGCTGGGCCGCAGTGACATGCCGATCGACGATATCTCATCGACGAAGAAGTCTTTGTTTTCGCGTTGCCCATCTCGACAGGTTGGATTTTTGTCCGGCATAATTCCTTCGGGTCTCTTTTCCCTTCTGACAAACCTTTTTCTTTATCGACTAAGATGTATTTTTTCCGCAATTACGTCCGTCGGTTGTCGCGGTCATCTTTTTTTTTTTTTTTTTTTTTAGACAAAATATTTGTAAGATTCCTTTTATCGCGAGCTTCGTCCTTCCTATCCGATTCTACGATATAGTTTTTCTTCAATTTCTATTTCTATTTATTATGAATCATTCTATGTGATTGATTCTAACGAGTGGAAAATTGCATTAACCAAGAAATGAAAGAGAAAAATATATTTCTAAATTTGAAAAAATATAGCGAGTGGAATATATTCTGGGTCATGTACGTTTATTAGAAAATGAATAGATTTCCGGTAATATTTTCGTTTCACACAGGGAAAAAAGATGTTTATCGACACGCGAGCCAATTTAACATCAATGCATTAATCTATGTATATTATATAGGTATATATAGGTAGTATATACGCAAATATATGAATATTTTAAGCGTATCTATACACAGCAAAGTAAACTGGTTTTGTTGAGAGAGAAAGGATACGGAAGTAGGAGTAATAAATTTAAATCGCATTAATCGTATGACAAATACACTACAAAATCGCGCGCTTACGAATGTAGAATACAATAGAAGAAAAATCGATAATTCATGAGAGAAATTAGTCCATCCATTTTATATAGCTTTTTCTCATTTGTAACCAAAACGCGATACATGCAATTTATTTTCGATAAATCATTAATATTACGTTTTAACAGGCATTTAAAAAGAAATTTAATTACGGTTTATCGAGAAAGAAAATTTTTTTACGATTTATTCGCACGAATCAAAAAAGAAAATAAGGACGAGACACACATGATCGAAGATATGTAATAACGATTTGTCAAAAGCAGTAATAGGATGCTATGAATTAAGGATACCTAAAAAAAGGGGTCGAGAGTCCACTCGAGGTCAAATCAGGGTCGCCATATCTATGATGATTCCCTTCCTCCTACACCTTCCCGTTTACATCTCTTCTCTTCTTTCTATGTCATTTCTAAAGAGAGAGTCGTCTTATACACGAGAAATACTCGAGATTCTCATTTAGTATAATTACGATTCTTCACGATTTTCGATGATTCCAATTAGAGTCGTTGCCTCGTGAAAATAACGATCGGACAAATCAATTCTTTTGTTTGGCAAAATGACGAATATTTCATTGAGAGATTATCTTTATAAAAGCACGTTAAAAAAAAAAAAAAAAAAAAAAAAGAGAATAAAATCATGCTGGTTTCTAATGGAACATTTATTAGTATTCAACTAATAAATTTACTTTCGTTTTTATTTTTATTTTTATTTTTTTTTTTTTTTTTTTTTAATTTTATTTTATCTTTTTTCATAGATCGACGAATTATAGCGTCGTACATTATCTAAGAAAAATATTTTCTTTTCAGGCAAGAGTGGTATCAGATTTCATTAGAAGCATTTGGAAAAATTCGCATTGGACCCTTGACCTTTTCGGACAGATATCCTTCGCTGGTATCACTTCGTGCTAACGATCCTTTCGGCGTTAAGAGAAAGAGGAGAACCAGAAGGAAAACCGGGGCATATGTATGTCACACATACTCATGATTATGCATAAGAGAGTAGTAGGTGTTATGAAGGTAGGCCAGATCGATTCGCTGTTTTCCATCTCTCTCTCTTTCTCTCTCTCTCTCTCTCTCTCTCTCTCTCTCTCTCTCTCTCTCTCTCTCTCTCTCTCTCTCTCTCTGCTTGCATTCGCTGCATGCGATACCGGGTCAGGATTATCAAATTCAATTTCCATCTTAAGATATCTTTTACTCTTTCGTGTCTGTCAGCTATCCTTGAAAACGAACTACCATTATATTTCAAAAGTAGAACTTTCGACATGTGCACTAACATTGTGTTTACATCTTCCAACGAAAGAAATCAAACAAAGTTTCTCGGTGTGTATATCCACATATGTAATACGTATCTGATCCTACATCTTAAGCCTTTACAAAACCATTAGAATCGTTTGTTGTGTTAGAAATAGTCGGTAAGGTCTGTAGAATCGAATCTTTTATCTCGTAATCTGATTTAATATAATATATTATAAATATAATATAATTATATATTATCTTATATCTATTGAACACATATATCGTTTATAGATTGTATTCCAAGAAGGTACGATAATATTTATAAAAATTATTTCAAAAATATTTTGTCTCAAATCTTTTGTTTAACTCTTGTTCCTTTTTTTCTTCCAGCTTAATTATTAGGGTGAGTGGTGAATGCTATTTAAAACTTTATTCAACAATGGGTACGCGTTTGCGAGAAAAATAAAAAGTATTCTTTTCTCTTTTTCAGGGTAACTTTGAAATCACTTCTTTTTCCAAATACCTTTTATTCTCAGTTTTTAGTATGGCACATTAGCATACCGTAGATATGCATCGCATAGGCGATACGAATCACGTGAAGGATTTAAGAGACCGTACATATTGTCTAAGATGGACAAAAGATAGAAGAATTGTTCGTTGCACTAATTAGAACTTCATTTTTTTCTCTTTTTTTTCTTTCGCGTCCTAGGCACAATCGAGGGCGCACACACGTTGTTCGTAATGAACTTAATTAGAGAATCTCTTTTCATCAACTTAAACAAATTTTTTAAAGCGTATCCTATAAATCTTAGTAAATATTTTAAATAATTCGGTGATTAATCGTCTGGAATATTACTTACATTTATTTAATTCTCGAATAGGATTGAATTTTTTTATTTTATAAGGAAATTAAATAAATGTGCATATATACACATATATGCATATCGTATAGGAAGAGAGAAAGAAAGATTTTTTAATCTTTTAAATCGTATCGTATAACTGTGTAAATATTTCAAATAATTCCATAATTAATCGTTTAAAATATTTCTTACGTTTATTTAACTTTCGAATAAGATTGAATTCGTTTATTCTACAAAGTATATGCATACATATACGCTGTATAGAAAGAGAGAAAAATATTTTTTAATCTTTTAAATCGTATCATATAATTGTTTATAAATAATTCAACTAATTCGATAATTAATCGTCTAGAATATTTCTTACATTTATTTAACTTTCGAATAGGACTGAACTTGTCTATTTTGCAAGGAAATTAGATAGGTATACATACACATATGCGCTATTATTGCGTTTCTCTTCTAATCATTCTAATCGGTGTTTAATCGGTTTGATATATAAACAGAATAGTCTCTGTCGTTCAAATCCGATTTCATTTACGATTCTCTTTTGGTTGTAGAATTTCACTCTTAACGATACGTTTTCAACGAAGCTCTGATCTAGTTTCATTTCCTTCGTTTCCACCTCATTAAGTTGCAATATAAACGAAAGAGATTTCGAGCTAGGATAATCATGAAATATTACCATTCTCAAAGATTTTGTCGATTAAAACGAAAAGAAATATTTAGATAATTTTTTTTTCATTGATCGATCGATCGAATGATAGCAAGGATCATGTCAACGTCAAAGGATAAAACATATCTACTATTTGACTACACAAGAAATCGATTTGTCGAACTTCGCATGTAAGCAAGGTAGTAGTTAATAAAGATAAAAGAATTGATTCCTTTCACCGACCTTCACCTTTTTGCGCGTTTTCTTTTCGCACGGGTACGATCGTTCGATTCCGTTACCTTCAAATAAACTTTCGATAAAGTAGTCATGTTTTTTTTTTTATTTTTCGCCCCTTTTTTCAAGAGCTTTGTACTTAAGAGAAGATAATTAAAATCGACGACGATAAATCAAATTTTACGTATATATTAAATACTTTTTTTTTTAGATAATTCCATCTCTCTCTCTCTCTCTCTCTCTCTCTCTCTCTCTCTCTCTCTCTCTCTCTCTCTCTCTCTTTCTCTATTTTTCTTCACGTAGAAAATATATTCATTTACAAAATGAAATCGACATGTTTTTCGAAAATTACTTTATAAAGTTCCGAAACTCTCGTTCGAGAAAAAGGATAAGAAAGAGAAAAAGTAATAAGTTTCATGAGATGATCTCCAAGTAAATATTTTTTTAAGAGTTTATTAGGAATCCATATCGCGGAAGTACTTGAAACGTATGTTTCAAGACGCGCTTTATGTTTTGCGTAAAAAAGGACTCTCGTTTTATCAAGAAGGGAAAAAATTAGTTTATCCACTTGGTAAAATTCGTCTCTTCTCTCTCTCTCTCTCTCTCCTTTTTTTTGTATCTTTCTTTCTCTTATTTTATACGAATAATATTCTCGTTTTTATCGACTTTAGGATAAGGAGAATATTTTTACTTGTTGATGTTTTTAATAAAGCCAAAGGTGAGAGAAAAAAAACAAAAGAAAAACAAAAAGAAATCAATTCAGTATCGCAAGAATTTTTTTAATGAAGCCGAAAGAGAAAAAAAACAAATAAGCATAAAAAAATCGAATTAATTTATAGCAAGTATACTTGTTCGTCGCAATGGCGCGTTTTCAACGAATCGATTTTCGTTCAGCCGTGCGTTGAAATTTACATCTCTGAATTTGTTCTTTTTCTCTTTTTCAAAAGCTTTTGATCGAGTTTTGACGTTGGCCGTGTGAAAGGAAAGCATACACGTTCATTCTTATCTATAAACTTTTCAAAAAAAAAAAAAAAAAAAAAAAAAAAAAGGAAAGAAAAGAAAAGAAAAAAAAGAATAGAAAACTAACAATATCAAAGCAGGCGATATGCCTAAACGATCGAAACATTTCATCTTGACGGCAAGTTATTCAGTTTAGTATAAATTTAGTATTTGTTACGTACTTCGAAATCGACGTTGAAATTTAGGATGCGAGACCGAGCGATCATCGATTTAGAAATAAAATTGCAATAACTGTCGAAAGTAACGTCGTAAATGTCATGATCGACGGAGATACGTTGTTATTTCTCAAAGGTATATACATACATACATACATACATACATATATTACATAGTAATAAGTCATTAAAGAGAACGTTTTTACGATCTAAAGCTATAAACTATGAAACGAGATTCATTGTAAAAATTAATAAAACTTTCTATCTCGAGATTGATATTCTTTTCTTTTTCATCTCGTAAAACAATGATTAGGTATGACAAATTCCAATATACTTTAGGAAAGAAAACTGTTGAGGAAGAAGAAAATGGCGTGAACTTGATACTCGTAAAACGCGTGGAGGTAGTACTTTCGCGTTCATGCTTGAGTAGTACGAGTAAATCTCCGCAATGCAGGACATCTCTCTCTTTCTCTCTCTCTCTCTCTCTCTCTCCCTCTTTCCTTCTCTAGAGGATCTACTACTTTCAGAAATCTCGAATAGCTCGCATGTACGAGATCGTATCGTTACTTCTAGCATAAGGGGTGGTGGAAATTGTGACGTCAACCCCTCTCTCCCACACTTTTTGTACACGAAACAAACCGTAATACAACCCTTCTCAAGATAATGAACTTTCGAATTCACATGTCATGCATGTGAACTTTGCATTTAATTAAAAATGCAAATAAGAATAAATGGAAGAGAATCTTTTTATAGGAATAAAAACATATTTGAATAAGCTTTCTTTTCCATTCGTGTTGAACATGATTAACATGAATCTTTCAATTAAAAATATATTTGAGTATAGATTAAAACGATTACAGATTTTTGACGAAATTTCTATATAAGAGTTTTTTTTTCTGACGTACATTAAAACATATGAAATATCACGGCTAATCTTCGAAAAAAAAGAAAACCTAATTTTTATCTTAGATAGCATATTATTTTTATATATTTTTACCACTTTTTTCTTCAAAAAAATGATATATTTAGAAAAATTTGTGTTTCGTACATTTCATACCAGCAGATTTTGTCTCGCTATATTTTTTTTTATTCGTTAAATAACAAAAAAAAATAAATAAATAAAAAGGAAAAAAAATGAAAATTTATCGAACAAAAATATCAATACACTCAATTTTCCACTCGTGAAGAAAACATACAATGATTCTATATAAAAACTAACTAAAACATATTCACAAAGAGAAAAACAAAGATCTTTCTTTCTCTCATCATAATTACATATTTGTAAGTAAACAAAAAGAGCTTTCCGAACATAAAAAAAAAAAAGAGAAAAAGATAGATCGATGTCGATAAAAGAAAAGAAAAACAAAGTCGAAGAGAAATGTCACTTACGATTTCGACTAATACTTCATCGTGCCTGTCGGAGAAGATCGTCTTGGCGGAGGGTGATCGACTTTAGACGCGGGGTATTGAAGAACAAGAATAACAAGAAGTAGAAATAAACGAAGCGGAAAGGAAGGACCTTGCAAATTTAATAAACAACAACGACGACGACGACGATGAAGACAACAACGACGACGAAGACGACGAAGACGAAGACGAAGACGAAGACGAAGACGAAGACGAAGACGAAGACGAAGACGAAGACGAAAACGAAGACGAAGACGGAGAAGAAGACGAAGAAGAAGTGAAGGAAGGAAAGCACGAACAGCAATAAAAAATCTTTTTTTTACGATTTGAGAAAGCTTAGCGGAGCAGGTTGATCTACGAGAAACGAAGTAGAAAAGATAAATGAAAATGAATGTATAAAGAAAAGAAAGAAGGGAAAGAAATTAAAAGAAAAATAAGAAAGATTAGATCAAAAAGGGGAAGGTTTAAAGTGTCGAATAAAAAAGCGAAGCTTCTACTCGAGACACGACACGGCGCGTCTACTAAGGATCGCTCGCGACTACTCGCGGTGGCGGCGCGTGTCAAAGGTTCCAAGAAGGAGGCTCGCGCTTCGCGGTTTCCCCGTCGACAAGGACGCGCCCTCTGGCCGCGCGCATATTTTTGCCGGACACGCGCGAACTTCACTAAGGTGATCGGCTCCCGCGGCCTCACGCTTCACGACTACTGCACCCTCGCGAGACGCGTCTCTGAGTTCCCCCTCCACCTCGACAGAGCCAAGGCACCCACTCCTCTACTCTTTCATCCCCACTTTGACTCGACCTTCTTAAACGCGCGTCCTTCCCGACTCCTTCGATCTTTAACCGATTACGCGCTTCTTCCACTCTATCGTATTTTCTATTGATACTAAGTATTTGCCAAAAATGTCTCGTTATCTTTTTAACCCTCTATAAAAGTCTACGTAACTTTCAATTCACGTACGCTTATATATATTTATATATATAAATTAATATTATATATATATAAATATATATATATATAAATATATATATATATATATATTTATTTATTTATTTATTTTTTATTTCATTTTATCATTATGAAATTTTTTTCTCTCGTTTTTCTTTTCTTCTTTTTTTTTTTTTTTAATAGAACTTTTATATTTAATCTATACTAGCATATGTAATATATTATATCATATAAAAGTTACAATAGTAATATCATAACTTTCACCTGTTAGACAATTTTTTTACAGACACGATAAAAAATTGGATTATAAAGGATATTAAATCTTTTGCATTATAATTATTTTCCTAGTTTTTTTTATCTGAAATTTATATCTCTCGTATATATAAATTTCGTTTATTATATATATATATATATATATATATATATATATATTTTTTTTTTTTAATTTTCTTCGTACTAATTTGTTTTAATTATTAAACGAAGTTGTCATAATGTCAAACGTATTGTTATCATGCCAGCGGTGACCTCGTAATGGAAAGGTTTAATACTGATATCCATCTAATTATAAAAGTCCACGTAATACAGCTACTTCTTCGTTTGTTTCAATTTTTTCTTTTTTTCTTTTGTATTATACTTGTCGAAATAGAACGTTAGATCTTTTGTCACATTTGACATTTCTGAAAGGACAGGATAAGAAAGAAGTGGTACAAAGTACAAGAGTACCGGACGTTTATTAGGACATATTCGTTCATTCTTTTCATATTCATTTAATGACGATTATTATTTTGTTGTTTTCCTTAAATATGAATTAATTAATGTGAAATAAATATGAAATTTTATTATTTCGAATTTATCTTTTCTGATATATAAATTTCTTACTATGAAATAAATACGAAATGAATTGATATATTATTTCGAATTTATCTTTTTCCGATATAAGAATTTCTTACTATGAAATAAATATGAAATGTATTGATTTATTATATCGACTTTGTTAGTTCAATTGATTTATACGATATATAAAATAACGTCGAGCTTGATAATATTTAGCAATAGAACGTAATCGAACAATTGAAGTGGTCGTTATGCTATGAAAATCATAGGTCGTTGTAGTTCGATTAATTTGGCACATGCAATGAATAGCACGCATCGAAGTAGTTCTTTAGTTATTGGTCAAACAGCAAAGATGAGCTATACTTGGTGACACGTAGCAACCTTCCACAATCCAAAAGTGGAAAGGGAAACCGCACGAAAATATCTGTTTCGTGAAATTTTAATGTTTATCGAGCGAAACTCAACTAGGAACTTGAACGTAATGGCCTACGTGTGCCTACATAATAAGAAAATTGTCCGACGATTTATTAACGCAAAGATAATCGCGATTTAATGAAGGTTGTTCGTATTAATCGAAACGTAAAGTGATTTATCTTTAATATCAAGTAATATCGTTTCATTATGTTACACTTATATCATAAAAAAAGAAAAGAAAAAAAAACAAAAGAACTAATATAAGGATTAGATTTTTTTCTTCAAGGAGAAATGACAAAAAAAGAGAGAAAAAAAAAGAAAGATGATGATGATAATGATGATGATGATGAACGAATGTTCGTTGTAGAACAAACGAGAAAGAGGACGTAGACATTTTTTTTCGTTAGTTTTTAGAGAAATTAGTCCGTATGAATGCTTTGAAGTGGTGTACTGAGCGCACTCTTGGGGGTCAGCCACAAACATACACAAAAGAACGAGAGAGAACGAGGGTTCTTTCCCACTCCCGAGTGCGAACATCGCGCAGTGACATTGCTGCAGCTGAAAACTCTGAATCCGTTCCTTCCTTCCAGCCTCGAAACGAGGTGCAAGATGTACTCCGTTAAAAAGAAGGAGAAGGAGGAGGAGGAGCAAGATGAGGTGAAGGAGGAGGAGGAGGACGGAGGTTGTAGAAAGGCCTGGGTCGCGCAAGCGCTTCAAGTCTCATATCTGCGAGCCAACTGGGCCAGGACACGAGCAAAGCAATGTCAGCATATCCTGTAAATCCTCTTGATCGAGCTGGACCGAAAATTATCAATGCCCCTACCCTCTTTCATAAATGATGTTACGATTCTTTATCTTTCTTTTTTTTCCTTTTGTTTTTTAAATATATATTTATTGCATTCAAGGAATCGCGTGATGCGTAGTTTATTTCCATTTATCTATCCTCAAATCGATATTTACTTTATAATTTAAAATGACATTGTTATTTATATTCGTTCGTTCGAATTAGCAAAGAAAAAATAAGAGTATTTCGAAATTCTTTCAAATATCTTCAATAAATTCTTTTATTTCACGATCGATTATATAAGCTGCATGTGCGTGCATAATAGAAGATAAAAGCTTCATTGTTCTGTTTCATAAATTATCAGCTTTACTAATTTGTCACAAACAATTAGTCATACTATGTGATAACTCAATTGAATGTGTCATTTTCTTTTCTTATCTATAGAATTTAAAACCAAAAATAAGATAACAACGTTGTATCAAAGAATAAAATCTTTGTTTAATATCAAGTGATGTGTTCTTCTTTATAAAAAATGTTTTATCGATATCAGAAAAAAATGTTTCATAAGATTTAGTATTATAGATTAGTAGAAAACTATAGTATTCGTTTTTGTTTTATATTATGTATTGCGTATTAAGAAATCAGTAGCAAAGGTGACTGAAGTTACTTATTTGTTCTTTTTCTATTTGAACTATTTGTAGACAAGTTTTAACAGTGAAATTTTACATAATAAATAGAATTCAAATGATTGTTTTATTAATTCTCTTAGAACTGTTATAATAAATCAATTTGTAACGTTGAAATAAAATTTTGATAAAAGAAAATAAGATACAAACCTTTCTTTCTAAACAGAGGACGATATTGCTTAAACCCAATCTCAGCAAGCCATTGATCTGCTTCTGTGAGATCTCCGTTGCTTCCATTTCCAGCAGCAAGCATCAGAAGTTTGCCCAGTGAGAGGATCATGGAAAGGGCCAGAAATACCCCCGACAATACTGTCGACCATCGTGCCATGGTATGGATAGTGCATCTTTAAAAGCAAATCCTGATGATAAAAAACACGAAACATTACATATTGTTGCATTAAAGTTCCTTTACATATAGTACTAATGATATCTTATTGGTAACAATTTTTCTCAAAAAGTAAACCAAAGATAACTATGTAATGTGTATATATATATTCATACACGTGCATGTATGTATAACTTTATCGATTATGCTGAAATTCCGGCAATCGACCGATCGTCAACAGGTCATGTGTCAAAAATCGTAGGTTATGTCGACTTCGTGTTTGTAAACAAAACAGTTACTTTGTAGAAACATTAATAATAATTATCGATCGACTCACCACATTTTTTTGTAACACCGAGGTTACGAACAACACAACAGACAGAACCGTACTCGCGCTCTTTTAAAAAGTTACGACGCATGAAGCGAAGGATAGAACGAGAATTATTTCTCTGTGTATATCTGTAGATGGAGTGATAGGTGGGAGGGCGCTTATTACGGTGTTAAGCTCTAGAAGCGCGTAAGTATTCGTTTCAAACGATTCGAGAAGTACGTCGAAAAAACTGAAACTATTTCAGACAGTGAATGATTTAAACTTAAACGTTTCGATGTATGATCTAATAAGTATTTTCTTGAAAATCAATATGTTAACTTGTGCGATTTTCTTTTTTCCTTTTTAATAATTTATCCACGCTTTTTGTGTAATTTAAAATTCGAACTTGATATTCAAGGTTGTAATTGAACGAGTAGACGAATTTTTAAATCGATTGATACGTATGTATAAATATTAAAGCCAAGGGATTGTTTATTTGTGAGGATAAATAGATAGAAGTAAGAGATAATTTTTATAATGAACAGTTTAAAACGATATTACAATAATAAGAAGTTAAGCAATTTAACAGTAATCGTAGGCGATATTAATCAGATCCAATGAAATATGGAAATTTCTCGTTGAGCTCGAATTACGTCGGCATAAATCTTTTCATATTGACTTTGTAAATTGCTTCGAAGGACTTGATACATCATGATACACGCATATATACACACGCACAGAGAACAACAAAAAGATTTTTAATGTTTTTAAAAATTTCGACGAAAAATGTTCATTAAAAATTTTTTCTTTTTTTCTTTTATCGAGAAATCGGAAAAATAAGTGGTAATCTTCCTTATCGATGATTAAGATATAAATACTTCTGTTTTATCGACAAAGAACTACCCCATTTTAAAACGAAGTATAAGTCTCCAGATACTAAAGAAGTTCGATCTTTTAAGGGCCAAGTAATTCATCCTAAATCTCGATAGAACGCGCCAAATAGGTTATGATAAGAGAAAAGACGATTAGCACTCCCCTAAAGTCGATTATCGTTCCGTATTTCTCGACAGTGTTCCGCGCAAGCGATTTAGCAAGGAAAACCTAACCTAAGTTACATAGCAGTATAGAAATCAATGAGTTTCGTAAAATATAAAGTCTCATTGTTTCCAACCTTTGTGTATTGTCTTTTTTTTCTCGAAGTAGTAGGTATTTTTTTCGCGAAGCTTGATAGTGGTTAGTTGTTAGGAGGACCTTACTAAGATTTAATCGTGTGAAGTAAAATAGAGGAAAAAAGATAGAAAGAGTAGAAATTTCTCTAACTATAAATAATAGTAATAGTAACAGTAGTAAAACAGGAAGTCATTAACTTCGCACTTATTTGTGCACGAACTAGCACAAGGAAGTTGCCAACTTTCTCATTAATATTAATAAGACGATTTAACGATGATACTCGAAGGTGTTTTCTACCAATGGAGAATCGATGAATCCTCCGAAAATATTGAAGGCACGTTAGGACGGAGCTCCTTTCGTCGGATTAGAGCTCCTTCCTGCAATCCGGATTAAATTTATTCGTTGCGGTGCCTCGGCACGACGAAGGAATTTCTGCAGGTAAAGAAATCGCTTTTATCATTCGTACTTTTCGATCCCAAATCGGTATTCATTCGTAGCACGTGCGTAGCGACTCGTTCCTTTGCAAAAAGGGTTCTCTTCAATTTCTTTTTTTTTCTTTTTTTTTCTTTTTTTTTTTTTCTTTTTTTTTACGAAAGGTCAAGTACGTGACACAAGTACATATACAAAATGGTGTACGTATGTGTCAGTGATGCATGCGATTATAATTTTAAATCTTTTTATATATATGCATGTATATATATATATATACTTTTTTTTTTTCCTTTTGTTTTTTTTTTCTTTTTTTTTTCATCAATGTGATTTCATGTTGCTAAGTAAATATTGTACGAATTCGGAATAATATAAAATTCTTCAAATGATATTGTTCAAATGATTTTGATGAGAAAGAATCCTTAGATATCATATTTCTTTGATTTTATTCGACAATGTAAATTTAAGCAGCCGACGTAATATCTAAGCATCTATCGTGTCTCGGCATGTTCGTTCTATTTTTAGTTACATCCGACGCCACTACCAAATTGATCTTGAATTACGTAATCCACACGATATTTTATTATCGATCTTTCGTTCGTATTTTTTGATATATCAAACATTAACAAAGGTTATTGACATCATTCTTATTGTCAAAGTTATCCATCTGTTCTTTCGACTTATTGAATTCTGGCTTATTAGGTTTAAAAAAAAAAGAACAAAAAGAAAAGAGAAAAGAAAAAAGAAAAAAAATAAATAAAGAAGAAAAATTGTTTTTCTTCTCATTTTTCCTTTGTTTTTACAAAGTTGGTTTTGTAAATACAAAAAATAGTCTTAGTTAATGATGTGTATCGTTCTCTTTTTCTTTTTTATTTCTTTATCGTTTCTAATTTTTATCGTTTCTAATTATTTATTTTTTTTTTATATATCTTTCGAATGAACCGAATGAAAGATTTAATTTACCAGATAAATAGATAGCTTAGAATGAAGTTCTTTTTTATTTTTCTCTTTTTTCTTTTTAACACGTTTCGTGCCATGTGTACCACCGGCGGTACACATTAAATTTGATCTTCAGTCACGTGTACCACCGGTGGTACACGCAGTCATTTTTTTCTTTAGTCAAAATATCAAATGGCCTGAACGACAAGTCGGGCAAAAATGGTTTGGCACGGAACGTGTTAAGTAAGAAAATGAAATTCTTGACTTTATCGAGATTTTTTAATACTACTTTTTTTTATCAATTTTTTTTTCAGATAAATGTTAGCTTAAGAAAATTCCGATAAGCGAATAAATCGCGATACAAAGATTTCCTTATTCTTAAAATAATCTATTTACAAAAACATACAACGAAGATATTTCATTGAAATTGATATTAGTTAATAAAAAAATTAGTATAATAAGCGTCTTACTTAAAATAGAACGAGAATTTAGGTTAAATTGTAAACGTAACTCTGTTACTTGCGCCAAATTTCGCAATATTTTCTTAAAGACGAAAAGATAGGAGTATAATTTTCTACGAAGATAAACATGTAATGCGATATCGTATAAACCGTGTGAGAATTGACCATTGATAAATTTGGCGGGAAATTTGATTTCTGCACGATGATTTGACATAGTAAAAAGAATGACGTAAATTCTTACGTAATTATTAAGATTAAGTTTCTACGTATGAAGAATGAGTAAATAGATACACAAATGCGAACTTGAAATTCACCTTAGTCATTCTTTAAGTTAAGATTTTTCTTATCTTGACTGCACGAGATATCGAATTTTTAATCTGTTGTTGTTTTTTTTGCTTCTTTCCTATTTTTTTTTTTTATTTTATTTTTTTATTTTTTTTGCTAACTTGTATAAAAATAACGAACTATGCGCATTTTTTTCATTCTTATCAAAAAAAAGGATTATGTATAATCCATTATAGATAGCCACAATTTTTTAACAATCGAATTGCATTAGATCATGTAACTCCTTACACTAGTGAAGATGCGAGAGAGAGAGAGAAAGAGAGAAGCGCAAAGCAGAGTGGTTACGTTATCCGACTGAGTATTTCAGTCGGCCATGCTTATTGGTTGGAATAATATGCGGGGAATTATAAAAATCCAAAGTAATTATAATCTAAAATTAAAAGGCGTAAACCTTTTGATTTGTCTTAAAGAAGATTATCTTATCGTGATGACTTAAGTACGTAGTTTATATTACGATAAATTATTGAAAAATCTTATCATTAAATTGAAAGAGGTAAAGAAAGTAAAAGGAGGAGAAGGTTAAAGAGAGAAAATAATATTAAAAAGAAATAAAAAGTAAAAGAAAGGAGGAAGGATAAAAGGAAGGATAGAAAAGGAAAAATAAAAAGTAAAAGAAGGAGAAGAAGGAGGAGGAGGAGAGGCTTGCCTCGACCTTCGATCGCATTCTCCGCGTGCATCCGTTTCCGTCGAGCGGTCGCGCTTGAATCACGCGTGGTTTTTACCAAGCAAACCGAGTTAGAGACGGACGGACGAATAGTAATATAGAGAAAGAAAGAAAGAGAACGATCAGTACGACGCCGATCGTCGAAGCGGGAAGACCTATCACGGCTTCGACTCGTCGACGAGCACGTGTTTCCTATTTTTTCTCTCTTTTTTTCCTTTTTATTTTGTATATGTATGTTTCGAAGATAATAAGCTCATGCTTCTATTCTTCTTGTAATCTTTTAAAAGCATCCATATCCTTTTTTCGTTCCTGTCTTAACCAGTCCGTGTTTACTTTTATTTTTCCTCATCTTATACTTATGTTGCTTCCTCGAACCGAATTTGTTTCAAGTCGTTTGTAGCCAATGAATTACGAAGAATTCAATTCGTTAAGTGTTGCATTCTTTTCATCGTTTTTTATCTTATTTAAGTGCATTCCATTTCAACGTAACACTCATCGACGAATTGATTATTATTTAATTCGATATTATTAATTCGTAAGTATCAATTTTTTTTTTATTTCTTTTTATTCCTTAATTATCATTATTAAGTTATGTCAATTAAAGTATGATATGTGCTATTTGCTTTTACCCATATTTTATATATTTTTGAGGAAAACGAGCAGACATTTTTGAATATTTAATTCAATTCTATTTGAGAATGAAACGTGTTTTTTTCCTTTTTTTTTTTTTTTTTTTTTTTTAAATTCGCATGTGTTTTGTGATAGATAGTCATGTCTCAGTAGGTCGTGAATTGCATGATTATTATCGATTCTCCACGAGTATATTATTTTCCTCGTGGGAATTTTTATTTACATATTTTCCAGTTGACAGTCGCTACATATTGGTTTCTATCCTTATGATTTTTCGAATCATGAATTTTCGATCGTGAATCATTTTGGTAGATTTCCTTTGATTGTAGGTACGTAAGTTTTCGTCGATGTTAATAAATCGTTTTGTAAAATTTGTCAAAATAATATTTCAAGTCGTTATCGAACGAGTTAAAATATTGAAAAATGAAACAAAAAAAAAGGAAATTGAATCTGTTTGCGAACGAATATTTTAAATTAGTCAGAGACTACCTAACTAGTCGATTAGATTATCTAAAGGTCGTTTGCGAAATGTATACATTTTTCTAAAATGAATAATGATGATTTTAATTAATGAGAATTTAATAGAAAGGTTTTGCGCATTAGTTCGTGTCAGAAATCGTAGAATATAATGTTTCTTTGACGGCGTGAAATATTGATGTCGTATAAGAGACAAGGTCGATAAAACGTTTTATTCACGCTTCATTCTACGATCAATTCTATTGTTTGCGCTACGTATATTAATTATTCATCTTAATTGAAATTATTTATCCGAGAATGATTTAGTACGATCACAATTCGATATATCTTTATTTTATGTAATGGTGCAATTGAAAATATCAGATCACGTCGTTTGGTCTATTACATTTCTCGAATCTTTCAAGTATGTACGTATACTTAGACAAACGTATCTACGTCTTCAGTTCAGAGCATTTTATGAGCACAACCAACTATGCATGGGATGATGATGCTCTTGGAGCCTTTTAATAATCGCATACCAGACAATATAGTAAGGTCGGCCGTATAGTGCTTCGTCGAACTTTTCAAATGTTCCATATCGAATAGCATTGTGATCGATGATAATGAATGCCGATATATATATTTTTTTTCCCCTATAAAGAAAAGCTATTCGATAAATAAAAAATATAACTACGGTACTATTATATTGAATGTAAATCGATATATATATATTAGATTGTTTCTAAACAATACCCATTCATTCATTCATTCATTTCAATTAACAATGGAGTTGTGTACTTTACAGAAGAAGAGAACATTTTATTTTATAATCAAGTCATGCAACAAGTTCGACTTCGATGAAAGTAAAGGTCGATTGTAGCTCGTATGTTCTAAATAAAAGAATGTAAACCATGTTAACATAAGTTACAATTGTTAGAACTGTAATACTATATCGTAATACTTAAAATTATTCTGAACGCTATTATTATCGAAAGTTGACTATTCGTTTGAAATGAGTCGATAAAAAAGACTGTGTGTGTGCGTGTGTGTGTGAGAGAGAGAGAGAGAGAGAGAAAGAGAGAGAGAGAGAGAATGGCAGAAACAAAAGATAATATTCGTTGAATTCGACTAAGGTCTAACGATAAAATGAGATATAAGACATTTTAAAGTCGAATTGCCATTGGATGATTTTGGGTATATCTGGTATTACTGGATTGACCGGTTATGTTAAAGTAACCACGTATGACTATCTTTCGCTCGTGTATAATGCTACTTCCAATGCCAATTTTTCACTTATCATTGAACAATTTTCTTCGCGATGTACAAGATGTAATTTATTAAGTAGAGTAAAATGAAAATTATTGGAAATATTAATTAGAATGATAATAGGGAAGTGTTTTAAATGTTACATATTAACATCTGAAATTCTCGTTAAAATGAGACGAAAAGAAGAACGGATAGAAAATGAAATAGATCGTTCGAGGAATAGAGATTTTGATTAAAATATTACCCCGTCTACAGGAATGTTGCTATTTTTATTTTAAGATCGTGAGGAACGAGGCTATCCAGTAACAGTCTTTACATTCAACCGTGCATCATAATACTGAAAAGACACTTTAGAAGTCTACGTTTTATACATTTATTCGCTTCATCGATCTCCTCCCTTGTCTCCTTCGCGTTTCTTCTTTTTACCTATGAAAATTGGTTACTTCGAACGTTACATAAGATTGCTTCATATTTGTTGGCATGTTATTTAAAATTGTTGAATTTAATATTTATTTAAGATTAATGAATTTCCATATAATTCTTCTACTAATTAACTTTCACAAGAGTCATATAATTAAAAACAAATATTTCTATGTATAACAAGTAATTAATCAAATAGTTATTAAAATGTCAAGAGACTAACATAAGTTCGCGGTAATATTTATTTTGACGTCAAATTCGTAATCATTATTTGTTTTTTATTATTTAAATAAGTCAAATTAATTTGCATAAATATTTATCTACGTTTACAAGTGTTCGAAGGGTTAATTTGTTACTTATTGTTAGAACGTGCGAATTACGATATACGTGACACTTAAACTCAATTAATTTTTATAATTCTTTTAACAAATAATTTTCACAGTGTCATAAAATTAGAAACAATATTCCTATTATATTATAAGAAACAAGCACAGACATAAGTTCACAGTAATATTACTCAATGAATTATCATAACTCTTTTATTAACTAATTTTAGCAATATCATAAGACTGGAAACAATATTCCTCTGCATAACAAGCAACTGGTAAAACGGTTATTTAAATATGAAGAGAGGTCAGCTGTAAATTCACGGTAATATTACTTTGACGCAAAATTTGTAATCAGTATTTATTGTTTGATATTAAAGCAGCTCGACTAAACTGACGTAAATACGTATCTTCTTTCATAAATGTTTGAAGGGTTAATTCGTCACTTAGAGTGTGCGAGTTGCTCGATATATATGATATACGCGATATTTAAACTCGATATATTTTCATAATCCTTTTACTAAAAAATGTTCACAATAGAATTATAAACAATATTCCTATGTATGATAACCAATTGGTTAAATAGTTATTAATATATGGAGATCAAAGGTAAATTCGCGATAATATTACTTTGATGGAAAATTTATAATCAGTATTTGTTTTTTGTTATTCAAACAGATCAACCAAGCTGACGTAAATACGTATCTGCCTTTATAAATGTTCGAAAATTCATTACTTCGTATATGGGAAAAGTATGTGATATATTTAAATGATATTTAATCTCCATAAATTTTCATAATTCTTTTATTAATTAATTTTCACGATATCATAGAATTAGAATATTTCTATGTGTAAAAAGCAACTGATAAAATAATTAATAAAACATGAAGAAAGATCAGACTTAAGTTCGCGGTTGTATTACCTTGACGCAAAATCGTAATCTATATTAGTTTTTTGTTATTGAAACAGGACAACTAAGCCGATGTAAATATTTATCTATAAACGTTCGAAGAATTAATCCGTCACTTCGTACGTGAAAGTTGCACGATATATGCGATATACGCGATACTTAAACTCGATAAATTTTCATAATTCTTATTACGAAATAATTTTCACAATGTCATAAAATTAGAAACAATATTTCTATCTATAACAAGCAATTGGCTAAATAGTTATTAAAATATGAAGAGAATATAGATAATAACATTAAAGTTTACAGTAATATTATTTACTAAATTTTCATAACTGTTTTATTAATTAATTTTCACAATGTTATAATACTAAAAACAATATTTCTATATATAACAAACAACTGGTAAATTAGTTATTTAAATATAAAGGATGTAAGTTCCTGATATTGTTATTTTGACGCAAAATTTATAAACAGTATTTATTCTTTTTCTGTTTTATTTAAAACAGAAAAAATAAGCTGACGTAAATACTTTCGTATTCGACGTAATTGTTTGAAGGGTCAATTCATCACTTAGTACATGTGAATTATACGTTATATGCATGAGTAACATGAATCCAATGTTATGCTAATTTATACGAATTTGTCGTAGTTAATCTCTTGAACGAAAACTGTTAAAGTCGAGTAAGTCGAGTAAGCTTCGTAAACCTTGGCTATGTAAATTTATCAAAGGAACGACCGTGTACCTTGCATAGAAATCTCCGCTCTTTTTCTCCTTCGTTAATCGAATCACCCGTAACGCATTTATTTCGAGTCAATTAATCACGTCGGAACGTATATCCGTTCTATTTACCTGAAACTTTCGTAAACGACCATGTATTTAAAGATCGATTCCATAAGATTAAAAAAAAAAGTAATCTCTTTTTCTTTTTCTTTCACTGTGTAAAATGAACAATTAATTAAAAAGCAAGGTAGAAAAGTAAATTAAATTCATATCTCGCTCTATGAAAACCGGAAAGAAATGATAATAAAAAACGTGATAATAAAAAAATGGACATAATATATTCTGTGCCAGTTTATGTTTTTCATCGTAATAAAAAAATAACAAAACGATTAAAGTGAAGAATGAAAAAAAAAAAAAATAAAGATATTCCATTACAGCAAAACCATTACAAAATAATGTAAAAAAATAAATAAGTCGACCTTGATCGTTTGCCTAGTAACATGGAATATAAAAGTTTATATAGGAGAGATAAAATGTCATTGATTAACCTGTTTAGAAAATGATTGAGTTATCTCCTACTAAAACTGTACTTATCTAACTTCTTTTCGTTGTGTTTTCGTTGCGTAAAAAATCTTACTCGACGTCGATATATCAAACGAGCCATGACCCAACCGACCCTGAACGAAATCTCATGGAATCGAGAAATTGGAGAAATTCTTCTTAATAAAAATTGTCCAAATATTGCGACATAACTTAGATTTTAAAAACATCTCGAATTTTCGCTACGTTTTTAGTTACTCGAATGAATTTTTTTTTCTTTCGTCGCATAAAAAATATTCTTATTCGTTCATTCTCTTATTTTCTTTTTTTTATGTTCTTAAAATTAATGATTATTCAAATGAATGATTATTCAAACGAATTGTTAGAGATTAATGACCGAAGTTTTATATTTAAATTTTACTCTTATCGTTTAGAAATCATGTGTGTATATATATATGTATATATATATATATATATATATATATATATATGTATATATATATATATATATATATATATATATATATATATATATGTTCGAATATATAAACCAATAGATTCTATTTTTTTTATCTTCCTTTCTTTTTTAGATCGAAAGATGTGACTTTGTCAATGTTGAAAGGTCAAATCGATCAATGTTGTCGTAATATCATGCGATCGAATCATATTAGAAGCTTAGGAAATAAAATAAACCGGTAAAGGTTGTTTCTAGTCGAAGATTGTCACTCATTGTAGATTTTTATTGTTTTGTCGGAGAATGGAATATTTGTGGTTTATAAAACAAAAAAAAAAGAAAATAATAATAATAATATCAAATTCATATAATTATTAATATAAACTACAAATGGAATTAATGAGATTTTCTTTTCTTATCTTTACATTGTGATAAGCTCTTATTCTTGTAAAATATTCCCTCGATCTAACAATAAATATGGAAAATTACCAGCTTCATGAGCTCTAGAATTCTATAAAGGAAGAATGAATAAAAGAATGACCAAAAAGACGAAAAAAGAAAAAGAAAAAAAACAACAATCAAACGTTGAATGATAAAAGCGTTTTATGTCTTATAATGTGTTTGTGACAAGTCTCTAACGTATATTTTCGTCTAACTAGCGCGTTAATTATGAACGGCGACTCTTGTTGCATCATTACAATTATTTCTCATTATAGGCATCATCATGGAATGATTAAGCAAAATCGCAAGCACTATTCGCGTAATTTTAATTCATTGTCTTCTCCTTCTTCTTTTTTTCTCTCTCTCTTTTTCATTGCCAATTTAATTGTTATCTCGGTCGATAGGAAGAACGTTTTGCAGCAATTATACATCTGAATGCTGAAACATTTTATAATGACTTCTCTAACGTAGAGTTATTACGTTTCAGATTACGATCTAAACCACAGTACTGACATTAATTTTTTTACGGCCAACCCGTTTGTTCCGAACGCCGAGAGAAAGAATGCAAAATAATTGCGATGACGATGATAACGACGTCGTCTACAAGGACATAGTCATCGTAGGTAAGGAACTAATGAAAATTTTTGCTGGTAAAAAATAATTTATTTCATCGAACTATGATCATTAGAGGACATTTAGGCATTTCTAAATTACGTTGACTATACTTCGTAGAAAATTAATCAAGCGGTAAGGCTAGTGAAAATATTTAATATTAAAATGATACATTATATTTCGTTTAGAGGATCCTTTTTAAAATAAAGATTAGACATTCTATTTAATTATACTGGGACCATATATTTTTTAGGAAATGGACCAAGCGGTATTTCTTTGTCATATATGCTCGCTGGTAATTGGCCTTATTATACCGGTGAGCCTCACCCAGTCGACGACATGCTGACGGCACGTCTCCATTTTACAACGAAACCGTTTACCAACGATGATGATGTTCACGGGAGTGACGAGACGACGCGAAATAAATTAGATGAGGATGCGTGCCCACGACGTCAATGTAATGTTGCTAACGACGGTTTAACACGAGGTAGAGACTTAGCCCACAGTTCACGATGGAAATTGGAAACGTTGTCGTCCGGTCTCGAGGGCAGAAGCGGTGGTCGACCTTTGTCTTTACTTATGGACCAGCTGCAAAATCCATGCGTCGATGCCGGTCTCGATGTGCCTTCGCTTTTGCATTGGAAGTCTAAAGATCAACATTCGGAACACAAAATTATTGATCACGTAGTTCTTGGTAAAGGTCAGCCTGGTGGAGCTTGGCAGGTATTTAAAAATGTATCCATTCGATAGATTAGTTTTTTTTTTTAGAATTATTTAAAATTAATGAATGATTTTCAAGAAATGATTTATTTATTTACAGTTTATGGATCCAAATGTGTTAACAATCAGCTTAAGTCGATGGATGTCATTACCAGGATTAGATTTAAGGCAATGGGAAAAATTGGTAGAGATTGAACAAGTACAAAAATCAACATTGGCAAATGGTGATCCGTGTTCTCACTCTCCAAGAGAGAAAATAAGTGCATGTAAACCTGCCAGTCGTGTACCGGTAGGTACCGTTGCTGCTTATTATAGAGATTATGTTACCGAACAAGGATTAGATAAATATTTCCGATGTGGGACCACTGTGACTTCGGTACGATCGATCGACACAATTGGTGCCAATAAAGATTTTGGATGGATCGTTGAAGGATATGAGAATAAGACTGGTAAACACTTTGAATATAGATGTCGAAGGGTAGTTCTTGCCACTGGTACAACAGATTTATCTAATCATTTGGGAATACCTGGAGAAAGATCACAATCCTCATGGGTGATTCATGATCTTAATGATCTAGAATCACGGTTAGATCAATTTGTAAGCGAATATGGTAGGTAATTATTGTTTGGATTCAACTCACTCAAATATTAACTGTACGTTGATCGTCCGTTTTATTGTAGGTGAAGTCGCATTAGATGGATTATTGGATCCCGTATTAGTGATAGGTGCTGGATTAAGTGCAGCCGATGCTATTATGGCTGCACGATTTCGAGGGATTCCAGTGTTACATGTATTCCGTGATGCATCCAATGACTGGAACAAAGAATCGAGCGATAAAATAAAAACAAATACTTTTGATAAATTACAGTGGCTTCCAAGTTCTATTTATCCGGAATATCACAAAGTTTATGAGATGATGGCAGATGGTGGTACGAATTATCCTCTTTATAAATCATTGCCGGGATACACTCTTGTGGATCTTAATATTAACAATGATGACTGTAGTAGTAATCAATGTAATAAGCATACAGTTACTCTTTGTACACCTAATGGACAATTGAAAAATTTCCGGGTTTCCATAGTAGCGATACTTATAGGTAAGTTACGTTTTTATATCGATTATATTATGTATGTGTGGGTAAGGAGTAATAATCTATATTTAAATAAACGAATATGTGCGCAGAATATGGTATTTATACTCTATTTGTAATCTATTTGTAATAAGTAATGATAATGTTCTTTTGTAGGGTACAAGCCAGATTTATCGTATTTGGAAAACAACGGTATAGGATTTGGAAAAGTATTGGATAAATCTATCGATTGTAAATCGAATCCGATCGAAGTCGATGATATTACTTATGAAGTTTTGAAATCACCTAAAAAGGGACTTTATGCCTTAGGGCCTTTAGTGGGTGATAATTTTGTTCGTTTCATCCTGGGCGGTGCATTTGGTATTCTTGCACATATTCTAAGTACTTCTATGTGAGATACAAGTCTAATATCTTTCTTTTTTTATCTATCGTCAACTTAATGGAATGTACTTATTTCATTTTCTGCTAGAATTATACCACCGATTTTTATTGAATAACTGCATTTACATAATACGATTCTTCACGAATTTGTATATATTTAAAAGTTTATTTTTATATTTAGACTATGCAACACATATACGAGTTCTACGAATATTTGCTAATTTTAAGACATTTCATGAAAATTATTCATGATAATAACGTAGAGAATATAAATACCACTATAATATTGACATTTTTGTACGAAGTGATGCATATAATATATGCGTACATATTTTGCACTTTATACGTGAACAAAATATATGTAAATAAAAGTTAAAAGATAGATCTCTGTCAGCTTTGTTAGGGGGTTCTTAATCAAATGTAAAATAATACAAATATGGAGAGATAAAAATATTAATGAAATTTTAGATATTGAGCAAATAAATAATTTCTGTGTGAAATGCACTTGAGGTATACACTTAAACACATTCGTTGTATATATTAATATAGTGTATGTATATATTATATGCACTGTGTGGTTGTATACATTGACTTTGTAAAATTATATACGTAGTGTTGTTGTATAAATGTAGATAGTATTCTACAAGTAAATAACGTTTAATGGCAAGATAACTGTGCAAATGTTCTTGCAAATTTTGTACCAGCAGTTTACTTTTTTGGTCAGACAATCTATATTTTCTTTCAAGGTAAACATTTTTTGTCAAATGATCTTATGTCATTGTAATGAGACACGCTATAAATATATTATATGTATGTGAAATTAGCAATAAAATTTTTTAATTTAATTTTATATTAAGAAAGAAATCTATTATATATGGATCATTTTATGATTTGAATTATTGTGTCTGATTTTTCTAAAAAATTGAAATTAAAAGACAGGACTGAATGAAATAGTCAATTTATTCATACTTTACAAACAATTTATACGTTAATTTAACGAAATATTTTCTGTCATATATTGTAATACAACAATTTGTCTTTAAATACATACAATATATATATAAATATATATATATATATATATTTATATGAGAATATTTAGAACTTCTTCAGTGAAATTTGTGAAATATATAACAGAAATGTATATGAGTTCTTTCATTATT
The DNA here is from genome assembly GCF_050613455.1 of Vespa mandarinia. NCBI lineage: Eukaryota > Metazoa > Arthropoda > Insecta > Hymenoptera > Vespidae > Vespa > Vespa mandarinia. Next base: position 10,365,157 of record NC_140813.1, on the reverse strand, counting down.
AATATTAGTAAAGTTCCTATTAAGAATATACAATATAAATATTTGCAATTAAATTCATCGATATATTAAATAAAAATGCATTTTATAATTGAATAATGGGCGAATACAAGGTAATATTTCTTTAAACATCTTTGATAAGAATACTTGTATAACATATGCAATGTACATATAATATACATACAATAAATAAATATTTATTATATTTTTTAATTGTATACTTTATGGAATGACAGTAACATAGTAAAATTATTTAAATATTCAAGATGGAAATATAATTATATGTAGGACTGAATTAGTATAATTCCAAAACATTATTTCTAGTTCTGTTATACATATAAAATTTATGTCATTCTCATACATTTTTGACATTTATGTATTGAATGAAAATATATTGATATAATGTGGAATACATTAATATTTTTTTTAAAGGCCATTGTAAGCATTATCATCAATATTCACAGTTTGCATTATTTTTCTGTAATTCATTATTTTTTAATAACTGTTATATGTAAGTCTATAAATACTGTGTTAAAAAATATTCTTTCAATTCTATGGTGAATATTTCTTTTTATGAAAATGTATCGCTTTCACTATTTTTACATATTTCTTACATATAAGCAATTAAATTGGAAAACATATTAATAAATAACAATGACTTATTGAAGACTAATGAAGATCCATATGTTTGTGAACACTGTACTTTATGTCTTTAATAAGAGAAATAAGAAACAAAGTAAAATAATAGCAGCTGCTAAAATTACTATGCAATAAAGTTTTCTATTAGCTCTTTGATAGGAATCAGCTTTTTTTAATTGTTTGTAACCTTCAGATACTTGTACTTGTGTCTGTTCAATATTGTAATCAATCCGATCTAAAACAGTTCCTTGGTCTTGTACCATATTTGCCAGATCCTGTTTGTATAAGATTAAAATGAATTAATTTTTAAATTAAATTTGAGATATATATATCACAGAAATACAATCTTAAATAATATTTCGATTTACGTACTAGTATTTCATCTGTCTTATCTATTTGATAGTTATATTGATAAAAACTTATCATAAGACTTTAATTATAGTATATTCTACTTTTGAATCATATAAAATATATTATGAAAGACGAGATAAGCATACAAACTATATAAATTTTCATTAAGACTTTTTCCTTTCTTGCATCAAAAATACATGTTGGAAAGATAGTATACATTATAATAATATTGAAGAAAAAAAAAGGAGATTTGATATACGCGTACTCTCTTTATAATATCATTTACCTTAAATATATACTTTAGGTCTGCAATACTTTGGACTATACTTCCAATTTGTTGTTCTCTTTCTACAGCTACTTTTAACCTTTCTTCTGGATCTTCTAATTGTAAGAGAACAGATTCTTGCCGTTGTTCATCTTCTTCCCAGTAATTAGTTTTAGGATCATTAGATTCCATTAACCAAGAAGCAGATGCCACATTGTTTAAAAAAGATTGATCTTCGCTAAAAAATTGATTACTTCTTTCTTCCCTTGATTTAATCTCTGAAATAGTTATTTAAGTTATTAAATAATATTAAGTTATTTAAACATTGTCATATTAAATTATTACTATGACATTATAAACAATAATGTTTTTCTACATATTATACAAGTATAATGTTAAATCATACGTGTTAAATAATGATTTTGAGCTGATCTATAACGTATTCCCAAATCTTGCAAGGCAGAAGAAAGTGCTAATACTGCATTTACTGCAAGTTGTCGTTGAGCAGGTTTTGTTTCGTGTCTTGCAGCTGTTTTTATGGTTTGTACTTGACGATAACCATTGGCAAATGCACGTCCTATTTCACGAGATAGTTGTTCCATTTGCCTCTCTTCCTATAACAAATACTTTTTATAGTTCAATGCGTATTACAATCAAAGCAAATAAAAAACATCGGAAATCACTTAAATTTACTTATAATTAAAGACAGTTCCTTACCTGTGATGTATCATCTAAAGTTGGTCTAGTTAATTGTTTAGCATGCAATTCCATTAAACTATCTATTTTTATTCTTAATCTACTAAGAATATATTGTGTTTCTTCTAATGCATCTGCCCATACTGGAGGTGTTGAATCACTCAAATTTATATTTCTAAGTTCAACATTATCCGCAGGAATGGAATCTGAACTAACTAAAGCTGTCCTATCCGATAAATTCTGAAATAATATATTTGTTATTATTAACGAAACAATCAAATGTAATATTCTAAGATACAGGTTATATACGAATACCTGCTCGGCATAAATATGTTTGCTTTGGAGAGCATTATTTCTCATTAAAATAAAAGGTTCTGTTAAATTTCTCGTAGCCATAATTGTCAAATTTTCGAATTTTATCACTACTTTATATACAAGTTTTATTAATTCATTATATTTTTTATCAATCGAAGGAGAAAACTATTTCGTTGCGATCCAGCAGTCGACCGTCATCATGAAACAGCTGATTTTGGTGACGTATCGATATTATATATAAATTTGAAAATGAGATAATTCACTATAGTAATTGTTTATTTTATAATAATCGGAACTTTTGAAAACAAATTATTACTATATAATACATACATATATATATATATATATGCATATGTATATATTAATTACTATATATGTATATGTATATATTAATTACTATATATGTATATATATATGTATATGTATATATTAATTACTATATATGTATATATATATGTATATGTATATATTAATTACTATATATGTATATATATATGTATATGTATATATTAATTACTATATATGTATATATATATGTATATGTATATATTAATTACTATATATGTATATATATATGTATATGTATATATTAATTACTATATATGTATATATATATATACACACAATATTTATTTTATTATTAATTTTTTCTTTTATATTAAACATTTTAAAATTGTTAATATTTCTTTTATATGATATATTTAACATGTTCAATAATATTCCATATCTATATATTATATGCACAAAATATTAGGTAATAATTTTTTTGCTTTAATACATATCTAAAAATAGGATTCTACTTTATAAAAATTAATTCTAAGTATATTATCTATTAAATAATATTTATTGATTAAACATTTTATTTAGATATTATACATTGAGAAATTAATGTACTTGATGTATAAATGATATATAATAATATGTATCTACTACAGCTTGTGTATATGCTTGCGCAATTACATTTATAATGGCTTGTATATAATATATATATTAGTTTAAATGTTATATATTAGATATATATATATATATTTTTTTTTTTTTTAAATATGATGGTATTATAATCATTTGCAACATAAAATATTTATATAACATATACAACACAAAAAGTTTTTACAGCGTATACAAACTTAATGTACTTTTAAACGTATTATATTATACAAATTTACTATTAAGTTTATTTTTAGGTGCAGTCTTTGTTTCAATTATTAATGGTCTTGTACCATATAAGTGTCCTATTATTACTTGTCGTTTAATTATTTCTAATGCCTCTTGACCTTTTTGGAAACATTGCTCGATTTCTCTTTTATCTTGTAATGTTTTGTTTTGTTGGAATTCATATCTTACTTTACGAAGTGCATACATCCTATATAAAAAAAATATATAGGTTAAAACATTATTGACTTAATAGGAAAAATGATTAATTAGAAATAAATTTTTAGGATAATATGAATTTTAAATATATAAGATAATTTAATTAAACAAATGAGAAATTAATCGTATGTAGCTTTATACAAATACATCTAATGGTAAATTAATATAGTAGAATAAAAATTAAAGAAATTATTCATTAACATTTGTATTTTTATGAGGGGTTAACTAATAGTAAACATTGGTTTCTTATAATCAATATAAGAAAATGATATCCAAAACATTCATGCCATAGTAACAATAATTAATTACCTAAAGTTATATGCATTCCATTTTTTACTTTCTCGTATTAAATTTCGGTAAAGATTTAAAATTTTATTTCGAGGATTGGCCATCGTATACAACTTAGGCCAAAGCAAATGAAAGAGTACAAGATTCTTCGACGTTTCTTCCAAACGACTATTCTAACATTACCGACACATTTTGTATCTTATTGTTCCTTGAGACCAATAGATGGCATATCGTACGAAATTCAAAAGTTTCCATGTTCGTGTTGGCGCTACCAGTTAATTTAACGTTCATTTATTTGATAGCATTCGAGAAAATTTGATTATTGAATCAAATCGAATTTTATTCGAAATTTTCATGTGTAGATCAAAATGGATATTTTCGATATTTTGTAACGATTGATGAGTCCGTTAATTTAATGAATAATATAGGTAAAAGCTCTTTAGAATGGTTAAATGAATATATTTATTATGTTTGATATCGTCAAATTATTGGAACTAATAAATATTGAAAATAATTTAATATTTTTTGTTTTGAGATAGCTTGAAATGATTTTACGTAGCAACGAAGTTTGAAGTTTGTTGTCTACGTTGCATATGTCATAGTAAAGAATTCGAAATGAATTGGTCGCAATAATGTAATTCAAGAGACTATCGTATATAAGATTATATTGAAGAAAGTTTTCATGGGAAACAATACAGAAGTCTTTGTAACAATTTCTTATTGTTTCCAGTTTACATTTATTATTATGTATAATCATATGTATACCATTGATAGGTATACCATTTTTGCAAATGGAGAAAATAAACTTACTTATTTGCGATCGTGTATAAATATTAGATCAAATTTCCCTAGTAGTTTGCTATATTACGATATTATCTGGAATTAGCCATATGACGCCGAAAAGAAAAAAGGAAAGAAAATTGTTCTGAGAAAGTGGGATGGGAAAATAACGTATTCGTCTACGTCATCAGTGTGTAGTTCGTCCTCGTTCGGTTAAGATCGTTCTTCGTTTATACTTATAGTTAAACAAAATGGACTTATTAGTGATTCGTTATTATAATATTAATCGATTACTTTTATTGGTTATCGGTTCTTGGCCAATGATTAAGAAGTCGCCTATAAATTCATTTATACAAATGATACAAAGTTTTTTTATTTATATTATTCTTGCTTCATCTGTACTCGTTCAGGTAGAATGTCTTAATTTTCATATGATAAGAAATAATAAGAATTAATGACGTGTATTAAACATTTTAATGAATGACTATTTTCTTTGTTTTTTTTCTTTGTTTCTTTTTCTTAGATATTCAAACTCATCACTTCTGAGCCTACGCTCGATCTTTTCGTGAACGTTTCTTCTTATGCGTTTCTTTGTATGGTATACCTTGGGAAGTATGGTTTTTACATGTTTCACCTTGGAAACGTAAATTAATTTTCATAATCGCATGTATATTATCATTGAATGAGTTATCAGTGAATGAATTATCTTGAGAATTTTTGTTTTATTCTTTCGTGCTAATGTTTGATATAGATAAAGTGTCTTATCATACGAATTCAACGTAATTGGAATTTATTGATCGATGAGAAGGAACGCGAAATCATGGAAGAATATACGCAAAAGGGAAAAAAATTTACTTTCATCTGTTTGTGTATGAAATTCAAAGTTTTTATTTATGAATATAATGTAAAATGTTTTACGGATTTATTGATAATCTATTTTCTTTTTCTTTTTTTTTTTTTTTAATCAGTTTTATCCTGCTTTACGATTATTTTACTACTGATTTGGACAAGTTTTTTGTTTATTTCCGATATACTCGTACCATTAAATGGATCTCATCGACTGGAATGTCCATTTGTAGCGGAATATTTTATAGACCAGGAAGTTTATTATTATCCTATTTTATTGCATATGTATACGATATTTCTCGTTGGACTGACTGTTGTTATTGCGACTGAAGCATTTTATGTTATAATCGTGCAACATGCCTGCGGTCTTTTTCATATTGTTGGGTAAAAATCGAAGAGATTTGAATTTTTGAATTTTGTCTTTCTACATATTTTTATCATTACTCAATGATATATATTGTTATTAATTGTTTGTTTTCTTTTTTATTCTTTTTTCGTTTTTTTTAGATATCGTTTTGAGCAAGTATTTAAGGAGAGTACTTTAAATTCTATTTCATTATCGAGAAAAAGTCTTGAAATCAACTACTTGATCATTCGTGCTATTAATTCGCATCAAAACGCTATCAAGTATGTTTTCTTTTTTATGTTATTATATATTCATATAATTAAATATTTATTTGAATTAGAGTTTTTTGATATTAATTTTCTTTTCCTTTCAATAACAATTATTTATCAAGAAAATTTTCGAATTCTTAAAGGTTCGTCGATCATATGAATTCCTGTTTCTCAAACTCCTATTTCATGTTAATAATTTTGAGCGTCATATCTTTAATTATGAATTGCACTGACGTGAGTGTTTTACATTATATATAAATGTATATATATAAATATATATATATATATATAAATATATATATATAAATATATATATATATATATATATATATATATATATAAATATATATATATATATTTATATAAATATATATATATATAATTATTATTTTCATCGTTAATATCTATAAATGATTATGCTTTTATGTATATTGTAGATTTTACAAGCTATGAATTCGAATAAGAATTATAATCTTGTCAGTGCTTCTGCTCGTATACTTAATGCTTTTGTACGTATCATTAATATCATTTGTTATCTGTTTGGTGTATTTTATTGTGGACAGAAACTTATAGATTGTAGTATTAATATTTTAGAACAAGCGTAAGTTTAATGTTGAACCGTTTATTCGACCTAATGTAAAATTTTGCAAGCATTTAAGAATATTTTTATGTCTATATATAGATATACTATACCTTGGTATTTAGCATCTTCGAAGATAAAAGTTTCATTAATGATGGTCTTGCAAAGAAGCTTGAAGAAATCCACTTTGTTTCTTGGCAATTTATTTCCTATGTCATTCGAATTATTTGGAACGGTGAATAGAATTTGATAAGAGCTACGTATGTGAATATATCAATTTTATTAGATTCGATTGTATCTTATTAATTATTTTTTTCAGATCTTAAAATCGACATCTTGTTACATTACGACACTTCATGCATTACAATATTGATTAGAACAATTGTAATGTAGAGTATGTAAAAATTAAGTTGTCATATGTATGTGTGTATATAGATACATACATACATACATATATATTTATATATACATATACATGCGCACATATATGATCGAACGCACGTTTGCATTGATAAAATTTGATTGACTATTTCAATATTCAACTATATATTCACTACAATGTTGTTTAATTTTAATTTGTATTAGAAAGTAAAAATAATAGATTTCACAGCATTAATATTTTTGTGAATTTCCCAGATAATCGATATGAATACGTTGTATTGGTAATAATTAATATACTTCAATACAACTTTATTACATCGAATCGTTATCTATTACATACAAAACAATTTTTTATTTCAACGAGACCACGTTCTTTTGTGATTTCTTCGTCTACTGTGTCGGTCAATGATCTTCCACGTGTTTCCGGTAACATCATAGAGAGTAGACCGGATAGGAGAGCGCAAAAAGCACATAAAGTACTAGGTGCCCACCAAGCAATGACACCTAATAAATCAGCGACGTAGGGAGATGATATGCTACCTACATGAGACATTGCTGAGCTGCTACCAACCGCAGAATTTCTTGTAATCTGTATGAAAGAAATTATTACTAATAAGGATATTCTTTGCTTTGCTATGCTTGGAAATTCATTTCTTTTTTTAGTTTTTTTTTCTTTTTACCGTAGGAAACAACTCTGAAGTATATAGTATCATAATGCTGTAGACGGCAGATAATACGAATCTTCCTGTTAGAGCGACGATTATTATAGTTAGAGTTTTCGTAGCTGGTATTATAAGAATACTGAATAAAAGCAATGCCGTTAAACTGTACATTATAGCACAAGCTTGTCTTCGTCCCAAATAAATTAGAATGGGCGTTGGTATCAAGTAAGCTGGTATTTCGGTGATACCCATCACAAAAATGTAAAGGTAACGATCAGCTGAGAAATTGTCTACATTTAATGCTAAAAAAGAAAACATAATAACATATTCAACAAATCAAAAATTGGAATAATGTTTTGTACAGGTAAGGATTGTCGATGATTAATATTACCTAAGGCATAATAAGTGAGCGAGGCTGTAAGCCATGCGAAATTTGTGATCATTACTCTTTTTAACAATTCATAGTTAAAGAGAATAATAACCAGCCCTTTTATACTGTTCTTTAATTTATGCCCTTGAGTCGAGGAATTTGACACTTCCGTTTCTTCCAATTGAATTTGCAATATAGGCTTATGCGCAGTCGTTGTAGAGTTAGTGCTTGTTTTATAAACAGGTCCGTGATATTTCTCGATCACTTTCTGGGCTTCTTTTAAACGATTTTGTGATAAAAGCCAGCGCGGTGATTCTGGCATTAGCCTGACGATCAAAATTTACAAAAAAGTATCAAAATATAAAGGATATATCTTTGAAGTTATATCAATCACATTATGTATCATTACCATATAAAAAGAAGCATAATTAAAGCTGGCAATGTCGATGCCAATTGTTTGTATCGCCAATCATATAATCCGTATGCTATACTAGCCATAATTGCTGTTCCTACAGGATATCCAGCGTTATATGCTACACCCATCCATTGTCTATGCTTTTCACCGGCTATTTCGGTTACTGTATATAATGAAATTATTGAGATTTTATATTTTATAGATTGATATGTATTATGCCGAACGGAGAATAACGAACATTACAGAGCAATACAACGTATTCATAAATCAAGGTGAGTTAGTTGTAAATAGTTACATTATTAAACGTAATTGTATTTAAAGACTCAACAATAAAGATTAACACATAACAAATTTTCTCATAAGTTGGACGTATTTATACAGGAAATATTCTTATACTTGTTCGATAATATTAATTAATATATTAATTAATTAGCAATACAGGATAAACGTGATATTTACGTTATTCGTTATTCTTCCATTTCGTCGTTGATAAATAAAAATAAAAAACTTACGAAAAGTAAAGGAAGGATACAAAATGGCGGCGTGGCTCATCCCATTTATTAATCTAAGGATCATGAAGCACCAGAACCAAGGTACGATCGCACTGATCGGGCCAGATATAATCAGCATAATTATACCGATGATGTAAGAGAATCTGCGACCAAATTTGTCGGAAATAATACCGAACGATGCGCTTCCTAAGAGTTTTCCAAGAGAGAACATCATCTGGGTGTTGGATCTATCAGCCATTCTGTCGCACACGAGATCCCACTAGGATCATCGATTTATGGGATCGTGATTTATAAAGTGTATTTGTGGGATGTTTTTTTTTCTTTTTCCTTTTACTACTTTCAATTAATTAAATTTTACACGAGTAAGCAAAACTCAAATTATTATTATTGTTCATATTGTGTTAATGATCTAGAAAACATTGGAACTTACATCTTCCACGAAAGAAGTACCTTGTATGTTGTGTGCAAAACTTCGAACGTTGCATTCAGTTGTCTTTAATGTTTGATTTTTGTTCTTATATTTGAGAGCTTCTTCAAAACCTATTCTTGCAAAATATTCATAGTCATAATCGTATTGGGTGCAAGAACTGGCCGATGAAATATTTCTTATTTGTTCATCAGTCCAATTCGATGAAGTAAGAATTGGTATGGAGCACCAGTGATTAGGAATCTGAAATAATAATCAATTTTATTAAAATTGAATTAATTTTAACAGATATCAATTACGCAAGATACTTACTTCGGCTATGAAGATATATGCCATAGAATGCATTCCATTGAACAACGTTGGTATCGTTGTTAAAATGAAAATCAAGTAGAGAAAATTGGAACCTTCGCCGAGCTTCTCGAGTGCATTTAGAAGCGGCTCTTTTTGTTCGACTTGGTATGAATCTAATTTTGTCATATTTTATCTGTGAACAATGCGAAATTATTGAAATATTTGTTGAACAATTGTAATATTTTTGCGTTTGAATTCTTCTAAAAGATTACGGTATCATTATACAAAAATTGATAATTCGGCGATTAATTGAATGTTTCTGTTCAGTAAATTATTCGTACGTTTTTTCCTTAAATAGTATATCATAGAATGACCAATTGAGATTAAGACATCGTGGTATCTTTTCGATTCATTTTAATGTTTATTTAGTAAAAATCTCAAAGTTTGATAAAAGAAAACTTCTTACCGTTTATAGAATATCGTTCGATATTGATAACGAATAAATATTGAGTATAGTAACTGATTGGTTAAACACGCGTATGATAATAGAGTTCATTTTGTATGATCATTACTGAAGTGAATGTCACATTCAACAAGTTAATACTTTTATACGGGAAGTACGTAAAAGTTCATGGTTATTTTGAATTATCGACTAAATATAAACGTTGGAAGTAAGTATTATCTAAAAGTAAAATGAAGTATTAACATAAACAATTACCATTATAAAAAAAGATCTGTACACGTCAAATAACAGATGTAATGATAATATCAAAATAAAAAAATCTTTTTTCGCACTTCAGAACACGGATGCACGTTAATACAAAAAGTAATTTTTATTTAGTGTTATAATTAATGGAATTATAATAGTTCTTTTCAAATGCACTTTTTTTTTCTCTGCCAAACATGGGATTCACATGACCTAGATCTTCTTCATGTTCTCTCGCAGAATCGAAACTTTCACAAGATTTTCGTACGAAACGATTTATTTATGTTATATATGCATTTAAAAAAGAAATTGTAATGTTAATTATGTTCTTTTCATAAACCTTATGTTCTTTTATTTAATGAGCTTTGTTTCTCATATAAATTCATTTAATGTACATACTTTGATCGGTCGTTGTTAACGCGTCGACCCAGATTAGATGAAGCTGGAATGAACGGAAATAGAAATAGAAAAAGAACAAAACGAGAGACGACGTTGTTCTCGTTGTATTTTGAGACGATGCATGTTGTACACTATAAATTGTCACGTTTTTATCTTTATTTGTGGTCGTAACACATTTTATTTTATTCACACATGGCTTACGACTTTTAATATTTTTAAAATTGTTTTTCTTTCTTTTTTTTCTCCTTCTCTCTTTCTTTTTTACTTACAGAAATCTTCCGATCGTAGGTTATTCGAACACTAATGTCACGAAGAAGAAGCAATAAGACTAAAGGTCTCGTTGAAAGTGCATGACAAACTTTCAGTTTGTAGTCAATCGGCGATCTGATAACATTTTATAGCATTTAAGATAAGTGACTTCAGATAAAATACCTCTTCCGATAAATTAAGAAAATTTAAGCCAATTGAATGCGTTTGAAAGTAAACTATTATAATGGTTATCATGGATATGAAGATATAATATATTTACATATAATGATTTATAGTATGATGTATTTTTAATGTCAATAGTTATAATGAATAGCCACATTTCTTATAATATCATATTAGAATTCAATGAAAACTGTTCAAAAGATATATATATCTATAAAGATATATAAAGATATATATATAAGCAGAAGGCAATGCATTATCTTTTATTTTAATATTAATTTTAATTTCTTAAATAATTTTTTATAATAATCTTATGAAAAATACTTCATCTTTATAACAAAAAATAACAATGGAAGATAATATACCGACAATATCGGTAATACAGTTTTCGCTAATTTTGTCTATCGGTAATAAAGAATAGAAAAATCACAGATTTAAATAAGTAGTAACATTATTATGCAATTTTTCTATTATTAAAATATTTTTAACAATAATTTCTGATGTTTTAAATATTTCGGAAATTATAAATTAATTAAATCTGTATCGATTAATCAATAAGAAATTTTATAAACATTCTTGTATTTGTGAATGTACAAAAATAGGTCTCTAAAATTTTTGAATGATAATAATGAGTTCTTTACTTAAAATAAAATTATTTATGAATTAACATTATATCTATATAATTTGGTTTAATCTGAGATCACTTTGTTCTATGTTTGTTTTCTTAGGCTTGTCTCTTAACCCGTACTCTTCGTATCATAGGAACGTCGTAAACAAGATTGAAGAAGGCATTTGCTAAATGACTAAATGCCCTCGCCCAAGAATCAATCTTGTAATTTAATTCCTGTACGAGGGAGAATGGTTCCTTCGTATTAGTGTCTTCAACTTGTCTGAAAAGGTAAAAAAACAATAATAATTAATTACCTGTTCTTAATATAATCAATCGCACTCTGATAACAAACCTATCGATATCCAATTTTTGTTTCGTTTGATTGGTATAAGTATACATGTAACAGGCTGGATAAGGAGTAATCGTTTTAATTCTGTGAAATTTTTCGGTTTTTACGTCGATTGATAATCCTTTCTTTAAAGTGACACTTTCCATTTGATTTTCTTCGTTATATGCTACTTCACCTTCGAGGACCGTCAACGATACATTCGTGAAATCACTGTTAATGTAATTTTCCAATGACATACTTGGAAAATCGGCTACGAATAGAACATCGGTGTAGTTTGACCAACTGTATACATCTCTTTGAATATCATTCATTTTATATCTAAAGAGATAACAAAGCGAAGTAAATTGTTATAGTAATAATTATTAATAGAACGTGAATGAGAATTATGTATATTAAATTTTTATATTACCGATAAGAGTTGTATTGTGTTAGAAGTGGCATTACAAAGGAAACATGTTTAAAAGGATGCCAATCGACCGTTAACATGTCAACGTTTGGATCGAAAATTCTTTGTTGAAATCTTCCGTTCAAGGAACACCATACATCCATGTAAACGCTTAAATTCGAGGAGAGTTTAGTCCATTTTTCTCTTTCTTCATGTTTAGGATTGTTATTCAGAGCTTCCTCTTTCTGTCGTAGAATATTATTCTGCAAATGTGAATATATATGAATTATTAAAAATATAAAAAAAGAAAAAAAATGTGACAAGTTTATAACATCGCAGTAATTGATTTCATGACACAATATGTATAAAAAATCAGATAAGAAATAACAGTAAAATTGATAGAAGATGTTTATAATTCCGCGAAATTTAATGAGACAATAAAAGATATGACTAGACTATCGAGATAAAAGCAAAACCTTTATACAAAAAGCATATTGTCTCGCCATGTCTCCATGTTTCACCCATCGATCACTTTGTACCCATGTATCGGGATCGAGAAAACGATCTTCGTTGCTCTCATTATCGTGAACTCGTATCACAACTAATATTGTATCCCAAGTGTGGACCATCATGTCCCAGGAATAGCCATACAAACCTGGAACCCAATTGTTGTAACCCTGGAATAATAATTTATTTATTTATTTATTTATTTTCACTTTGCTACGAATTTGTAAATTTTCATAGTTTTTATGGTTTTTTTTTTGACATGATTATTGTAATTTACCTTCGTGATAAAATGCGAGTAGGGTAAAAAGAATTGTAAGACAATATGAAGTAATAACATAGATACGACAAATTGTTGTTTTTTCGTCACTTTTTTTGAATTAACATTTTTCATCGTTGAGTTATCGGTAGGTTTTACATTTTCAGACGACTCATAGCGTTCGTTTACGTCCATATTAGCTTTTTGCGAATCGAATTCATTTAGATCAGTAACCTCTTTCGTTTGTTCATTTATCAGTTTATTAACTGGACTTTGGAAACAATTTTTTATCACATTTACACATTTGGAAAATAAGATATTTTGTTTACACGCGATCCAAGAGTTAAAAGTTCGCGGCCAATCGACATTACAAAAAAGAGGCATTGTCGCTAAGCAAACGTATGGGAACATACCTGAAAAAAATAAAGAAAAAAAACAAGAAGATAAATATTATGAAAGAATTAATAAAAAAAAAAAAATAATTACAAAAGAGATTCACGTTACCTATACTGAACAGTCTTGAGTTCATCAAGTGGAAGGCCGTGCAGAATATCATAGCTGGTAATCGAGTTTTATCGAACAACATCCAAAATCCAACAGTTAAATCAAAAATGAAACCGAACCAATGGACTATAAAGAAATCTGTTTCTTCGGTAGTCAAGAAAATTCTATAAAAACAAGATGCCTTTTTCTGAGGGAAAATTATAAGGGTTTATGTAAAAGTTGGGACATACTTGAACGGATCGAAAATCCAGTGTCTCGAGAGATTCAACATGGAATATCCTTCGAGCCATTCTTTACCGGATTTCTTTAAACCGGCCAAAAAGTATAGAACGAAAAATTGAAATCTCAAAATAAAATAATTCCACAGTGGCACGGTTTCCTTTAGTTTTTTAGCATCACTGGCATCGAACGCACTATGTGACAATGAAGAAAGACTCCTTTAATAACAGAAGTATTATTTAATCATAAAATGAGATAACGTTAATCGTATCAAGTACTCACAAGTACTTGTTTGCTTCGGTACACCAAAAAAGAGTCGCTACGATACCATAAAGATAAGTATGATTGTTCCAATAACTTTTATCCAATAGAAATATATACCAGTAAGGAACGACGAAGCAAGCGCAAGCAAATTTAAATCTGACACCAAGCATGATACCAAAAGCACCTAACCACATTGCACCGTAAAGTACTATCATCCAAGGTAATGAAAGTGGTTTCATTCCGTGAATCAGTGGGAAATGACAATCCCATGAATCTCCCCATTTTATATCGATATCCGCCAATCCTCTTTCTTCGACAACGTCCACTATCATACACAAACCTATTGAATATGATGTGATTTTGTGAAAAAATATGTTCACTGGTTTTCTTTTTTTTTCCAGGTACATACATAAGTATATCTCACTCACCAAAAAGTGCTCTCGTTATACCCAAATTTGCTGGATCCGTCGGTCGATAGAGAAGTCGCACAAAATTTTCGAAACTCGATAATTCGACGAATTTAAAGCCGCAAGCGTCTTCGAATTTTTCGTATGATGAACGTTTCGATCTTATTTCAAATTTTTTCGTTTTCAACGTTTTCACATTTTCCTTGTCGATCGTTCGATCGGAAATTACAGATTCTGAATTAATCGGTTCCATACCGATGTTTTTGGAAACTTTAAGATAATGAAAAATTTTTGCTATATATAAAAAAAAGAAAAGAAAAAAGTTATCTAGATAAAAATTTTTGCTATATATATAAAAAAAAAAAGAAAAAAGTTATCTAGATAATAAAAAAGTGAAATGTAAATTAAAAAAATCTCACGAGTACAAAATGATCACCTTTGGCTTTCATGTCAAGTTCAAAAAACATCAGTAGAATTTAGTGATTCTCGATGGAACGTATCGCACCGTGAGTCGAAGAGGAATTAATAGCAACGCGATTAGATACATGTAAATTATTGGAACGCGACGGAGTAAACAAGAATACGTGTTCGAGATTAAAATCGAATCCTCTCTTTCAAAAGTAAAGTAAACTTATAGGGAAAGGAGTTTAGTAGGTACTTACATATTCAATACTCAGGTAGAATGTCCATTAACACGTACTCGAGATCTTCTCAAAGAGAAGCCAGTGTGAAGAGGCTGATCTTTATCGTGATCACTCAGGTGAGATGAAAGTTGATCGATCTCGAAATCCACACTTCGAGAGATGTTTTTACGAAAAGGAAAGACTTTGCTGGGATTTGTTGGGAAGGCCGGTGTAGACTTTGCCTCTTCTTCTTTGCTTTTTCTTTTCGCGTGCGTACCGAGCGCGAGTACGGTCAAAGAAGGAAGACAAGTTGATGTGCCGACCGTGTTCCAGAGTTCGAGAGAATACGAAGTGAGAGCGTCGCCAGGCAACGTGGCCGACTATTGACCCGCGCCCGCGCAATAATTATATATTATCGGCTGTCCTTCTTCAACGTGTGTGTATATATGATTTGCGCACCGCTATACACCTCTTTCACTCGACTTTCTCCACGTGCTTATATTTTTCTCGACATTTTCACAGATACGAAGCAATATCGATCCTAGCGAAAAGATCATTTCTATTTTTATTTGATATTAAAGTAGTTATTATTTGACTGATTTCAGATTCTATCAATTTGATAAGAAATAAGATTGTAGAAGATGAAAAAAGAACACAACCCGCACATAGTGTGGAACATATTTTATAAGGGATCTATTTGAAATAATATTATTGTTAGATGATTAGTTATCGATCTGACATCTTATATAATATGAGCTGTTTTTCTTCAATATGTTTGTGTACTATTGGCGCATCGTCAAGCATCATTTCATTCGACTTTTTCCACGTGCTTTTATTTTTCCCGACATTTTCACAAATACAAAGAAATATTGATCCTAGCGAAAAGATTATTTCTATTTTTATTCGATATTGAAGTAGTTATTATTTGACTAATTTAAGGTTTTATCGATTTGATAAGAAATAAGATTGAAGAGGATAAAAGAGGATTACTATACCCCAAATAACGAGGAAAATATTTTATAAGGGATCTATTCGAAATAAAGTCATTTGTTAGATTAGTCATCGTATCCTAACGGAAGTCTCAGTTTCTCTAAGAAAAAGGGAGAGGATGATCGTCAAATCCTGAAGGACATTCTGTGATGCGCTAAATTCTTCCCTTTCATCGAACAACTCCTTAGGGATCGAGATCGAAGCCCATGATTTCGTGGACATTAATTCGAATCACTTCCAGTAGGACGCATAACGCTTAACCCCTTTACTTCATCAACGAACCGTCAACGTGATTGAGCATCTAGAGAAGGATTTCGAGGATGCCAGATTGTTGTCCACAATGAAATTCAATCGTGTACGTATTTAAATATTTGTTATTAGGAATGGTTTTTTATACACGATTATTTTAAGAGATTATTTTTGTGGATATTAAGCAACGCATAAGCTGTTAATTATTTCGTGCGACGTTTGCGTTCCAAATTATGTTAAAAATGGCTGACAATGAGATCAGTAGAAAGAATTAAAACGTAAGGAAGGATAATTAGTCGTAAATTATTTAAGTAAATATTTATCTTTGTTTTTATGCTTAAATGGATATGTATATATATACATATATATATATATATATATATTATTCATTTTATTTTTATAACTATTAAATTCTTCGAGATTTTTTTTATTTTCGAATATTTTGGTCCTTTCGATTAATTTCACGATTTTACATATGTATATATATATGAAAAAAAAGAATTCTTTTTTATTCTTGCTAGAAAATTTGATCTCCTAGTAAAAGTAATTAAACTTTTCCAAGGAGATCAAATTTTCTAATCATGTTGTACATTCGAGAGAAGGACTATTCTAGAGTTTTTGAAGTAGCTATGAGGCCTTTTCGTTCTTGCAGCTGGGGTGTTCTTATGAATGGACGTCACTTCGCGCTCCAAATCTCCAACGGCCGTTTTAGGGCTGTAAAACAAAAGGCTGATTTATTTCAGCACGCCCCTCAATCTGTCTCCGCGGACCACATTCTGATCAGGGTTGGCTCTTCAAAATCAACTTTCTCGGTATATACGACGCTATATATGTGTATAGGTATGTACAGATATGTGCGCGCGCGTGTTTGTCTGTGATCACAAATCGTATTTTGTTTTTTTTTCATTATACGTGATTTTCAGAATTAGAAGATAATGTTGACTTGCTTTAACAGAATTCAGCTGTTAATATGCATAGGCAAGCGTTAAAATTAATGCTGATATTTGTTCGTCAAAAAAACCTATCGATTGAACTAGAGGGTTCATGTTATTTGCACTTCGTATTTATTTGGGTATTCGATTCCTGCACCTGGATGTGCCAAAAGATGAAGTATAGAGAAGGAGAGAGAGAGAGAGAGAGAGAGAGAAAAGAGAAAGAGAGAGGAATGATAGCAGCGGACATTTTTGGATTGTCCTGTGTATTTGCTTGGCTATTTATCACGGTTTATTATTTCCTATTGTCGGCACGAGTCACGCATTGTTGATAGAGTAGAAGGGCCATAGCGAATTTCTAAAACCGTGTCCGATCAAATTTGCATATTATATTCTGGATCGAATATCGGGACTCCGATTACAGAGCCCCTAGTTAATTGCGGTCCTTCATTGTTCTCTAGCATCTAAGGGTTGCTACACAATTTCTCCTTTTCTCTCTTGTTCTCTTTTTCTCTCTCTCTCTTTCTTTCTTTCTCTCTCACTTATGGATATGAATATTCTTCGCCCTAATGTGGATCTGGTTACGGTTTTATTGCATTAATACAAGTAATCCGTTTTACTGCGATTTTAGTAATTAATACAAAAAAATTTTACATTTACCAAAGTTAGAATATTTAGTAGATTAAGTTTCAAAAAGCTGTCACGAACATAATTCATCTTCTTATTTTTTATGATACTATTACGACATTACACACGAGACAATTCATTAAGTTGTGATAAAAAATGGTAACTTTGTGATTTTTACAGGTTAAAAGTAACGAACATCAAAAAAGAGAAGTAACGACCAACTTGTTCTTCAGGATAAAACAGTCGCGATGTTTGTTGTTAAAAAAAGGGGATAGAAATACGGTAACGGTTCGGATGTAACACTTTCGACGTCTGTGTAGCAATGGGAGGGGGAGGGGGATAAAATGGAGTGGACAAAAAATCGGGCATAAAATTAACAATATATACAGGCTGCAGAACGCAGTTTGTTGCTTGGCAGTAATATTTCATGAAGGTTTCACCCCGCGGGGCGAGAGGGTTCATTCTCCAGGGGGGTGTTCACAACAATGGAACCCTTTACTCAGCCCCTAGCGCCCAGCCAACATCCATACATCATCATTCATAGTAGAAAAAAGCTGGGGGCACCTTTGCAATGTACGTTGGAGGGATCTCTGATGTTTCCAAGTGCCGAGTAGGCATCGAGTGCTTCCTGATACTTCCGACAAATTTTATTTCACGTCTTCGAGGTATCGGAGATATTTTTTTGACAAAATTTAAACATTTTAAAAGATTTTAGAACGAAGAAATTCGCTGATACGAATATTTATCGTTGATCGGAATAAAATCGAGGCTAAATTTGTTTGTTAAATTACGTTTGTAGGATATCTGGACTATAGGTGATGTAACGATTGGTAAAAAAAAAGAGAGAGAGAGGCGGAACTATTTTATAGGTACAGAGACAAGCGTGACGGCCTTGCGGTCATTTCGTTTTTCGAAAGCCATTCGGGAACCCCTTTTTTAAATCGCCACGCCCCCTTGAACGTCGCAAGGGTCTGCTTTCGCAAACAATGACGAGGAAAAGTATGAAGAAGGGTTGAGAAAAAAATATAAACGATGAAACCAACTTCTATCAATTTCCACAAGGTTTACGAGGAATCTTTGGAGAACATAGATCACGTTTTCTTTTCTCTTCTCTTTTTTCTTTTTTCGTACATTCGTAATCAACGAAAGGAGAGAGATGTTCTTCGATATTCTTTCGAAGATCATCGATCAAAAGACTTTGATCCCATACGTCGATTCGTTATCGACTTGGTGAAAAGTGTAAGAAGAAAAAAATTAAAAAAAAGGCAAAACGTAATCCGCTTTAACGAAACGAGGCAACCCTTCGACGACCCATCGACCATGTCACAGCACGGGTGACTGATTGTAAAACCATCGAGTAAGCCACAAAAGGGTTGCCACGGGATTGAGAGAAAGTTATGGAGAACGGCTGAGTGGCGGAGAGATTTAAAATTGAGCCTCGTAATCGACGTGTAATCCTCTAAAACCGTGACAGTCTATAGATAATGGGGCGATACTCGATGACGGTTGGTCAATTCATTTTTTTCCACGTCATATCGTGTCTATGTCATGTCATCAAAATTTCAAAATGTCATTACGTTTAATTATTTTTAATTTAGATTAATTCAATCAACAATGACGATTCAACAATGTCGATTAGTTTAAACACTCGTTACATATCAAGATTCGATTTTAAAAGCATCGAGGTAAACACCTGATCGATATTCTATTCGGTTTGCATAACTTAAACCAGTCTTCCAGAAATCTGACTCTCCGCTAACCTATTATTTACAGTCTGTTAGATCCAGCTGCCGTAAGGATCGTTCTCAAAAGTGGTAGGATTTTTTTTTCGCGCCTCGTGGACAAGCCGGATTTGCTCGAAATGTTTTGTCAATAAACGGGGACGAGAATTTTTACACTCCTAACCTTTCTTTTCTTTTTTTTCCATTTTTTTTCCTTTCCCTTTTTTTTTCTTTGTATCTTTCCATGCGCGAAACAGAAAAAACTATGCCCATGAAAACTTTTCATTTCTCGACCAGTTCTTTTAATCGTTTTTAATTATTAAAATATTCATCTATCGCGGGATTATGATTCGTCGGATGAAATCTTTCACATCAACTTGTTAGTCCCCTATTTATTTCTTTTTCTTCAGCGAAATGAATTTAAATGTAATTAGCATGGGTCGACTGTAGATGGGAGTTCATATTCTTAGGATAGAACAGGATTGACACACTTGCGATTCTTACATGCGAGCGATTTTTATTCTTCTGACGCGTTCATCCGTGAGGACGTTTTCGTGAAAGGAACGAGAAGAGAAGGGAGGAGAAGGAGGAGAAGGCGGAGGAAGGGAGGAAAAGATAGATGAAGGGGACAACGCGAGTTAGGGCTACAGGTACCCTAGTTACTTATGTTGGGGTAGAAATAGAAAAAAGCATCCACGCGGCTCGATCGTCACAGCGAAGGGTGCTTGCCGTTACTGTCATTGCTGCTTGTGAAACGAAGGGGATGGGTTTCGATGTGTTTTCTCTCTTTCTCTCTCTCTCTCTCTCTCTCTCTCTTTCTCTTTTTCTCTCTCTCTCTCTTTCTCTTTTTCTCTCTCTCTCTCTTTTTCTCTCTCTCTCTCTTTTTCTCTCTCTTTCTGCCTTGTTTTCGGTTAAAACGTTACGATTTTTATCAGGACTCAGCATCCAGCTGGGGAATATCTCTCTCTTGGGATTTCGAGCAAGTTTTTCGTTGATCGATTCGAATTGAAAAAGCGTTATTGTTTTCAGAGAATATCGAGAGAACTTGTATTACGGTATTAATTAAAAATTTTCAGACGTTTTGAACTTGAAGGCGAAATGAAATCGAATTTATTTTTGCCTTTCGTTCGATGAATTTATTCAACGGTAAGACCAATTCTCTCCCTGTAATTGTTAAGCGGAACATCCATAGGGAAGCAATGACGCTTGTGTATATTCTCTTTTTACTTCTTCGATATTATTTTACTGCGTATGGCAACTGTTTTACTTGTGCTCAAGTAGCGGACATAGCCGGTTGGCTTGATATTCGAGAGGTTAGGCTAAAGCATAGTCCGATAGACATCTGCGATAATTGTAGTAGACTCAATAGTATTCTTCGAACACTCCGCACGAGTTCTTTTTTTTTAGAATTCGAATAAGTATTAGTAAAATTTTTAACATCTTTTAAATAGGTTGTGTTTTATAGGAAATAAGAGAAAATATGATGGAGGCTCGAAAATGATAGAATGTGAAATCACCGAATTGTCGAACATTTCTTTCATTTATTTTCTACAGGAAGGGAACGTGAAAGGATAAGTAGAGAGGATAGATTCTTAGATCCCAGGTTGCTAAAGAGATAACGATCGTTCCTGTGAGAGGGCTACGTAATGCCCTAAAATTCCCTTGGGACGCGAAGAGAAGACGAAGTTTCAGGACCGACGAACAAAGAGGTCTCCCTCGTTGCAATTTGGCTGCATGCTGAAATAAGATTTGGGAGCATTGAATTGGGCCGACCGATCGTACCACTATTCCTTGCGATTACCCGCAAAGGCGATTTTTATTTTACGAGTACTGACTCATCGTTCTTTATAAGATTTATAAAAAAGAAAATAAATAAATTATTTCTTTTAGTTACTTTATATATTTATATTTGTATATACTTATATATAACGTCTATATAATATATATATATATATATATTTAAGATAATATATTGTATTAGTATTAATAACAATAAGAATATATATAAAATGTATATTAGTAATAAATTTTAAAGATCTTGCGAAAGTTTCTCGATATTTTTCGCGATAAGGGGTAGTACCTAGTCGGTAGATCGGAGTGCAAACATAATGGTAATGGTCTCTGGGTAACAGGGAAGCAAGGCGGAAGATTAAGATCTAAGCATTGTTGTCGAGTGCGTTTATGGTGCGCGCACACATAAGAGTACTGGCGTTAACGTCAAAAGGCGTTATACGCTCGAGCTGGCTCACCTGGCGGCCTCGAAAGGTATCTGATTATCCGACCTCGATGTGATTTACAATAGATTCTAATATGTCGCCTTTGTTTCTTCTTTCTCCCCTTTCTTTTTTCTGCTCGTCGGATTCTCTATCGTTTGTTTGCCCTCGGTTAGATCATCATCAAAAAGAAGAACAGATATCGTTACTATTACTAGCGAAAGGATACTGCTTTATGTTTCTTTATGGTGTATGGAATATTTTTGAAAGTATTGGGAAAAATACTAAATAGGAAATATAATAAAATAAATAAAATAGAAAAATAGAAAAAGTATGTATTAATGTATCTTTTGGATTTGCAGGAACTTGTATAATAATTTCTGTAATTTTTAAAAATTTCTTTTCTATTGTATCTATACAAAATAATATATGTTTTTGTACAGTATATAAATATTTTTGAAAGTATAAAAAATAAGAAAAATTGAAAAGAAGAGATAGAATTTATCTTTGTAATTTTGCTTTTTCATTTGCAGAAATTGTATATTAATATAAATAATCTTTTTTTCATTGCATTTCTAAGGAATAATTTATGTTTATGTACAATGTATGAATATATTTGAAAGTATAGGAAAGCAGAAATAGAAAAAAGTAAAAAAAAGAAAATTAAATCAAATTTTCTGTATTTATTTTTCTGTTTATTTGCAGAAAATTTTATAATAATGTTTACAATTTTCTATTATATATATATATGTATATATATATATATATATATATATATTTATAAAATATATATTTAGAATAAATACTTATAAAATATATATTATATATATATAATATATATAATTAATATATATACTATATATATATAATATATATAATATATATAATATATATAATATATATATATATATATATATATATATATATTTATAAAATATATATTTAGAATAAATACTCATAAAATATATATTTACAATATATATTCATAAATATTTATTGTGAAACTATTCATAAGAAATAATATTATATACGTATATATTTTTCGATAATAAAAAATAAATTAATTTTGCAGAGTGGACCGCCGATCGATGCAGTTGATCGAATTTCCCCTTTGAAGTTGGACGGGTCAATCGAATTGTCTTGTTCTCGATCAAAAACTCGTCTCGAAAGAAGAATACGTATACTAGCTCGTTGTACGCGGTACGTTGCAAGAGGAGATTCGTTATCTGGATCAGATTTAAGTGCGGGTGCGTATGATCATCCGCATGGGGGCAAAGCGAGCACCCTTTTATAGGGGGTTCGAAACGATCGGACTTTTCTTTTGGAATAAACTGAAAAGGCTTACATAGTAATGGCGAGTCATTTGCATTCATTGCAAAAACTTTATTCTAGTATCCTTTTTGAGGTTCGATTATCTGATCGTCTTTGTTGTTATATATGAGTTTTTGCAGAACTCTAATTTTTAATGGATTAACTTTTAAAAATCTATTTTTCTAGATAACGCGTAAATCATTTTTATAGAAAAGTTAAAACATTTATGGGAATGATTAAAATTAAACTTTTCTCGAATTACTGTTTATCATTAACGTATTAAGTATGTAACTGGGTATATAAAATAAAAGGTGCAACTCTTCGGTAATTTTATTTCAGAGATAGACGTGTTTTAATTGAAAGCTAGTGCAAATCGCTACAGGCAATTCACGTGATGCAAACATTTACCGACAAGCAGTACCTGAATCAATATCCTCCGGCTGTACTTAACATTTCGTTTAAATAGAACCCTCTCGGTACACACACGCAATACTTCAACGTGCAGTTGCCATTTTTTTTTATTTTTTTTTTTATAGATGCTTTTCATTTTTATTCATATTCTGTAATGATGACATATGACTCGAGATAATTGTTTGTCTCATTCAGAAGAAAACATTTGACCGTTTATAATGCCATGTAACTTTACTTGAAAAGTTACATACTTTTACATATATTCATACTTTTTAAGTTTTATTTCATTTTATCGCCATAAGCTGGATTTCTTACTTTATATTCGAAGTTCTTATTGATTTGATATAATTTAATATATAAATACAAGTATAACTAATATATTTATAATTCATAAGTATAAAACTAATAGAATTATAACTTATAAGTATAACTTGTATATATATATTTAAAAATTATTTATAATTTAATTATACTTGTAATATAATTATATTAGTAATATAACTCTCATATTATATAATTTTTTTATAGATATAAATTAAAATTGGGTTATAGAAAATTAATTAATTGATTGCGAATTGCTTGAAAATTTTAATAATTAACAGTCATTCGAATATATTAAATAAATTAAATGATATATTGTATCAGTATATATATTTCATATATTAGAATATACTAGTATATTCCTTCGTCAAGCATTCGAACATATGAAATATAATATTTAGCTTGACGAAGTAATATAGTATAATATATATAGCAAGTATTCGCATTCACATTGCTTCAGCTCGTACATGAATTTAATGTGTAAAGTAAATGTTTTACCGCTATAGAATTTGTCTATGCTATATGATCGATTATTTGGAAAAGTGCTTAAATATCATCCATGCATCAGAAAATTGAGAACCGCTGAAATTTATGAAATAAAATTATTTTCCGCGATCGGAGTTTGAATATAGACTGCTTGATTTATATAAAGCATGCATCCATCGCGCCATTTGTATGAACATAGAACACAAAACAGGGAACACAGAGCATGAAACACAGGATAGGGAACATAGAACAAGGAACACGGAACACAATCACAAATCACTCAATCAATGCATTTCTGGTGTAATCAACTTTACAATTTTCTCCTTTCTTTCTTTTGCATAGTACTTCATGTCCGTCATATATCGATCTTTTTTTTCTCTCCCATTCGTTTAAAGTCTTGTAGTTCAGTTTATGAGTAATATTTACACAAATCAAGTAGCCTAAGCTTTTCGTCGGATCATGAAGAGTAATAATACAAAACTCCATCTGGATTGGATGAAAATAATAAGTTTTTGAAAAATTATGAACAGGCATATTAAGGATTTTATATTAATATTAATAATAATAATAATAATAATAATAATAATAATAATAATAATATATATATATATATATATATATATATATAGTTTTACAATACAATATATATAGTTATATATTATAGTTTATTAACTAATATAGTATATCTATACTATAATATATATAATATAATAATATAATATATGTATTGAAACATGATAATGAATATATATTATATATATATGGTTTTATAATATATGTATAGTTATATATTATAGCTTATTAATTAATATAGTATATCTACATGTATATATATATAACTATATATTCTATATATATATGTATATATATATATATATATATATATATATATATATATATTCTATATATATATGTATATATATATATATATATATTCTATATATATATGTATATATATATATATATATATATATATATATATATACATGTAGATATATATATATATATATATATACATACATATATAGAATATATAGTTGATGAAATGTATGTATATATATACATACATGTATAGTTTATGAAAGATATATTTACAGTTTTAACGTGAGAAAATTTTCCGATAATTCATGATTTTCAGTGGGAAATACAAACAACCTGTTTTTTAGTTGATCGGGTTCTTGTATCGGGTTCTCCGATTATCGATGAGTTTACACTCCGTAGAAAATACATCGAAGAAGAGGAGAGAATTTATCACGCAAATATTAGCACGCGTGGGCGTTCGGTGACAAGCGTCGGAGAACGGCACGTGTTGTGGTTGATATCGCACATCGGGACGACATGTAATGTTTGCCGTTTAGCCGCAGAGCGTCGCTTTCGTTTTTTGCTTCTTTTCGAAACGATTGAGTAATGATTGATCAAGATTAAATAGCTTGTCTATTTATATAATATACGTCCAAATAAGTTTTTCTGGACTTTAATCAATTTTGTTTTATTATTTGAAGTACTTGAAAAATTTTTGAAGTTTAATCGTTAAACGGTTGAACGAATATCTTTCTTTTTTCTTTTTTTTTTTTTACATTTTAAATCTATCCCATCTATATCTATTAGTATAGAAGATAACGATTTTGTTATAATAATTCATAAAAAGATTTAATGTAAGATAGAAAAAAATAAAAGTTATACAAAAGATAATTTTGAATAAATCTCGTGGTTAAAAGAGGATTTGTAATAGAAGCACGTGTACTTACATTCCGTTGGCACGTGTCTTCGTCACGGAATTAGTTTAAGAATCTGTCGTTGGCGTGAAAGCGATCATGATATCTCAATTACGAGGGCACTTTTACAGCCAAGTCGTAGAGCACGTGTCGGTGGTGTGAACTCGGTTGAGCTATCAATTTCTCAGTAGGCTCGTCGAAAGGCGTTTTCCCTTCCGATCGCACATCAGGAATCACGTGCATCGATGGATCATGCACGCGACCACCATCACGATGCCCACAGTGTTCTAACTTTTTTCTCTCTACGATTAAGGATCAAGCCCATGTAAGATTGATCGGTGATAGAAGTGGGTGGTAATTGTGGGAAAACTTTTGAGATCGTTATTATAAATCACGCGAGTATAAAAAACAATTTTAACGATATAAATTTTAAAGATTATTAATATATATTTAAACGATTTTTTTTAATCATTTTCATTTAAAAACTTTAAGTTACTCGAACGATTAACACATGATCACTGTCATAATTTAGTAATAATTCTTTTAATTTTTACTTTAAATAAATTAAACTCCTGTAAATGATTAATAATGATAAATGGATACTTGCGGGAATAATTCTGGAATGTTAAAAATTATGCGAGCATAAAAAGTAGATTGTTCGATCATTTCTAAAGTAAGATTTAAATTATAATAATTTCAAGGTTTAATTTGAATTATGATAATGACATGGAACAAATTTTAATTCTTTTTTTTTCCTAGGATTCTTTGTTAACCATTTTCATTTAAAAATGCTTGATATCTTTTCATATAAAAAAAAAGAAAAATCATAATCTTCTTTACTCGTATTATCTTTTTTTAGTGTCCTCTAAGCTACTCGAGTTAGCACGCGACTTCCTATCGAACGATCCGATTATTATTTTATTGTTGTTATCTTTTCGAACAACGTTATTTCATTCTAAGTACAGCGAAAGAAGGACAGTTGTTTTCGTGGAACACCTTGCTCCTTTTAAATGCAGCCAAATGCGCATAAACGCGCACATGTGAGAGCCATCAAGGCGGTCACGTGGCTGGCACGTGCCGAATGCGATATTTCGGGTGGATGCGAAAACTACCCTGTAGTGGGTTTTTCGTGCAATTGGTTGGAAAGTGTCGAGGAGACACTTCGATTCTAAACCGTTTAAACGTATCCGCAAATATAATTACGAAAGATAATTCTAATACTATAATTTTTATCCAATAATTTCAATTAGTCATAAGTAAGGAGTACTTAATCATTAATATTGCGATTGATTTTTTCATGATTTACTCAGTGGCCTTTGACTTAATAGTCAGATATAACGTCTTAAATCTTTAGACTTAGATCTTGTTAGGTGTAACCTCAGGTTTCAGAAGCCCTAGCTTCGAAGTGGTATTAGAGCATCATTGATTATTATCGTGGCTGAGAGGTGTGATTTTATTTATTTATTTAAAAATAAAAAAAGAGAAAAAATCTCTTTAACGATTTTTTTACGATATAATTAATATTACAACAATTAAATGTATGAAATATAAATTAAATATACGAAATATAATGAAATATATTAGAAAATATCGTATACGATTTCTTGTTAAAAGTAACACCGACCGAGCTGATAAATCTCTTTAGAACGGTTAAATAGCTTGAAATTACAGGAGCTGGTGGTCTAAACGTGTCTTACTCACCCTCCAAAGCGAACTTTTTGTAATGCATTAAAATCGATTCGTTATGGACGTCAGGAATAGACCGAGGTCGTTTGATTTTCCTATTTTCTCCCTGCTTAAGCCGATTCTTTGCGGTACGAATAAATTCGTCGAGAGGATGTTGCGTTTCATGGCTTATGATTTTTTCTTCTGTTTCTTTTTTGTTTCCTTTTTCTTTTTTCTTTACTTTACAATGAGTTGATAAAAAAGTTAGATCAATAAGCGCCGTGATACTGATCGATCGATCAGTCGGTCGGTTTCCTATTTTTTTTTTCTTTTCTTTTTTTATTATTCGAAGATTTTACCAACGATTAAGTGGACTTCCGGCAGACGGTCCCATTCGTTCGAAGGATTTTTAATCGATTATTCGTAAAGAAAAAAATGTTTCCTCTTTTCCTCTTTTTTCTTTCTTTTTTTTTCTTTATTTTTCTCTTTTTTTCTCTTTCTTCCAAGTATCAGAAAATTTCACCGTGTTCGGTCTCACGTTAGCGATCGACAGATCAAAAGATCAAAGAAGCGCACGAGGAATAACTTTTCTTTTGGGAAAGAGTAGAAAAATAAAGAAAATATCGTCTCGAGTGGATCATGGCCTATTTGAAGGGTCAAAAGCGCGAAAATCCTAGTCTTTGCAACACCGACTAACCGCGATGTAGGTATCTTAGATGTTTGCCGCAAAGAGTGATGGATTTCAAAGGGACCGCTTTGATTTTTTTTTCTTTTTTTCCGAACATTGCTTTTGGAAAGAGAAAGAGAGGAGAAAGGAAGAAAGGAATGAGAGAGAGAAAGGGAGAGAGAGGGAAAGAGAGAGATAAAGAGAGAGGGAGTACAAGCGTGAAAAATGGGCGCACGCTTCGTCGAGAATTTCGGTGTGGCCAATATATAATCCGCGTGGTGGTCCTTCCGGAAAAATTTTTCCGTGAAAACACGCTTGAACGTTTAAGTCCTAACGTTTTCGAGCCTCACATGAGAAATTCGATGTTCGTGTGAAAATCAAGAAACAAACGTAACCGATTGATTTTATTTTTGAATTTCTTTTGAATTTTAAGATATACAATGTTTATGCAAATGTAAATACATGTGTATAGTGTGTTTACTTTCAAAACTTTTCTAAACGATAACTTCAATGTCTTGTCTCAAGAAATTGATAGAGACGGATGCATAGAGACAGTCGCTTTATGTCGAGTAGATTCGTTTTCTTTTTTCTTCTATTTTTTTTTCTTTTTTTTGGCTACGTAAGGTAAAGAGTTAAATGGAAATTAAACTCGTTAGCAGATGATCAAACAGTAGAAACGAACCACTGGACAAACGAACGAATCTATCGTCCACCCTATTGTGTTTCTTTCACATAAAAAAAAAGGAAAAAAAAACAGATTAATTAAAATGGACGAATCTTCGAGTCATCAGGATCGTTTTTCATTCAGACATATTTTTATATTTAACATAACATTTATCGTTCGATTTAAAAGTTTTACATCAAAGAGATGGATATCGAAAAATTTTTTTAATCTATCGTTAAGGCAATGACTTATCCTTCGAAGCGTGACGGCCATCGCGTGATAGACCATACACACTATAGTTATCATACCAGCTACGGTGCGATTGTTATGAAATAATAATGTATACGTAGAGTTTGTGCGGAGTTAGAACGTGAGGTAGACGAAAGAAGAAGGGGAAATGTGGAGTGAGGGGGAGGGGGTGGAGAAGCAAGGAGGAGTATGCTAGGGTTGAAACGATCACAATCAAAGTTGGTGTACCGGTTGTAGCGGGACACGTCAATTCTTTCCTTCCGGTGGTGCTCAATACAACGAACGGTACGATTTCAGTTATAATAATGATAAATCATGAGAGAGAAAGATCTCTCATATACATACACCTGTCTTTTATATAATATTATCTTTTATTTTCGTGTTTAGATATATATATATATATACACCGGGTGAGGTATCTAACTTGATCATCTCGAATAATTTTTAAATTTTGCATCGTACAAAAAATTATTTCTGCAGAGGTTACATGGTATCAAGAGGGACATTACGTGGTATATATAACTTTTCTATAAGTGGAGCTATATAGGAGATTTGAAGGTTACCTCTGGTTTTTTAGATGCAATACTCTACTAATATATATGTCATATATATTCTATGTCATATATATATATATATATGACATAGAATACATTCAGGAAACTTTTTTTTTATTTATTTTATTTGGATATCATAATGATTTACGAGAGTTAGATTTTCGCATGATCTCAATAGGAAACTAAAAGAACTTGGATATTCAGTGAACCTTTTCTTAGTTTATATAAAACTCAGAGAAACTGAATCGATTCGAGTGGAGAGCTTGTTAGCGAATCAACCCCGAGGGAGGAAGCGACCTCAACACATGTACCCTCTGCATTCTCCGACTAAATCTCGTTTTCGTACCCCCTTTCTTTTTCTCTCGTTTTCTCTTTCTCTCTTTCTCTCTTTTTCTCTTTCTCTTTTTCTTTCTCTCTCTCTCTCTCTTTCTCTCTCTCTCTCTCTCTCTCTCTCTCTCTCTCTCTTCTTTCGTGCATCAAACTAAGAACCACTGGCGTTCGTAGGTGGTTTTTGGAGTTGGCGCGAATCGAAATACGGACAGATGGCCGAAGTTGCCGTCCCTCGATGATGGCGAACGCGTTCGCCAGTTGAAGGTGCTGCCATCGTTGATGTCGACGACGATCAGCCATGTGTGTACACTATGTATGTATATCTATATGTATGTATCTATATATGTATTTGAAGGAGCACGTACGTAATACACAGACGAATCGAACAATAGTTAAATCAGGGTGAGGGCTCGGCCCTGCCCGAGGGCTACTGTGGGTGTTTAATGAGCTGCCAGCCAGTGTCCGAAGGGGGAAACGGAGGGTAGAAGAGACGACAAACCGAGGGATTTTTACTTGGGTACGAGAAGGATAGAAAACTTCATGAGGCACGAGCTACCGGCATTACCACTTGACTGCTTATGAGACCGGCACCGTGTAAAGTGGAGGAATAACATAGCATATATTTTCTCATCTTCTTGAATAATTATTTTGTAGAACGTTTATATTATTTTTCATTCATGATGATTTGTATCTGTAATACGATCAAAAGTTGACATGAAATTTTGACATGTCCGTGGAAGTTTTTATTTTACATGTATAATTTTTACAAATGTTCTTGTTACACACACATATATATATATATGTATATATATGTATACGTATATATACATATATATACATTTTCTTTTGGATTTTAAGAGGTCGTAGCATTGAATGAAATTTATGGCGCGTATTCAAACGGTCCGAGCCCTCATTATTCCGTCATAAGTTCGCCGAACGTCCTTCTTTAGCGAGTTTAAAATTTTACGGGCAACTGACCGACCTTTCGCCACGGCAGCATACGATTGGTTTCGTCATTCACGTGAGTAATGCTTGCGTGAAATCATTCTACCATTCAATAGTATTTTCTTTTTTTTGTCTACTCTTAAAGAGAAGCTCTAGCGATATTAAATTACTATTTGCTGGCTCGCGGTTAGTTCATCAATTTGAACCGACCCAGTTATGATATTAAGTTACTCTTCGCCGACGATTTAGGGGATTATGCGAGAATAAATGTGAAATTCTATATTCATCGCTGTTACATTTAGCTTTTCAATGCTTTTTACGAAAATTACACTTTTTCAAGCTTTCGGATATCAAATTTTTACGAGGTAACTACTTACTTAAATTTCAAAAAGTCTTTGATTTAGCATTGAATTTGTATTTTTATTAATTTATTTTTATTATTTATTCGATCAAATTATTTCGATACGGATTCGTGTAAACATTGCTCCATCTGGATTTCGTCGTATATATATTTATATTTTTCTTTTTTAGTTAAGTCCATATAAGGAACAAACTCCACCCCTGATTCAAATAAAACGCATACAGACTCACCGTTCGAGATCAAATGCGCTTTGAGGCACGCGTGTAATCCTACGTAAGCTCACCCCATAGACCCAATAAAACGCGTACTTCCGCGAACGATCCACAATGAAGCTAAATCAATGATTTGTCCAAGGCGGTTCTAACATAGACTCTAATCCATGCTCTTATATGTGATTAAAGTCTGATTCGGGGGCGTCGATACGGCTCATTGCGATTAATAATACGTGCATATACCATTCGAATTTATTCAGAAATGTAAGAAGATTTAATAGAGACAGAAAGACAGAGAAAGAGAGAGAGAGAGTGAGAATGAAAATGCATAAATAATTTTGTATTCTTTATATTATATATTTTTTCTTAATATTGAATTCTTTAATATATTTTAGTAATCAGTGTATATGTGTGTGTATGTGTATGTTTGTGACTACTTTTTATTTTTTTATTCCAAAAAAAGAAAAAAAAAAGAAAATACTAAATGAACAAAAGAGACAGATTTTATTGATCAACTGGTAAACGTCGATCGTTAATTCGTGGTGTTATCGCTTATGGTTTGCAAGCTGGGGACGAACGATCGACTCCGAAGGACTCGGAGGTTGGATGAAACAGGGACCAGCTCGCGTCATCTCGTGATGAATGCCTAGCTACGCCGGGCATTCTTCAAGTAAATTATAGTCTTGAATGGCAGCACAGTGGGGGGTTGGTTGGCACGCGTACGGTGGGGTACACCTGCCCCCTGTAGACATCTGTCCCCTATATTTCTATCGCGAGTCAAAGTACTCTGTACTCTGGCTCCAGTACTTGTATTTTCGATAGTCACTGTCAACTTTTCTCGGTCTTTTCAACTTCGACGAAAATGATGATATTTCTGACGTTTGATCGTACGACATTCTTCCTTGATATTGATTTTTTTCCTTAATAGATTTCAGCAATTTTCTCAGATGAAGAATTATTTTCAAATAAAAGAGCTTTCTATATTTTAGATAACTGATTCTCGTTAATAATATATATATATATATATATATATATATATATGTATATCCGATAAGAAGGAAACTCAGAGGACGAGTTCCATGACGCACTGTTCCAATGTCCATTGTTTGTGGTTTAGCACAAAGGCCTGCAAATGCCAATTCACAATGAAAAGCCGTCTTTCTACCCCACGCATATATGTACTACCAACAGCAAAGCAGCACTCTACGCTAGCTACGGTAGCACGAGCTAAACAGATGCCGAAATACGAAGCTGAAAGATCTTTCTCGAGTTCTCTCTCCTTTTTATTTCGTATTCGTGTCGGCCGCCCGTGTCTGTCTCTGTCGATAGTCTTTTAGGGTAAACACGTTCCCTATTCTTTCTTATTTCCTAAAAAAAAAATACAAAAAAAAAATAGATAAAGAAAAGAAGAAAAAAAATTACACTACCTAATAGTTATAACGTTGTAACCGATGAAATTTCATAGTTTCTTATTGAATAGAAATTGAGTCGAAAACGAATAATCGAAAATTTTTTCATTGTGCGTTTCAGATATTTAATATTATTTAAAAATATCATCGAAGATCAATATTTTGTTCACGGAGAGAATGGATTCTTTTCGATTGACAGCAGGGTACGATCTTGCTTCGCAGTCATGGCCATTAATCTTCGATTAAGTGCTCAACGATTCGGTCAAGGTAATTTCACGAATTTTCGTGAATTAGGAAAACGTTCCCCTCTCTGCTGTTTTCGAATTCGTAGCTGAGAGTTATCCCCTCTCTCTCTTTCTGTTTTCTCTTATATAGTCTTTCTTTCTCTCTCTCTCTTTTTCTGTCTGTCTGTTTCTCTCTCTCTCTCTCTCTTTCTCTTTCTTTCTCTTCTCTCAACGGGGGAGCCAAGGCTGTCAGCCACCAGTATGTCACCGTACAGACCAGCACCCCAACACAATGACGGTCGTGCATGCGATCGATATGTGCACTCGACGGAAACGACCCAACGAAAGGTCGATTAAAGTGAAATCACGATTTGCCGTGAGTTGTCTGTATAAGCTGAAAAAGGTTTTTATACCTTTGCTGTACGACAATATTTTCATGTTAAAAAAAATTTTTTTTACATTATTTCATTGCCTGTTATCAAATTAATTTAAAAATTGCAAATTGTAACCGTTTTTTTTCCTTCATTAATTCTTATCGATATCATTATAGTTTGCATGTTGAAAAACGTGATTCGGGGAACGTTTGATTGGTTATTGGGAGCGGGGTACTAGCATCGACAAAAACCGATCGAATCCCCTAAAATCCTAGATCCCAATAGAATCTGTCTGGATCCTGAACCTTCTGTCGCGTTATGCACACAGTGATATATCGTCGACATAATGGTTCTATTGAAGCATTACCATTATTGGCAAGATTTGGGGAAACGATCGAGCATGCTAACGGATTCGTCGCAGCTTGCGAGCTGTTTGCAAATAACTTCTCTCTCTCTCTCTCTCTTTCTCTTTTTCTGCCTTTCTCTCTATACGAAATTATTGATCGAATGTTAAACTACGTAACGAATTTATATGATTTATAACTAGCAAATTACCTGTAAAATGTATTTTTAATTGCGCTCAAATTTACACAAGCGGGATGTTATTTTGACGAATTATCAAAATTAAAAATAGCTATGAAGATAAGAATTAATGACAAGCTTTCTACCGTTCTTCTGTTACTTAAAAATTGTTTTTCATTTTTGTTTGTTCGGATGGCACCGTCAGATTCAATTAACAAGTGTTGTTTTAACATTTTTCAATAATTCTCTATTATATTATTCGACGTTAAAGAAATGTACGTTTGCAAGATCGAAGCAAAATATTTTCCTTCGATACTGTCCTTTTCACGAATGTTTTGATAAAGTCACTCTCTCGGGTTGACTTTTCCGTTCCGATGAAGTATTCCTATTCAGTTATTTATTTTTCTAACACTTGCCATTTGGATCACAAAGTGGGTGACGCCTACTTACTTTTATTATGGAAATAATGGTCTAACGTTGCAGTTCCTATTTTCTGAATACAAATGGATATTCTTCGAGTTTTGCATAGTTCCTACCAGTTTCGATTTATACATTTTATTGTGAATTATTACGAATGTCATTTTGTTATGGAATATCATAGATGATTTTGCGGTAGGAAAATCTGTTTTTCAATTGTTATGTTTTCTAAGCATTTCAAAGTCACGTTCCTAATGTAATCCGTTGGATTAGTTAGGTAGGTGTAATCTCAGGAACGATTTGTGATACATCTGCCCCATGCTCGTTCTTCTAAAGGACACGTGCCGCGGCACGTGTTCTTTCATTCCAAATAGGAAGCGATTTCATTCCTGCAAAGTGGTTCCTTAGCCAATTCGACGAAGATTATTTCGTATCGTTAAATGAAGGATAACAATGATAATATGTAGGTATGTATATATGTAAAATATGATTTATTGATGTAAGTATAAAGTCTGTACAATATATATTCCCTGAATGGATAAAATTCCGTATTAAGATAAGAGCACTGGCGTGGGGAAAACGTTATTTTATATCTAATTAATATAAAATAAAATTAAAAATTTGATCTTTATCATGACTTATGTTACAGATAAAATGAGATCAAGCGTTCGAGATCAACTTAAAAACATCGATGACTAGAACAATGAGGAACGCGTGAAAATATGTATCTATGAAAGAAATCCGATAAAAATTATAATTCGGAACTATCGAGATCGAAGGATTTAGAAGAGACTGCTGATAATGACCGTATGTGTGTAATAATGATTAACTTATAATTAGCTTAAGCGTTCTAAATTCAATTTAAATAGATTACTCTCTTACAAAGTAGATAACGATAACCTTTTAGTATTGTTCTTTAATTTTTTTTCTTCTACGACTTCTAATCGACTATCGACTTGAAGTCTCTCGATTAAACCGGTTATACTGATAATAGTTACGAAGGAGAAGAAATACGATAAAACTTATCGCTGAGTTTTGTACTTTCGTACGTAATAAATTTGCATTATTATTACTCATTGATTTTCAATTAACTGTTCGTTCAAAATTGCAAAACGATCGCAACAGTAAGAAAATAATTTCTCCATCGCATTTCTTCCAAACGTTTTCGTTATTGCATCGTAAATATATACCGACGATACTCTACAGTAAATTCTCTCTTTCTTTTTCTTTCTTTCTCTCTCTCTCTCTCTCTCTCTTTTTCTCTCTCTCTCTCTCTTTCTTTTTCTCCCTCTCGATTAAATTTATCGAAACGTAGCAAACACTTTGGTATTATTATTACGCGATAGAAAGTTCGCGCAAAGAGAACACATGACCGGTAGAACCATCCTAGTACTCAAAATATTCAAATACGAATAATGGCTCGATACATATAATAAAAATAAATTCGATGTCGATGACACAGGTAGATCAAGGGATTTCGTCTGCTATTTCGTTGCATGAAAATCTAACACGGAAGAAAACAGACGATACAATACAATGTCCAAATCTTAAAGGCACTGATACATGCTGTTGTGATGAGTCATGTGATGATGTGGCTGATGAATTTGATGATGTGGATACATCCTTTGCTCGTAACACGGTTGATATTGTTGTGGTATCGGTGGACTGACACTTTGATCGCTATAGCAATCATATTCTTGCCATTCCGGCACGAATCTTTCCTGAGGATAAGGAAATGTTGTTGGGTGACTCGGTCCAAGTCGTTTTTGTGCAGCTACAGCACAGCTTCCGGTCGAAGACGTGATCATGTTACCGTTCTCGCTGATGCTGACTGTTACATTGCCGACGTTAACGGTTACTTCGCCACTCTCAGAGTTTCCTAATGTTTGAGAGAGAGCCCATATATAATTGTGAGCGAACCGAAGGGTCTCGATCTTTGTCAACTTGGTGTCTTCTGGAAATGTAGGTAAAGCCATTCTTAGTCTCTCTAGTGCATCGTTCAGCGTGTGCATTCTGTGCCGTTCTCGATCGTTCGCCTTTATCCGACGATTCCTTTTCAATCTGAGTACCTAAAGTATCAAAGAAAATAGGATTCTTTCACTTGTTCACTCATTTCTCTATCTCTTGTTATTTTATTTTATTTTATTTTATCTTTTATCATTCCCATCTTTCTCTTATTCTTTTTTGTCAGGTAATATCTTAAGGATTTACGTTTTTTTAATTTTTAAGATGATACGAAAATTAATTGTGATAAAATAGAGAAATTCATTGATACGATGGGTAAATAAGTAATAGTTCAGAAAGCTTATAGAGGCACTTTAGAATCATTGTTTAAAAAGGCAATTTAGAATCATTCTTTAAAAATATTTACCTGAGTGGGACTTTTACATCGAGTATTCCGAGTTTTCTTCCGTTTTTCTTCTTTCACAGGTGGAAAGAGACCATCCGCGGATAATTCGTGTTTCGGAGACTCGAAGCTAACATCAAAACCGGAGTCGGATGAACTGGACAGTTCGTCAAAGCCTCCCTCGCTACAGAATGAATATTCCGATGACATCACGGAGATACACTATAACACGAAGACAATCACGCTTACG
Organism: Vespa mandarinia; assembly: GCF_050613455.1. Classification (NCBI taxonomy): domain Eukaryota; kingdom Metazoa; phylum Arthropoda; class Insecta; order Hymenoptera; family Vespidae; genus Vespa; species Vespa mandarinia. The sequence goes on along the minus strand of NC_140813.1, from coordinate 10,327,529 downwards.
TGATAATCGAACAACAGACGAGTAAGTTTCTTTTTCTTTTATTTTTCGTTACTTTATTAAACAATTATACACTTGAAAGTTTTCATTTTATATTTCAAAGAAATAGGCTCGTTCTATTTTCCGTATACCTTGAGCGTATTATCGAAGATGACAGTAGAAATGAATTATCCTTTGGAAAACAGAAAATATTTCACGAACGATCACACAGAATCACAATTGAATTCAAATAAAATTTCAAATATTGAATTAATATTCGCAATCGTACGTATTCATCACGTCATAATCAAACGTCGAAAGAGATGAATAAGAGAATAGGAAAGAACGTAAAAGCGAAAATAAGAATCGAACGAGCGGACTAGGCGGGGTACAATTTGGTACTGTGCATGTGGGAAGGGGCTCTTAGAGCATATATACCGTCCCGGGGGTATTTCGCCCCCTCCACGAGACTCGACAGCCACCATCTATGGGGCACCGTACCAAGAGTTCACCCCATAATCACTGCGGAGGGGTACCTAACTTCCTCTCCCTTCGTCCCTCTCTCTTCTCTTCACTCCTCCCATTTTCTCTCCCTTACCCCCACTTTTCTCTATATGCATTAGACGCGTGCCATAGAGAAAAAGAAAAGAGAGAATGAGAGAGAAATAGATAGAAAGAGAAAGAGAGAGAGAGAGAGAGAAAATGAAAGAGACAGAGAAGTATGTAGCTGCCTTGTTAGAAGATTAGAGGTTTTTAGGGTGATTACACCGCTTTGAGATTTCGCGTACAACCGAGCCCTTCTTTTTAAGTCTGTCTACCGAGAAAACAAAATGATTTATCTCGAGCCATAGTTACGGAGAATTCCATGTTTCGTTTCTGTTGTTTTCTGTCTCGGAGTCTTTCATAGTTCACCTTGTCTCGTTTTTACAGATCAAATCTATCATACGTATCCTTTGTATACATGCTTATGATCTAAAAGATTTTCTACAAAATTTTTCTCAATTAGTTTAATCGAATAGGATAAATTTATCTCTTATGTCTCAGAAATTATATTATCTTTTTTTATTTTTTTTTTTTTTTAATAAACATATATCGTTTTTTAACGTTTTATATAATATTTTGTAGATTATATTTTCTAAGGATTAATGCCAGATTAACTGCACAGCATAAAGGATTGCATATCATCAGGGGGAGGTATTATTACAAGAACGAATTTTATTAGACCGCAAGTCTATTCTTATAGAAATCTACTTTGTAAGTTTTGTAATAGATCAATTAGTGTTTGTTAACTCACCTGAAAGAAAAAATGAGAGTTTTGTCTATATATAGAAATTTGCACTTTCAAAAGATCTCGATTCGATCGCGACGTTCAATGTGTAACTAAAGCATAAGTGGCAGGTAATCTAATAAAGCCAACTACGACCATATGTCGCATCCGCTAATCAGTTGATAATACCTATGACATTGCTATAGAAACCATCAGTCTGACGATGTCATACGATGTAAGAATAATGTCGAATTGCAAATTTGGTTGATCAAACAGATTTTATGTCATTTCTACTTGCAAAAGACTTATATTAGGAAACATCTGATAATTCATACCTTTCGAAGAATACAAATTTGAAAATGTTATATATTTATACACACACACACACACACACCAAAATACACACACACACGCATATATAATATAGATATTTCATTAGAAAATTTTAGTATGGAACTTTCTTATTGATTTCAAAAAAGATATCGAATTAGGAAATTATAATAGATTTCTTTCACGAATTCGAAGTTAAAGTGTGTAAAGGGATCAACAGAAAGATAGGGCATACCGGTGACGAAGAAAACGTGTAAACGTCCATCGATCATGTTGTCAATTACGTAAGAGAAGTAATTTAATAAAAAATTGGAAAATCGTGGCTTATGAATTTTAATAATTCTATCTTTACATCCCCGTCGTGTGTAGCTTCGATTAATCGTGTCTCTTTGAACCGTCACGAACAATATAAAAGACACCGAGGTGACGTATATAGGAACGAAAAATATATCAGGACCCACGTGTGGTCTGTTTGCTTAACGATTTGTTATCATGACATATTCACGCTATTCTGAGTGCACTGTCAATAATTTCTTCAATGAGAACAAACAGAACTTCTCGCGCTGGTGGTGCAAATCACCGTCGACCCTTTTTTCACGTCGATTCGCGCTCTTTTCCCTGTTGAATCGATCGCAGCTACTTTTTTTCCTTTCTTTTCTTTTATTTTTTTTCTGAAAAATATTACAGTGAAATTATCGCTAAAATCCATATGATAATTCCTTCGATAGTTTCGATAGGATTATTTTTTCTCTTTTTTTTCCTTTTTATTCCTCCATTCGTATTTTAAAATATTTTGTTCAAGTTATAGCCATTTTGTAACGTGAAATCGATGAGGTTACATTTTTTTTCTTTTTTGTTTTTTTTTTTCTTGTCTTTTCTTTTTTTCTATGCAATTTACTTTTATGTCCAAACGAAACGACGAAACTACTTTCGAGAAAAGTTCATGCGGTTTTGTTAGATTATTGGATGTAACGAGTTTTCTTTCTCGTACGATTTCTCGTTTAACGACTTTAGGTAAATTAGTTGTCTCGGAGAAAGTAAAAGAAACGTTTCCGCTATATCATTGAGACGAGAACTTACAATCCAATGTCAGGGTTAGGATAGAGTATAATATAATTTTTGCATACAGGTAAAGAAAACTTGTCGTATAAATATAGATGTGATATTATTGGATACGAATGTTATTAGAACGTATATATTATTTGTACATTATTTCCTGTTACGTCGATATTTTCTATTTGCTTCCTTGGAGAAATGTTTCTTTTTCACAATTAGAGACGGTCGCTTAAACATGATCACTCTAGCGTAGACTTTCGCGCTTTCTCAGAAACAATTAACGTCATATAACTTGTTTACAACATTTCCCTTCAAATGGCACTTAACTGATCATGATTAATTTCATACTAATGATTACGAACATACTGATCAAGTGCATTTATTTTAATATGATGAGAAAATTTCCATAAAATTGCAGTCTACAATATGATATGTACTTAGATTTAATCGTAAAAATTTACGAAGGAGATAGAACGTCAGAAAAAAATAAATTTTTTCGTTTCATACATTCGTCGCATTTCGATGTTTTTGAAGACCCTACGATATTCGGGTCTACCCTTTCCCTAAAAAAAAATTATGTCGATATAATTTTAACGGCAGCAACCCTTTTCACACTTTGAAAATTCGTACTATAACGTACCAGTCGTCGATAAAAGATCCCCGTGAAATCGAAACCGCCGAGGACACATGTTCGATCGAGGCTATACGGAAATATTGGAAATTACACGAAAGATTTGCTCTTGGGGCGTGCAGAATCGAAAATCAAATAAAAAAAGAAAGGGGCGTGCCCGGTGTTAGCGAGAATCGAGAAGAGAGAATCGTTGTCTCGCAAAAAGGGTACCGAATATACGCTGAAAAACGATTCGCTCTAATTGGATAATTTATTGATGACTACGGTGATAAATTGAATTTCGACACTTCATCGAGTCGAACACATTTAACTTGGTTTTCTTTAACGAGAACGAATTAATTTTATCTAAGTTCACTTTCTTATCATCTTTATATATTTTTTTTTACGTTAACTTTTTTTATTAATCAATTTTTTTCTTCTATTCTAATAAAAAATATATCACGTAAAATTTATAAAATAGTATCGCTTACATTATTTAAAACTATTAGGAGATTTGGTTATAAAGTAGCAATATAGTTTTTATCGATAAAACGAAAGAAAATTTTTTTAAAATACGGATATATATAACTAAGTATATAAATTTAAAGTTACACAAGGTTATAAATAGTTAATCCTCTATAATCGAGATTTTTGTCATATCTAGAAACAGAATTATATAATGAGAAATTTTATAGTATTAGTTTTATACTAATATTAAGTATGACTTAATATTTGATCATTAAGTTTTTAAAGATAAAATGAAATAAAATTTAATATAAACACATAATTTCAAAATTAAATTTTATAAAGAATTGATCACTTATAATTCAATTTCCTTGTTTTTTTTTATTTTCGTCGTGTCTATAAACAAAACTACATGATATTACTTGTACTGGATGTTAAATAATTTATACAATATAAATTATTTTATAAATGTTAAATCAATTTATACAATACAAAAAATTGAATGTGTAGGAATGAAATGAAATGAAAAATTAAAAGTTATAAACATAACTACGTCACTTTAAAGTTACATGATGTTATAGAGGAAGTTTGCTAATTCGGATTTCCTCAACGTTCAGAGAATGTAATAGTTGTTCTCTTTTTTTGTACTTTTTCGTTACGTTAATTAGCACGAAAGAAGAATTTTACGAGTGTATCAGTATATGTTGTGTGTTACTGCACACATAAGCGAACGTTTACACGTTTAAAAGGTGATCTGGTCTCATGCGTAAAAGGTGTGTGGCGTCGTGAGAAGTGGGTTAACCGGCATACGAAACACATTCTTGTTCATTTACGATATTATGTATTTATACGAACGTAACTAGACACAAGACATACATATATGTATACACACACACATACACACACATTCACACACACTCACACACACTCACACACACATATATATATATATAGATAGATATTCACGTTCACGAGAGAATTCCCAGGGTCTAAGAATTACAAGAGTTGATCGCAAAAATGTCGGCTAGTCGCAAAGAAGAGATCTTACACGATAATCTTTATGCAAGCAGATTTATATACCTCTATCCCACGCCTTTCTAGTTTCTTCCTCATGGTTCATCGTACTTCTAAAAGTGCATCCGCGTCTATGCAACTTCTCTCTATCTCTATCTCTATTTATCTATCTCTCTTTCTCTTTTTGACACGCTCGTCCTTTCTCCTTCGACGTATTCTCGTATTTAGCACACGACCTACCACCGTACGAAGTGGTTCCATTATAAACGCACTTACGCTTCGTTAACTCGTTGTGACATAATCAGCTTGGCACGTCATTTTTATTAATCAACGTTCGAAAAAGCGAATAAATAAGTACTTAAGTTAACGTTCGTTTTATATGATGGACGAAGGGAGAAAATGATTAATTCGTTCGTTCATGGTAAATCGATAAAATAAAGATAAATTCTACTTACGTAATTACGCGATCACTTCCGCGATAAATACGATCAAGATTTAACAGTTTAATTATAATATACTTGTTCTGCACGAATGACAACGTTTAAATAAAAAACCTTGAAAAGTTTCAGCGAATGGAAGAGTGACTTGGACTTCGATAAATCGACTGTTGAAATAAGTCGATTGTTCCTTCTTCAGGTAAGCATTGAAATGGTAAAAAAGGAAATCGTTGGACTCGATGGATTATCCTTCTAATAGAATAAAATGATCTGTATCGTGCTCGTAGAATTGTTTGGTACTTCATCGTTGAAGGTGGAGCTGTTCGAGTTGGTCTTTGCTAACTGTACACGACTCCTTCTCCGAGATTCGCCAATCTCTTCTCTCTCTTTCTTTATTTCTTTCTCTGTCATTTTCGTTCTCTCTAGCAATCTCTTCACTTATTTACTTCTTCCATTTCTTCATTATTTTACCTGGATCACTTCGAATATTTATCCTTTATTACTTAACTCAATTCACGAGAATCTTTCTTTTCCGTGTCCTCTTTATTTTCTAAAAGTGAAAAAAATAAAAAGATAGAGATAGAGAGAGAGAGAGAGAGAGAGAGAGAGAGAGAGAGAGACGAAGGTAGAGACAGAGGCAGAGACAGACAGAAATAGAGAAAAGTGGGGAGAGCCATCGGCATTTTAACGTTGCTCTTTCGCAGTCCATACTCTGTACGTGCTGCTTACCTTGGTTCTAGCCAGAGTACTGCTGGTAAAAGGACCTTTTGAACTATTCCAAGAAACAGCCAATGAGAGAGGATCGACTTATGACGAGGCGGCCGAGTTATCCATATTGCCTCATCGACGTATAATACAACGCTAATACAAATGCTATTCATGCTATTATAGGATTGAGAAAATGAAGCGATTAAGCGAGAAGGAGAATTCATGAAAGAAGGGTAATGCATTCTTTTTTCATTTCTTTTCCTTTCTTTTTTTTATAGTTATATTTCTTTCACGTCCAAGAATCGTTATCATTTCGAACGACAGAATTATGAAATATACGCAGTTTGATATATCTTTTAGACTCTTATCGTTTTAAACAAAATGTTTTTTAGCGTATTCAAAATAAATTTTGTAAATTTTTACGTGCTAAGAAATAAATGTTAGATAATTCTTATGAGATAGTTATACATCAGTAAAAATTGTTGTTTATAAATGTTGCGCATAAACAAATGTTGAAAATAAAGTATTGTCATTCGGAGTGATACAAGGTATCGATACATGATACAAGTGATATAATAAAATTTATATACATATATAATTATATTATTAAAATTATTTATTTTTAACTATTGATAAAAATATCATCGAGTACATAAATCGTAAATTTTAATGAAATCTCGACGAAATAAATTTACTAAGGGACATTATTAAAGCTATGTATAACGATTTACGTGTTAATACGTTTCTCATGTATTTACGTTCTAAATTCTGTCTAGTAAGATAAGCTTGGATTCTGATAGTTTAGCAAATTAAACCGACATAGATGGGTTCTTCACGAATGAACGAATTATTTGGATATTTATATTAAAAGTGGCATTATAACGATCAAACAAATAGCTGTTCGTTCGAGGTTATTGCTTGTACGAGCAATCGATTCGCTCTATTTCCAATATCAATCTTCTATTTAGAGAATCTTATCAAGGTAGAACGAAGAAATAATTAATTTTTAGTAATGATCAATTCGAGAAGACTTTATTAATACGTTGAATGTGTGTTATCGTTCTCGACGAATTTCAATAGGTTTCCATTTAAAATGCTTATAAGATTTCTTTTATAACATTGAAAAAAGAAAAAATACATTAAATTTGACCTATATTTCCAAATGTAAGTAAAATATATCATGATAATTTTATGCGAACGAATTTTCTCTTGTCTATCGATACAATAATTTATGAATTTTTAACCTAATCATGAATTATAGTACATTGATTTGAATTTTTTTTGAATAAATTGTTGACATCAATCTCAAGAGATCCTTTCTAATCTTAAGAGATTACTTCTTTTAGACGTGATTTGGATTAAAACAATCCAAGTAGGTTTTCAAGGGGGGGAAAAAACAAACAAACAAGAAAGAAAATCAAAAAACTAAAAAATAAAAAAGGAAGGTGAGATTAAGAAAAAGATGGAGGGGCAGTAGGGACAGAAAGGAAGGGCTTAGGTGGGAGCACCGGTGCCCCTTTCGCGCGCACAGTTACCGGGGACTGACTGTAGCCTCTCCTTATTCCGGCTTGGCACAGCTTTCTCTCTCTCTCTCTCTCTCTCTCTCTCTTTTTCTCTTCTGTCTTTATTCCTTCCACTCCCATAGCGGAGGCCACATACCTCCTTAGGATGCAGTGTAGACCTGTCCATTGGCTGGCAGACACCGCTTCGTTTTTCGAAAGATCGCCAGCCAGAGTCTGTGTACTTCTGTGTATGTATATGTGTGAAGGAAAGGAGAGAGAGACAGAGAGGGAGAGAGAGAGAGAGAATAGGGAGAGCAAGAATACTTGCTGGCAAGTCCTCTCTCATCCAGTCTGCGTCATGCTTTTCGAGATTCGTGTACTCGCGCGTTTCATTCCTTTGACAATAAGTATCTCGAAAGGCAAGACAATATGTCGTGATAAATAATGTAAAATATTACATAGAGACATATCTACATACTTATATAGATGATTGTTATTAATGAGATTAATACTTTTGGTAGTTGTAACCTTTTTCTTTTCATTTCATTAGAAACGAAAAGTACATAGAGTTATACGTAGGTGAAAGGATCCTTCGGGTGGATCGTAAAAGTTCGTAAGACAAATCTTACGAAAGGAATGAAGTTGATGGAGATGTTAGAGAATTATGTTCGCGTGGTGCGAAGTATATTCGTTAATGGAATTTGCTTTTGCTCAGATTCCAAGTGATTTCCAGTTGTGATAGATCGATTTAAGGATATACGAGTTTTTCTTTTCTTATTTAAGGTATGTCATCAGTTTTTATTTGTATTTTTATTGATATAACCGAAATAACGATATGTATTTCAATAAAAGATTAACAATTTTCTCCCAAGTAAATAATATTAAATCAATTAAATAATGATAATTTTTTAGGATGAATCTTGACCTATCCTATATATATATATATATATATATATATATATATATATTCATAAACTTTAAACTTATGATAGGAAGGTCATGATCGTTCAATTGGATATTTTACGTTCTTAATAACCGATATAGCAATCGAGATGTATCGAGGTTAGCTCGCATTTTCGTTTCGTTTCGTTGCTTCAAAGATATTCGTGTATCTTGCCAAACTCGTGGCTTTCGTCGTCGTTTTCGCCAGTTCGAGGAAAACCAGTCTGACCAGCGAGAGTCCATGACTCTACGGGGGCGCGGGATCGCCCCCAGTGTTCTGACTTACGAGGAACCGGTGTCAAGTTCGTTGATAGAAAATACGATCGATGTTCGTGTAAGTCGTTTGCTTGAATGATCGAGCCTAATATTTCGACATATGATACTCATTAATAATTATTTCTTTTAACAGACTCCCGTTGAAACGTTTGATATGAAATATTTATTCTTTCGCAATAGTTGAATTAATAATTATTAAAAGAATATTAATCTATAATTATTTTTTGTTTATTTATTGTTATATGATTAAAGGAACAAATTAATCGAACTTTTTTAATTCGACAATACCTATCAAATTGACAAACGGCGTTTAAAAAACGACGAACTACACTAAGTTTTAGTGTTAAATGTAATGTTCTTAGGATATTTTTTATTTTATATATTACCTGTAATATAATTTATTTGTTTTTAATATGAACGAAGAAAACTCGAGTTAAATGATTGATTATAAATTTAAAAAGAAAATGAATAAGGAAGTACTACAACGATTGAGGTTTCTTACCGATGAAAGTGACGCGAGGTATAAGAAGAGCGCGTGGCAGGATATTCCTTTTCTTAGTCATTCATCCTGGCATCACCTGGTCACGCGGTGTCAGGATTCCATGCGCGTAACGTAACAGAGGGGCAAAAGGGGAGGTGCCGTAACGGTTTTTTTCTTTCTCTTTCTCTCTCCCCTCTCTCTCTCTCTCTCTTTCTCTCTCTCTGTTTCCCTCTCTCTGTTTCCCTCTCTCTTTTGCTTCCTCTTTCTTCGGTCGACGATTAACGAGTCTAGGACGTTGAAAGAGTCTCGTACAACCAGTACAAAACAGTTAGCTAGATGTACTAGTTTTTTTTTAAGTAATGTAGTATCGATTTTTTAAATGATCCTTTGAATAAAAGGTGAACTAGATTTTTCATGAATGATTCTTAACGAAGTTTTATATATTCAATGTTTCTTCAATATTTTATTTTTTTTATAATAAAATAATAGTTTATTATTAGGATCAGTTTGGATTCAGTTATTGAGAGGCAGAGTTTTTTTCTACTCGAAATGACTTGATCGATCTTGTATATGTCATTTTGTACTTGACCGAAAGTAATGGCCACTTCTATTTGAACATTCACACTTGTCGGTCATCGTCATAATGCATTTGAAGTTGCTTTTCCGTGTTGCACGATGAGAAGGTGAAATCGTCTTTAAATATGAGATAATACGATTTCATATACGTTTATTGCGTTCTTCGCTGAAGGCTGAGTCATTGCTCGGTTCGATGAATTCTTCGGTCAAAAGGGATTTCTTTTTTTTTTTATTTGATTACTGTAACATTAACGTAAATGCGATTAAAGTATCGATTTATTTCGAGAAGATTTAGAAATTATTAAAGAATTTGTTTACAAAAATGATTTATTTCAATGAACAAAAGAAATTCTTACGTCTTGAGCGATATACCATATAAATATTTATGTATATGGTAGATTCGTTTGATTAACAACTACCTCTTTCAGAGACCATCCCTGATAATAGGGTACGAAATGCGGAAGTACTGTCTAAGTGCACGCATGAAGAAGCCAAGAAATTATGGGGAAATTGCCTCATAGCTGTCATTTCTCTTGACAGAATCATTTGTTCTCACAGTTTTACGAATACTATTCTCTTAACTAATCTTGATCTTAAAATAAAGACGAATGATGGTTCTGGTCGAGGTTCTGTATAATTGAAGAAAAAAAATTTCGATTATCCACTTTCTAATTTTTCATCATTCAGATTTCAATCTTTTTGTCGTAAGTCGATAGTTATGACGGGAATAAAACGAATTTAAATGTTTTCTAGTTTTATATACCTCTCCACCCTCTCCCGGTTAATAGAGTTGTGTAAGACTTTTGTTCAACGTTTGGTGGTACGAGGCGTTATAGGTAATAGAAAGTTAGCAGCTTGATTCCAACAAAAGGTGCAGCAACACCGACGTCTCTCTCTTTCTTTCTCTTTGCTTTCTCGAATTTCCACTTAACGCAATCAACAATCATGGAACGTTGCTGATATCGGGAATACTTGAGGCAGTCAAAGCCAAAGAAATATTTCGAACGTGTTAACGAGCTTATGGATCGTTTTAATTCTCGATTACGTTGCTCGGTACTCGGACATTTAACATCCACAAGACTCCTGAAATGGAATCTGATTTCTAACGGCTTTTCACTAACCGCACGTACTCGTTCGAAGTCATTGAGACACCAAACATAGAGAGCTACGGTATACCGGTTGGTGGTTTGCCTTAAGGCATTTTTTTTTTTTTTTTTTCTTTTTTAATTTTAATACCATGCAATAACTCAAGAACGCAGAAGCCAAGGAGAGTCTCCTCTGTTATATGCAGACACGTTTTTCCTATGTAGGTATTCAAGGAAGCATCCTTTCGAGCACGCGAGCCATTTCCTTTCTTCCCACTCCGTCTGCGGTTATCCGGCCGTAACTCTTAAGATAATGGGTCATCGAAGTTGAACGTTCTAGCGACTCGTTTGTTTTTTCTCACTTTTAATAACGTCGTTCGATCAATACCTAGTGCGTGAATACTTTAACAAATTTGAAAGTATTATAAATATTTAGTTAGAAAGTTAATATAATAATTTATTTACTTTCAGGCGACAATGTGGATGTTTTTATTTCTATGGTTGACCACGTGCTCTCTGTCACGTGGTCAAGTGATCAATAGAGCACCACATTTTGTTCAAGGAGGAGACATGGCCAGATTAGCCGTTTCCGAAGGTACACCTTCAGGTGCACCAGTCTATACTCTCCAAGGGGAGGATCCGGAAGGTTCTAGATTACATTATTCTATAAGTGGAGAGTATTTCACCGTTAACAGAGAAACCGGCGTTGTCGTTCTTCGAAAAACGCTTGACAGAGAAACGCAAGACCTGATCGAAGTAATCATCAGTATAACGGGTAATTCTCATCGTAGCGTGATCTCAAGCGCTATTTTTTTTTGCAACTTATTACGGTATTTTACACGTTCGTGCATAACCAACCACGTTCGTTTTATTCACTGAAAGAAATCATTGAATAAAATTTCTATACATAAGGTTTCAAGGATGTTATAAGAAATGGATGAAATAAAGAAATATGTGTTATAGACGAAGGTATCGCTGGTTCGGAGCCAAATACCGTATCCCTTCGTCGAGAAATAGCAGTCCTAGATGAAAACGATAATCCACCAATGTATCATGGTCGACCTTATGCAGCGAGGGTGCCTGAAAGCGCACACGTTGGTGGTCTGTTGCTTCCTACAGGAACGATCACGATAACTGATGAGGATGGTGGTGTCAACGCTGATGTTCACGTTGAATGCATCCCAGCATCGCGAGACGACGATGTTTGCAATACCTTTGATGTCTCGACCGAAAAGGTTTTCTTTGATATTTTATATTTCAAATTAATCTATTATATTATATTTTACGTTCATTCGAGTGTTGTATATAGCATGTTTATTATTTAGTTAGCAGAAGGAAAATACGACGTGCAAATAACCTTGGCGAAACCTTTAGACTATGAAAAGAGAAATTCTTATTTAATTAATCTTCTGGCGGTTGACAGTCCGAGTGACCCATCGAAAAGACTACAAGCTAGAGCTACCGTCGCAGTCGACGTTCTCGATGTTCAAGTAAGTAGGTCTCTGTTCAGAGTCATGAAAGTAACCGGATGCTTAACGGCTCCTGCCGTCTATGTGCCTGTTAATAAAGAAGTAGCCAACGCGGTCTACAATTACCAACGCTGATCTAAAAGATATAACTATGATCGACATAATTTTATTCAAATAAATGAGCATTATTAATGATACAAGTATATATTTTCTAGGATCAACCTCCGGTTTTTTTGAATGCACCATATAGTGCAGCTCTACCAGAGAATACAGTAGGTAATCACACTGTATTAACGATCAGAGCACGAGACGGTGACACGGGTGAACCGAGGCCGTTGCTCCTGACTTTGGAGGACGAAGATTCGGGTCACTTTGGTCTCGAAGTCGTACGAGAGGGTGACGTCACTCTAGGGAAACTCGTGACAACGAATGTATCTCTTGATCGAGAGGATCCTAGGATCCTACAAAATGGAGGAATTTACACATTTCATGTCAAGGCTACTGAATTGATCAATAATGAGATACCAGCAGATTCTGCCACGTCAATAGTAACCATTGTCGTTACTGATGTCGATGATCTTGCGCCAGTTTTTAACGAGAATCATTTTAGTCTGAAGATTTCTGAGGACATTGGAAGGGATACTCCTTTACCTGGTGAATATTTTTTCGTATATGATTATTATGCATTTGTTGTTAATTAACATATAATATTAGTTTAATTAAAAAAATCTTTATTCCGTTTAGGTTTGAATATGATTGTTAGCGATGGTGATGTCGGTGATAATGCTAAATATTTTTTGGCTTTACGAGACGTACCAGAGTACCTTGGAATTAGTAAAGCTTTTACCGTTAGTCCTGAGGAAGCACAAGGTAGAGTACCTGTCGTTGTCAAAGCTAAAGACGTTAGTGTGCTCGATTATGATGTTGATGATGAGTATAAAAGAGAACTGGAATTTGAAGTCGTTGCTATAGTCGCAAGCGAAGTGGTGAGTTTAGAATTTTAATAAAAGTTATTACAAAGTATAAGAATAATCGATAATTCAATTAAATTGTTCAGGTTGCAACATCTAGGGTGCATATTCAATTACTAGATGCTAACGATCACAGTCCAGAATTTTTACAATCTGTTTATAAATTGACCGTTCCTGAAGATGCCGAACCAGGGACTCGTTTTGGAGATATTTTTGCTAGAGATTACGATAGCGGTTCGTTCGGCGAATTAACTTACACGCTGCGTGGTTTTGGTGCTGATAAATTTTCAACCGATCCCGAGAAAGGTGGTATTTCAGTTGCGAAAAAATTGGATTATGAGATGCAAAAATCTTATTCGTTGACTATGGAGTCAAAAGATGGCGGTGGCAGAGTTTCCGCTGTTAATATTCTCATCGAGCTGGAAGATGTTAACGACAATAAGCCGATCTTCGAACAGGCTGAATATTCTAGAACGGTACGCGAAGGTGCTACTAGTTTCGATCCACAAATGTTCATCAGAGCAACAGATATTGACGGACCCATGCAAGGAAATGGAAAAATAACTTACATGATCCATCAGCATAATAGTATGATGGAAGATATTTTCATGGTACGTGCTTTACTTTTATGTATTACTATCTAGTAATATATTTGCAAAGTTTCAAGGTATTTCGATTTAAAAAAGAAATTGCTATTACAGGTGAATCCAGATAGTGGTGAAGTGACAATGTCAAGACCTGTGAAATCTGGGGATACGGAAAGAGGAATTTATGAATTGATCATTCGTGCCACAGATGGTGGAACACCACCACTCTATTCTGAGGCAAAACTTTATGTTCGAGTTGGTGTACCCGGAAATCAAAAGCCCATATTTCGTGGGAACTACAAATCTAATCTACCTGGACCCAGTAGTTATAGAGCGAGATTATTAGAGAACGCTTCACCGGGTACAGAAGTTATTAGAGTAGTAGCTAATGATCCGGATGGCCGGGATAATTTATTGCAATATCATATTGCATCAGGAGCCAAAGATAATTTCGTTATCGATTCTAGGTGATCGAACATTTTTATCTGGTAGTCTGATTAAAATCTACCTCGCAAATAAGATTCTGTAACCTTTCAGATATCATTATATGGTATATTTGTTTTTATAGTTCAGGTATCATCACGGTTTCTCCAGATGCTCGTTTAGACTTGGAGACTGGAGGTGATAAATACGAGGTGATAGTTTACGCGATTGATTCTGGTACACCGGTTAGAGAAACTGCTAGTACAACCGTTACCGTGAATATCGTAGATGTAAATAATAAACCACCGATGTTCAACGAGTCTACATATTTGGTTTATGTGTCAGAACGTGCAGCCATAGGTATATTAAATGAAGTACTGTGCAGAACTCAGAAGTTTGTCGCTGGAAGGAATGCGGTTCTAACTGGTTGAAACGTTCCAGTCGCTGTCCCACTCTTGCTTACTTTATATCACATGTATTTTCCGTATTGGCAGAAAGTATCACATCTACTAATGCCATACGTAATAAAGAGAGAAAAGTGGAACGTATCGGAATAAAGTAAGAAAGAATGATAAAGCATTGGAATAAACGTTCAAGTGTTAAATACTATTTATTAACCGTAATAACTAACGTAAATATGGAATTTCTATGACTATGTCACCAAGATCCTATTTCGTGACATTCTAAAACGTCAAAGGTGGGAATAGATGGAGCAAATGAACATTTTCTCTTCTCTTCTTGCCCCTTTGCTGTTCCGAGAGCAAATACCTGAGTTCTACATAGTACATATTACATGTAATGTAATATACATTGTTGAAACAAAAACTGGATCCTATGCATTAAGATGATGAATATACGTTGCAGGAGAGTCGGTTCTAAAAGTAGTAGCCACCGACCCAGATTCAGATGCCTATTTAGAGTACTCCATTGTGGAACCAATAAGAGCCGTTGATAAGACTGGTGTAGCACTGAAAAGCATAACACCCTACGATTATAAAACTGCTTTTCGTATTAATTCTAATACCGGATTGATAACTGTTAATCGGGTATTGGATTATCAGGTTGCGGCTGTCATAATACTCACTGTTCAGGCGCAAGATTTAAATGCTGTTGTTGATAAAGATAAACAGATTGCCAAAGCAGAGGTGACCATATATGTTCAGGCATACAGTGATGATAATCCAACTTTTACTAATCCTGGATGGTCTCCTAATAATCCAATGATAAGAGTTGCTGTCCCAGAGGAACAACCTCTTGGCACAACACTTTTGATGTTGTCTGCGAAGGAACCAACAACTGGATATTCAGTCCAGAGATTTGAACTTGTTCGAGATGAAGATGACGAGGGATACGTTAATGTTGGTGTTCAAAGTGGAAATGTCGTCTTGAGTCGAAGGCTTGACTACGAAGCGTTGAATCAAAAGGTAATAAATCTACTCTTAATTAAAAAGAGTCTTCTAATTAATTTGTATGTAAAAATCTAAATGTACTTATTATTTTATTTCAGTTTATTCGTTTCAAAGTTCGTGCTCTTGCAAGAGACTACGAGATAACACGAAAAATGTCGGAGGCAAATATAATCGTTGAAGTTCAAGATGTTAATGATAATAGTCCTGCTTTTACTCAAAAAGATTATAAAATATCGGTGCTAGAATCAGCGAAGCCATCTAAGATCGTTTTGAACGTAAAAGCAACCGATATGGATAGTTCGAATACAGAACAAGAAGTGAAAAGAGGTTATGGTGAAGTGAGATATTCCTTAATAGGCGAGAATGCAAATATGTTCGAGGTGGATCCAATTACTGGGAATATACAGGTAAATTAAAATTTATCATTTATTTTATATAACCTTACTAGATCGTTCAACTTATTATTTCAGATCACAGCTAATACGAGTCTTGATCGAGAAAGACAATCTGTTCTACGGTTTTATGTCGTTGCATCTGACATGCCCCAGGGTGGTGCAGAACAAAGAAGTACTAGAGCTTTGGTCACTGTTGATATATTGGATGTCAATGACAACGCACCAGTCTTCCCACAGGAATCCTATACTGCTGTTATTCCTGAAAATGCTTCAACAGGTGTTAGCGTGGTTAACATTACAGCGACGGATCCAGATGAAGGGGAAGGTGGCCAGATTCATTTCGAAATTATAGACGAAGGAGAAGCCAATGGTAAATGTTATAACTTTACCATTTTTTTTTTGTATCTAATCTAAATGATTAATACCAATTTAATATTAATCCGATTTTCTAAGGATTGTTTAAGATAAATCACACAAGCGGGGAGATATCTTCGGCTCGAGCATTAACAGGCAAGGGAAGAACAGAACCATACAATATGCGTGTTCGAGCTCAAGATGGTGGAATACCACTATTATTCACGGATATAATCCTAACTTTATACATCGGTGATGTAGTTAGCAACGATGGAGTCCCTTTGTTCATTAGACCGACCGTTGAAGAAATAGCGTACATTTCTGAAAATTCAACGATAGGAAGTCCTGTTTTTCAAGCTGTAGCATCCGATCCTGATGATCCAAATTTGCCGAATGGAAAGATAACTTTTAAGTTTTTAGAAGACGGCAATTTTGGTAAAGATGCTAGTGCTTTTAGGATCAACAGTGAGACTGGCTTGATTACGACGAGGAAACTACTTGATCGGGAGATTAAAGATAGTTACACTTTGATTTTAGTAGCTCAAGATCTAGGCGTTCCTCCACAGCAAGCTACTAGGGTACTTCAAGTAATCGTAAATGATATCGATGATCACAAACCACACTTTAAGAGAAGTCTAGATAGTCCACCGATCGAATTAAGCGTTTCAGAAGAAGCTTTAAATGGTACTAAAGTGGGTATTGTCGAAGCTATCGACGAAGACATAGGCGAAAATGGAATGATAGATTATGCGATTATTTATGGAAATGAAGGTGGATTATTTACGGTTGAACGTTTGGAAAATAATTCTGCTGTTATCCGATCAAATGGTCGTCTTGATCGAGAGTCGATCGATCGTCATTTATTAACAGTGAAATGTTTCAAATATTCTTCCAGTAAATCCGACGTTGTTCCTAAACCTTACAATCGACAAGATCCTTCAGAGAGACAAGTCCTTATCAGAATTCTCGACATCGATGATAATCGACCTAAGTTTAAGAAAGATAACATTACTCTTGGGGTGAGACTGAACGTACCGATCGACACCAGTTTGATAACATTAGAAGCATACGACGCTGATTCCGATGCTCTGCCGATAAATTATTATATGAGCAATGTATCCTTTTTATCTCTGGTCGATTCATCGATGTCATCATGGGTCACTCCGTCACGTCTTTCGTTGAACTCTCAAACTGGCGAACTTAGAACCATCGGTTCGATGTCCGGTTATGCTGATGGATACATGGAATTGATAGTGACAGCTAATAATTCGGCAACATCTGGCAGAGAGACTAATATAACTTTGAGAATATTTTTGTTAAGAGACAGAGATATGCTGAAATTTGTATTCTCGAAGCCACCCGTGGAAGTTAGAAAGACCTTGGAGGATTTTGAGAAAGCTGTGCAAATGGCACTATCTTTACCAATCACCGTAAACGTTTACGACACTCAGTTTTATTCAAAAGAAGATAACTCTTTAGACTTTTCCTCGACTAGTTCTTGTTTCCAAATGGTTGGTAAAGAGTCTTACGATCTAGATGAGATGAAGGCTTTATTAACAGACTCAAAGAACGAGGAGTTGAAGAAAGTTTATAAGACGTTTAACGTTGAGAAGGTGCAACATTGTGCCGCTATTGTTGCACGAGCTGATGCATCCATGACACAAATGTGGGTGCTTGCCATTGCTGTTCTTGTTGGTATCGCAGCCATTGTGTCGAGTTGTACACTTTGTTGCATGCACGCGAAGTAAGTTCATACTTTCTTGTTTTTATCTTTTCTTTTCTTTTTCTTTTTTTGTATTTCATTATCAAACAATTAGAAGTTTATTATTTAAGTATCATTAATTTTAGTTATTAGTTCTAGCAGTACTTTTAACATGTTCTGCTTCAAACAATCGTAATATTTAGAAAGGAGGTCGAAAAGAAAGAGATCTTGAAATATTTCGTGTTTCAGGTATAAACGACAAGTAAAGCATGCACGTTTACGTGAACAACCGCGTCCACCATTGAGTTACGTCTCGTCTGGTCCAGGAATGGTCAGTGCAGCTTCTCATACAACTTTGGGCCCTGGAACTATGGTTACTTTGGGTCCACACGAGGGACCTTATGAGTGGGGTGCTGATACGACTCTTTATCATCCAAGTACACTTTCTAGAGCATAGAACAATTTTTTGCCTTTTCAAAGTTGTTTTTATCTTGATCCAGTGAAAGATACTAATAGCTGGATCTCGAAAAATGAAATTAAGGACAGAAATATGATTTCGTTATAGACTGTTCACATTTATTCACGATGGTGCATGTACAGGATCGAACTATATTTTATTGAAAAACTTTGAAGATTGAATTAAGAGTTGATTTCATAGGATCGATTCAATTCGATTCGATGAGATTATTGAATGGTGCTATATCTGTATAAAACCAAGTATAGTTATAATATGTAATAACGTTAACACTGAATTTAGATACCTTTTAAGACGTTCGTGCCAAAATACGTCGATTTATTGTAAAGATAATAGCTTTTGTACTTTATTTTAGAAAATTTAATTCTAAGGTTGTACATTTTATCGTTCGTATAGTCATTACTCACGTAGTTAAGGTTAATTGTGTTAAAAAAATGAATCTCACTTGTAATATAAATCATATTTAAGGAGAAGAAAAATGTATATTTGGTACTACTAATGCTAATTAGGAAAAGAAATGTAATGTACATTGTTACACAAACTATTAAATAGCAATCGATCGTTCTCTTTTGATATTGAATAAAAAATCTTTTCAGGAATTAATCAAGATGGCCAAGTTATCAACGTGATTAGTTTTCCATGAAGTAATACATCCATGACCTCGCCTATTCCATTAAGTAGATAAATTCAATTTGTTTCTTTGGATAGTATAAAAAAAAAAATAATTTATTATATAATTATATAATTCTTTACTCATTAATCATCATTTTAAAGTCATTTTCATGAACTTTGAAGCAATAATAAGTTAGTCGAATATCTTTCGACTTCGGGCAAATATTCATAACGAAAATGTCAAGGTAACAATTTGAACTAATAGACATTTTAACATGGCAGTTAAAATTGAGAGATGTCTGGAAAGATAACGTCATATAGTAATAATAATGATGATGATGATGATGATGATGATGATGATGATGATGATGATGATGATGATGATGATGATGATGATGATGATGATGATGATGATGATGATGATGATGGTGGTAGTGATAATGCCGATTCATGGAACTATAACATATATTAACCTTTACATGCAAATAATACTAAAGAATTTCTACACAAATAGCATTAAGTTATTGACAAATCTAATATGCATTTAATTTCTTCATTTCTACTTTGTTTTTATCTAATTTTTGTTATAATCATATCCTGCCATATATATATATACATATATATATGTTTATATGTATATATAATTCATATCTTAGTTCATTCGAGTAAGGCCACGATCAAAACGTTCAAATCCTTCTAGCGTATCGACATCCGTAGAAAGATCAATGATTTTGTTTTTCTCTGTCGTTGAATTATCCTCAAATATGGTTGTGTTTTCGTGATAGTCGCTATCTGTTGTCGTTGTTGTCGTCATTGTCGTCGTGAGGATAACTTTTTGTGCCTCGTACTCGTATTTCTCCGTACTAGCATAATCCTCCTCCAAGCTAGATTTGTGATTAGAAGGTACAATGATCGAGCCTTCGTACAGTTCGGTCCGATCGGTCGTTTCGTTCGCGTACTTTTCGTCCTTGATCATCAAAACTTTCTCTTGTAGATGAGTGATAGGTAGAGCTGTTACTTCATCTTCTTCGTTCTCATCTTGTTTAGAATTTTCAATGGACGAATGATCGGTAATATGTTTAGCGATTGATTCCAACGGAGTCATTATCTTTTCGATGATCTGTTCATGTTCCTCGGGTTCCATAATCTCCGATCTATGAATCAGTTCGTGTCTGAAAAGTCCGTTTGAAAATATATTACATAGTTTCTTTCATATCTTAATACGACAAAATAAAATATTATATTGTAACGGAGAATTTTCAATGACCTCGAGTTCACCAATACGACGGGTCTCGAATTCAGACCGTGGCATTTCGTGAGATAAGTTCTCGACGAGCCCGAGGCGATGTTCACGACGACACTCACGACGAGTGACGTCTTTAGATTTAAAAAAATCGAAGAATCAGCGTTTATCTTCGCGAGTAAAGTATCAAGTGTAGATAGACATTGTCAGTGAAAGTCAGTCGAGTTTATAACCGTTCAAAGAAGAGTCAAAACGTAAATGCATATTACACGTCGTTTACAATGATTTCATTTGGTTGTTACTGATGCGCGACGTGAGTTAGAACTCCAATTCATTAGCCGACGTCAAAAGAACGGATTCGAGAAAGCAACTGAATATCGTTTATGCAATAACGCACTCATGACTCTGAAACTACCTTGAAAGTTTTATTATTAGAGGAAACCATTTCAATGATAATAATTATCATAATGATTTATTATTTTTGAAAAAAGCCTATTTAAATCTATTGTGTTAATTAGCTAAACAAAAAGAGAGAAGAAAAGCATCTCATCCTTACCTACTGAGTTTATTTTTTCGTCTGGGATAAAGATTCAAATGAAATATCATTTGCTGTCTTTCTTCTTCGTCTGTTAAAGCCTGCTGATTAGGTATAGCCACTATAGGAATAGGTTGAGGGTTGGACGAATAAAATTTCGGATTTCTGTTAAATTGAATCGGCCTTCTAGTCTCGTAATCCTCCAAAGGTATTTGCTGCTTTGGTTTCCCATTTTTTTTATTCTGTTCTACTATATCGGTGATCGGATATATATCCAACATCACACTGAACGGCTGAGGTTTTTTTCTCTTTTGATAAGAGCTAGATATGTATGAATTTTGCAATTGCGATTCTTCTGTCGGTGATGGTTTGTTAAAAGTTGGTCGTAGAAAATATGGATCATAGTATGGATTGTATCTATTGATACCGGCTGGTGAAAATCTAAAGAATGATTGTTTGATATTTCTTAAAAAAAAAAAACCAAACAAAAATATTCGATATCAGAACGCAATTATTCAATAATTTATTACCTAACGTTAGAAGTAGCTAAAAGATTAACATCGGATGGGTGTTTAGGTTTGTACTGATAAAATGGATCTCCATTGTAATTCATAGGGTAATAAGTATCATCAATCTCTTCGGATCTATCAGCGTTCAAAGTAGTATCAGCCATTTCTGGATAAACATCGTACTTTTTAGGATTTACGTAAACCCCAGTGAACTTGATACCTCTACTAGGCATTTCTGCGTCATTCGTTAGATACTTTATGATATCTTGTATGTTTCTCGATGTGTGAGGATATCGGTACTGCGTTAATTGGGGAAATTTCGTACGTTTGAATGAACTAGGATGTGGGGTCCTGTATTCCCAATGAAATGGTGCCGGCCTTCTATCCTCCAAATTATCTTCTTCCTCCGACTTTAGATGTTTGTATCTATTAGAGATATTAATAAAAAATTTGTAAGAAAAAAATTTGTAAAGAAATAATTTTATACATAGTTAATTTTATTATATATAGTGAAGCAAAATTGTATTACCTTTGTTTTACCCTATAAAACATTGCATGATTGTCGAACAACTGTTTATTCTCTGGACCATCTTCCTCGTCATTACAATCGTCGATAGATTTTAACAATCTCTTTCGTAATTTGAAATTACTTGGATTCTGTGATCTCGATTCTGCTTCGATCAATTGTTCCACAGAAGCTTCGTCAGTAATTTGATCGGATGTCTCATTTTGACGTATTAATTTTTCTTCTATCTTATCGTCGTAGGAATGATTTTCTATCGGATTTACCGTTGTCTCAAAAGATGTTTTAGAATCGATTGTTTTTTTCGAAACACTCGGTGTTTTTCTCAATGCATTTTGAAGTACATATATGTGCTTCGTTTCTTGATTTATCTTATTAGACGATGTCGCGGAAGTAAAGTCGTATAGGAATACCGCCACCTATCGAAAAGTTCACGTGTTAATGTTAAAAGAGAAAGAAATAGAGAAAGGAAAATAATTTTTACATTAATCCAGAGAATCCATAAAGGTTGCAGCGTAATAATAAGAGTAAAAGTATGATTGTTCGTAGACTAGAAATATTTTAATCGATGATAGAAGCAAGTAGAAAAACAAAAATTTTATATGATCGAAGAAAAAAATGAAAAATAATTGGAACGTCATGACGTTAGCCAAGGATGATAAATCTTGGACAATTCGAAAAAAGAATTGTCAATGTTGGAATATTCGACAGAGAAAAGTATATATTGCTTTAACTTCCGCATTGTTCGAAGCATCGACCATGTAATATATTCCTTCAAGCATCTCGATAATATATATTAATTGTACGTTTCCTTTTTATCTTTTTTCTTTTCTCTTTTCTTTTTCTTTTTTATTTTCTCATTTTCTTCTTTTTTATTTATCCGTCCATCTTTCGAGTCGACGAATCCGTTACTTTCTCCTCTCCATACCGATTATCCTTTCCCTTTCATTTCAAGAATCAAAGAAAAATTATCTCTGCCCTTTCGTTGAATTGATCTAACAAGAAAGAAGTTTTCTAACACCTACAAGTGAAATTAACTGAGATCTAAAAGATGGACGGACATTGTTAATTTGATGAATTCGCGCGATAAAATTTTTCTACGTTGGCGTTATAATTATTATCTGCAATGGAAATGCAGCGAACGAGTACAATGATTAAATTAATTAAATATTCTTGTGATTAACCCTATTTCGATCTCTCGCGTGTTAGAGTCAGACTTAAATCCGCATGAAAATTACAACGGATGGCCCATATGTGAAGGACGCAGAAATCTCTTTGACGCTTGGTTCGCCATGCATAGAAGGTGCTACTCTCTGGATCTACGGTGAAATTTTAATAGTTCATGTCTCTATTGTGCCTCTCGCATTAATCATTGGAGAAAACGTTCGAGAAATATGTTATTATACCTTCATTGTTTATTTTTTGTTATTCGTTTTTTTGTTTTCTTCCTTTTTTTTTTTTTTAATCAAGCGTGCGTTGTGAAAATCGCTGCACATTTAACTTATACAAATATCTTTGAAATGACACTTGCGAGCTACTTAAGTTTAGAAATATTTTTTTTATTATATAATATATGACAAAATTATTTCCGATAGTATTGGATCTCGCGTTAAAAGGGAATCAAGAAATTTTAATTATGGAACAAATATAAATGAGATATAATTATCCGTCGACTATAATGATTAACCGTTAAAGAGGACATTCAATGTTAGACTATGATTCATGACATATGCATAGATAAGCATCTATTTTCTCATCGTAAAAAGACCGATATTGATCTTCACGTATTATTCAAGAGAAAAACGAAGTTTAACGTTCACTAAATCTAGTAGCATTGTTTTTAGGCAACAATATCTCGTTAGATGATATTTCATTATTCATGTCTATATCTTTAAATAATTTTTTTTTCAATTTAATTTAAATCATTAATGACACAAAGATGATAATGATGTTGATAATAATAATAATAATAATAATAATAATAATAATAATAATAATAATAATAATAATAATAATAATAATAATAATAATAATAATAATAATAATATTAATAATAATAATAATAATAATAATATTAATAATAATAATAATAATAATAATAATAATAATAATAATAATAATAATAATAATAATAATAATAATAATAATAATAATAATACAAATAATAATAATAATAATAATAATAATAACAATAATAATAATAATAATAATAATAATAATAATAATAAAGATGATGATGATGATGATGATGATTTCTTACCAGTATCACCGTTATAAGCACCATTATTCCGATGACAAATTTCCTCACGATCGAATTGTATCGATTTCTGCGATATCGATCGCTACGATCGAAATAAAGTCCAAGTTCGGATATACTTGTAGCACTTCTTCTTCCAGGATGTAGCATTTGTTTCCGCGAATTAGATTTATCGGCGTCCATTATTATTAATCATCGATAATTGCTACCACAATTGAATAAATTAGGGACGAAACGTTGTCTAATATTCATTTTATATACATTTATCTATAGATACGTTACGTGAATCTAATCCTTTAAAAATTCTTTCTAAATGCGGTATTCTTTCATACTAAAACTTCGAATAACCGATTTCTTTTTTAACACACGAGATGCTATTCTTCCGATGCTTTCTATGCTACTAACAAGAGTCTGTTCTTTGCCACGGAGTTTTCACTCGTGATCCTATCATGTAAATAGAAATTTTCTTTGTTCGTGGGGGAGGCTCGTTATGGTAGAAGGAGACAAATACTTTTTATGGGCTACTTACCTCGGCAAAAGTACGATGTACTTATATCGCGTGTTACGATTTTAAACAAATAATTCGAGGATATTATTTTTTTGAAACAAAAAAGAAAAAGAAAGAAAAACATTTATTAGCTTTTTACAAATCATTACGCTCTATATGCTGCTTAAATTTCTTCTAAATTCTAGCATGGATGGTAACTCGACAATATTCCTATAAATTTATTTTACGCGAAGAAGAAACTTCGCTGACTGCATGATTTCTTAAATTAACGGCGATTAACATGTAATTTCCTGTTACGTATAAATGTGTAAAAATAAAAGGAAGGCAAACAAAAAAATTGTAGATAAATTTTTTTAGTTTGTTACA
Organism: Vespa mandarinia; assembly: GCF_050613455.1. NCBI lineage: Eukaryota > Metazoa > Arthropoda > Insecta > Hymenoptera > Vespidae > Vespa > Vespa mandarinia. The sequence goes on along the minus strand of NC_140813.1, from coordinate 10,302,466 downwards.
TTTAGTTCAGACTAAATCGTACACGAATTTCAATTTTGATCATCGTTTACGAAATTCAAAGGGGATATCTGGAATCGGATAACTGTAACCTGTTGGTCTATGAGTTACCGGTGGTAGAGTAGGACTAGGTCCTATAATTCCCGTTGGGGTTTTGTACGTTGTTGTGCTAGGCGTTATGCTATAAATCGGTGTAGGATAAGGAGGTGGAGTTTTAGTAATATAGGTCGGCCTTGGGGATGATGGTGGCAAATAAGGAGAAGGCCTAGTGCCATATGTCGTGCTTTTCGTTGAAATGGACGGAGTTGGCGTCACGGTTATAATAGACGGAGTATAAATTGGCGTAGATGGCGTTGTTATCGTAGATATATGCTTAGTAGTATCCGGTGGAAGATAAGTTGCCCTTGTTGGTTTCGGCGTTGTTTTGATTGAAACGTATGGGGTTTTCGTTTCAAAGGTATGAGTTGATGTTGATTTCGTAGATATCGGTGGAAGATAGGATGAAGGTTGTGTAGTACGTATGTAAGGGGTTGTTCTGGTAGTAGAAAAAGTCGGCGGTGTTGTAAATCTTGTTGTAGATTGAGTAGTTATGATTGGACGTATCGTGGTAGTTTCTGGTGGAAGATAGGTTGGTGGTTTGTAAGTAGATCTCGTTGTTAATGGTGAAGGTGGTTTAGTGGGTGTTGGTGTAGGTTTATATGTTGTTTTAGGAGGTAGATAGGTTGGTTTAGTAGGAGACGTTGATGTTGGTTTAGTAGGAAACTTTGATGGTGTTCTAGTAGAAGGTGGTTGATATGAAGTTGGTCTAGTAGAAGGCAGCGTTGGTGGTTGATATGAAGTTGGTCTAGTAGAAGGCAGCGTTGGTGGTTGATATGAAGTTGGTCTAGTAGAAGGCAGCGTTGGTGGTTGGTATGAAGTTGGTCTAGTAGAAGGCAGTGTTGGTGGTCGATATGAAGTTGGTCTAGTAGAAGGCAGCGTTGGTGGTTGATATGAAGTTGGTCTAGTAGAAGGCAGCGTTGGTGGTTGATACGCAGTTGGTCTAGTATGTTCTGATGTTGGAGGTAAATAAATTGGCCGCGTTGGTCTAGTAGGCGGCTGGGTTGGTGGAGGGATGTAGGTCGGTTTAGTTGGAGACGGTACAGGTTGTCTCGTAGAAGGTTGTTCTGATGTAGGTGGTTTCGGTGTTTTAGTTGGCAATGGGAAAGGTATCTTTGGCGTCGATTTAGAATATCCTGGATGGAGTGTTGTTTGGTATGGTGGTCTGGATTGGGTCTGTGGTGGTTGATATGGTGGAGTCTGTGGAGGTTGGTATGGAGGTCTGGATGGCGTTTGTTGGGGTTGATATGGTGGCCTGATTGGAGTCTGTGGAGGTTGGTATGGGGGTATAGATGGTGTTTGTGGGGGTTGATATGGAGGTCTGGATGGTGTCTGTGGTGGTTGATATGGTGGTATAGATGGCGTTTGTGGGGGTTGATATGGAGGTCTGGATGGTGTCTGTGGTGGTTGATATGGTGGTCTGGATGGTGTCTGTGGTGGTTGATATGGTGGTATAGATGGCGTTTGTGGGGGTTGATATGGAGGTCTGGATGGTGTCTGTGGTGGTTGATATGGTGGTCTGGATGGTGTCTGTGGGGGTTGATATGGTGGCCTGGTTGGAGTCTGTGGAGGTTGGTATGGTGGCCTGGTTGGAGTCTGTGGAGGTTGGTATGGGGGTATAGATGGCGTTTGTGGGGGTTGATATGGAGGTCTGGATGGTGTCTGTGGTGGTTGATATGGTGGCCTGGTTGGAGTCTGGGGAGGTTGATATGGGGGTATGGATGGCGTTTGTGGAGGTTGATATGGTGGTCTCGTTGGAGTCTGTGGAGGTTGGTATGGGGGTATAGATGGCGCTTGTGGGGGTTGATATGGAGGACTAGAGGGTGTCTGTGGTGGTTGATATGGTGGTCTGGATGGTGTCTGTGGGGGTTGGTATGGGGGTATAGATGGTGTTTGTGGGGGTTGATATGGAGGTCTGGATGGTGTCTGTGGTGGTTGATATGGAGGTCTAGATGGTGTCTGTGGGGGTTGATATGGAGGTCTGGATGGTGTCTGTGGGGGTTGATATGGTGGCCTGGCTGGAGTCTGGGGAGGTTGATATGGTGGTATGGATGGCGTTTGTGGTGGTTGATATGGTCTGCTTGGTGTTTGAGGGGGTTGATATGGTGGTTTGGATGGTGTTTTTGGTGGTAGTGTGAAAGGAATCGTTGGTGTTGATTTTGGATATCCTGGATGAGATGTCGTTGGATTAATTGGTGGTGTGGTTATCACCCTCGGTGTAGTTAATTTTGTCGAAGTTGAATATGGTGGCGTTGTTGATGTAATTGGCTTATCTGGTCGATTTTGGTACGGCGTTGTCGTTGAAGTACCTCTGTTTAAAGGAAAAATTATACGTATAAAAATATCCATTGTCACGCTTATCATGTTACTTCGTGCACTTACTGAAAATTTAGATAACTTTTAAATAATGGTTTCTTTTTTATTTGATTTACTCACTTAGTAGAAGGTAAAGGGAAAGGCTTGCTCGGTGACTGATAGTGATATCCATCGAATGCTCTTTGGGGTATTGGATAATTCTCTATCGCTCGTTTATCCCTTTCAATATGCTTTGCATTGCACGTGGAAAGTGCCGCCACGAGGGTGGCGGTCCACAGCAGCTTCCACTGTGGACAAAAAAAATGAGAAATGAAACTGAATTAACCGAACTTGTTTTGATTTAAGAGATCACAATAGTTCGAACGTCATTTTTGTAGGATAATCTCATGCCCCATCTACAAGGGATATCATACATAACATTGAGGGATCCAGTGATGATCGTGAAAGGTTTGTTGATACGAAATACCGATACGATGTATACTTTTATTGATTAGTGATTCGTTAAATTACTAAAAATAGCAATTGGTGGTCATTCCTATGGTCTAGCTAATCTCTTTTTACAAATCGGTGATTTTTATTAACGAGGTGTTAAGTGAATAGTATATATATAAATTCTTACACGGAGTTGGAAATAATTTTCACATTTGTACGTCTTAAAATTATCGATTTAAATTTTAATTGATTAAAATCAGATTATTCCATCGATTGAGAGTTTGTCGAATCTTATCTTGTTCATATGCGATATCCTACAGACACGAAGCGGCGAATGATGGATTCTAGCTCGAAGAAACGTCCAGTGACCTTTAGATTGTATAATTTATATGGAAGGATCACACGCTTCTAGTAGAGAGAATATTCTTTAGGATTGGTGTCTGTTAGCAATGTGCGAAAGGTTTTTCATAGTGGTGTACAAGTGTCGGCGTGGATCTCCACGGTCTGTGAAACACGCGATACATATTATAGCAAGGCTGCATTCACCTCTCTTTGCATAGCTATTTAATGTACTTGACATGAATATTCATAATTCAAATGTTTTAAAAACGCAAACAACAATCCCTTCCATTTCCTATACTCTAAATTAATTCAAAAATTTTCTTACCGATGAAAGATTTGAGCTTTTTTTCTTTTTGTTTTTTCTTTTTTTTTTTTTATAAAATTAGATCGAAAAAATCAATCGATCGTTATGTACTTGACCGATTTATTTACAATCGGAGAAAGCGACGAGATGTTTCACGAGATAATGAGGAACCAATATGATGGCTTTTATAAGATATCTACTCCAGGACTTCATCGCTTATGGGATGTGCAAACTTTCTTGCATCATTGCACGAAGAAGCAGACGCAATCCATATCCAGCATGTTATAAGACGCAAGTCGATGAGTAGCTCCGAAGAAGTCGTACATCGTTCGTGATGTAATCTTTGAGAACACAGCCGGTCGTAAAACGGAACACGTTTTATATTCATAAAGATATGCCATTCGGTTTAGTTTAATAAATTTTTGTCGGATACATAAAAACGTAAGATAAGCGATGAAAATTGCTTAAGCTTTTGAGTCGTACGATTTCTTTTAAAATTTAATTTTTTATTATGTAAAAGTTACTATATAAAAATATCATTGGAAGGTCGACAGATCAATTTCGTTTAATTTACAACTTTCATGGAGAATAGTATGCTCGTATCGTAAATCAATGGAACTGGATACGGCGCCTTCTTTCACAGTTGAAAGATATATAGGAATGGAATACATGAGATACAAGCTAAAATAGTTTCTTGCATAATGTAAATGCGTGTTGCAGTTACGCATTACGACTTTGGTACTAATAAAGCGTAGAGACGACGAGATGAACAGGCGCGGACTAAGCGTCTCCGTTCTTACGTGCACTTTCTAATTATTTGCTGCTCTATACGCGATAATGCAAGTTATATCTATGAAAAATGAAGAGGAACGAAGATAGTGATATTGTGAAATGCATTAAAGTCCGCCTATTGAGAGATATGATTTCTATGATTAGCAAAATCGAATCGTTGGAACTTTCTACGAATCTTATCAGATTTGTTCGTTGTATCTTTGATGTTTTCGAGAAAAAAAGAAATAAAAAAAAAAATTGAAAGAAAAAATTTTTTTTATATGTTATTCTCAACTTTTAGTACGACGGAGAAAGTTCTCTTGGTGAATGTCGAAAAGAATGTCGGAATATGTTTCAACGCCACGTGATTGTTGTTTATCTCTTTCACTCATTAACAGTTATCGTTAAATCCTAGAAAAAAGAAAAAAAATATCCAGTCATACATACAATTATCGTCGATGGGTAAGACATTCGCGTTTAACATAACAAAGATCCGCCTTGTTTTATGGAACATGCAAATGGGAAAATCTATTCTCCGTTTTTATCTCGATGTCATTAAACGACAAGGACATTGCATCGCGCTAATATAGAAAATAATTGAACATTAGATTTCTACTTTCACTCTTAATAAAAAGTAAAGTATCGAAGCATTGTTTAATAATTTCTTCTATATATTCATAGAATCTCTTTAATTTTTTTTTCCTTCTTTTCTTATTATCACAAATCGAATATACTTACGTTATAAATTTATTGTTTAAGAATGAAGATGCTTTTTTGGAATTCTTCGTCGTTTTTAATAAGAAAGAAATAAAAAGAGAACAGGTTAAAAAAAATACAAAAATAAAAAGAAATAAAAAGAAATAAAAATAAATTCATGCCATCGTCTCGCCACAAGGCAGAGGTTCCAATTATGACGAAATCGAAAGTTAAGTCGGCTGATCACTGAAGTAACTGAGGAAGGAGTACGTAGGCAGAAAAATAAAAATAAAAAAAAAATAAAAAATCAGAAGAAGAAGAAAAAGAAAAAGAAAACGAAAAAGAAAGAAAAGAAGAAGAAGAAGATGATGAAAAAAAAACCAAGACAGAAAAGAAGAACGACAGGGTATTTATCATTCTTACGAAAGGCCGTGGGTCATCCTGAAATTTACTGACCAATTTGGCTTCTCTCGATTACGCAATCAAAATACCTCGCTTTTTTTTTCAATGTCTTCTCCTGTATTTATTTATTTATTTATTTTTATTTTTATCTTTTCCTTTTTCTTTTTTTTTTCTTTTTTTTTCTTTATCTTCGTCCTTTCTCAAAGTAATTCATATACGATCTTACTTGAGAATAAATTTTTTTTCTCGTCGAGTGTTCTCGTATCGTGCAACTTGCGTCAATTCAAAGATGAAAGGAAACACGTGGGCGCATGTAGAAAAGTACTATAAGATGAATCCTCCGAAATGGCTGTAGTACTACCAAAGGTAATAAACTTAGGTGATGATAGTTGCTTGTAGTACGAGGTAACGAGTAGGTGGTTATAAGACGTAACCACAGAGAAATTGAAAGTAATAATCGTTAAACGAACGACGAATTGTCATTGACCTTCGTTTACTTAACTCTTGTTCGCATTTCAAAAATACCATTTGAATAATTTGTCTTTGAATTCATAATAAACAGGTATGTAATAAGTTTCAAGAATAATTCTGTGAACAATAGTAGGTACATAAAGAATTTAAGAAAAAAAAAGAAAAAAAAAAGTAAAATAAAAAAATTCCATCAACTTGCGTCATCTTGTACCAAACTTTAATACAACGTTTAATCATGGATTTTACGGTCATACTTGCTCTTTGTTAATCATTCGTAATAAATGTCAGCTACGACGGATTAGCCGTTGGTAATAAATCGTTTCGCGAATATAAGCGCGATCCTTGAGTTAAGAGGAATAAGAAAGGGAGAAAGAAAGAAAGAAAGAAAAGTAAAAAGGAAAAGAAAAATAAAAAGAAAAAGAAAAAGAGAAAAGAGAAAAGAAAAGAAAAAGAAAATAAAAGGAACAGTTAAGAAATGGACAAGTCGAATTACATTTCTGACTCCCACGAAGAACATTTTCTCTTATACGATCGATTCAGAGGAGCGATCCATCATTCTGTCTTTATTATGTGTGTGTGTGTATGTGTATATATATATATATATATATATATATATGTATATGTATGTGTGTGTACGTGTACATATCGATCCTCTAAAGACACACAAAAAAGATCTGAAAATATTGAGTCGTGTAATTATTTGCTTACGTAAATACGTTGAAATTTCGACGACGATCTTATTGCACTTTTAATTCTATTTCAAATATTATTAATAAATATATTTTTCGATGAAAAATTGATCGTAAAATTTACAAGTATCAACGTTCTCGTAGCATGAATGAATCAAAGTAGACGAGTATTCTTCAAATAAAAATACAATGTTTTATAAACGAAAGAGAATCGAAAATAGAGTTGATCTGATCTCTCACTTTTACATAAATCAACGATTCACGTAGTTAAACTATCGCTCGGTAAGTTCGTTAAATATCGATGTATTCTAAGTGCTTAGCTTTGAAACTAACGAGCCATGATTTAATTAAATTCTCATGAGTTCAACGTACAATACGAATAACCAGTTTATACAACGATTTAATACAATTTCTGCTAACGAGACGATAGCAATTGAGTTTTCGCAATTTTTTAAATATAAAAAAGAAACTAAAAAAAATAGAATGTTATATTATATATTCGTAAAAATTTTTTTTTCGAATAATTATTATACCTATTTTAAATAGAAAAATAGTAGGAAACGGTTTAGGCGGAGAGTATCTTACGATATTTAAGATCGACTAGAATGTCACGTTACGTCACGGATCCTCACGACTTCTAATAACGCACGAGTCAACCGATTCTATAGCGTCTTTTATTCGGAACGTACAAAATTGACCTTTAACCATTTAGAAATTTCTCTATTGCGCTAGTCCGAAAATGAATAGACGTTGGATTAGATCAGACAATTCGTTGCGTGATGAATTGTTTTTTTTCTCGAGATTGCATTCACGAAAATTGCTCGGGAAGTAGTCTTTAACATGAACGAGTATGTTCTGTTTGGAAAACGGGAAATAGTTTATTAGATTATTTGTAGGAATACTTTGAGGATTCAACAAATTTTACGGACGTTGTTTCGTACTCTCTCTTTTCTCTTTTTCTCTCTCTTTCTTTCTCTCTCTCTCTCTCTCTCTCTCTCTCTCTTTCTTATTCCGCGAAATTACATAAAAGAAAAAGAAAAAAAGAAAAATGAATGTTTCTACAACGAAGATAAGACGATTAAAAATGTTTTTATAGTATTTCTTAATGTCACATGATTGAAAGGAAGAACGAAGAAAGTATGGTCGAGAGTAAACGTCTTCGTTGGAATATGAAAGATGAAAAATGTACGCACACACGCACATCCACACACATACGTATGCACGTATACATATACGACGATAATGCAAATGATATTTTCGCGCGCATTTTAAATGATGCCTCTCGATCTTTGAATCATAGTTTGAGAAATCATTTTCGAGTAGCTCGATTTGACGCATTTTATACCATATTAAGGTCTATTGTTTATATCCTCGTAAAGGCGAAAAAAGGAAGAGAAAAAAAGAAGAAAGAAAAAAATAAGAAAAAAAGAAAAATTCCATCAGATCTATCGCGAGTTAAGAAACAATGATAACCTTTAACATTTATGCGCCAACAGCTGGCTGCCGTTCGAGTCTTGCTATTAATTCCTAAGAGGTTGTGAGCACGGCCGCGCTACGTGCAAATACCAACCGCTAAACTCACCATCGGAAATATTATTTTACAAACGTATGAAAGTGCGAAAGAACGAAAGTTTCTTCTTCTTTTTCTTCCTTTTTTTTTCTTTTTTTCTTTCTGACATAAAGAATAGGAGAAAAAAATCTTTTCTCAAATGAGATGAATGTCGGTGATAATAGAGAACGAATATATATCGGATGATTGCGATTGAGCACGTGTTCGTTTGGTAGTTCAAAGAAGACACACTTTCTGACCTAAATTGTCATTTCAAAGTAATCATTTCTCAATCCTTAAAAATCCGAGAAAATTCTTTTAGAACACATAACAGTTCTAACGTAGATTTATTTTCCTCCCGAGATAATATAGATTCTCACACGAAATTTTCACGTCATTCCGAACGAGCTAATCAACAATTTTTCCACCAAAAAAAAAACAAATAAAAACAAAATAAAAAAAAAAACAAAAAAAAAGGGTTGTCCACAATCCCACACTACCGAACCCTTTCGTCACGTTTCAATACCATTACACAACCCTCGAAGATGGTATCTCCTTTCACTCTTAAAATACGTGGTCACTAATACACAAAACTCCTCGATTACTTACCATCTCACTAATTTTAGGAATGTGCTCTTGTTAACACAATCAACTGAGCGAAGAGGGCGAGTCAAAACGAACGCATGTCTCGCGGGAGCTTCGGCGTCCCGAGATAGAGTTCTGACTTCTTCGTCCCGAGCAAACGTTGAGAGCATTTATAGGATTCACCTGATTGAGTTGGTGGTGGTGATGGTGGGGGTGGAGAAGGGGAGACAGGGTTGAGGAGAAACGTTCGGTCCATGTGATTATTGCGATCCGATGTGTCCAAGAGGATGCTGTAATTCTTCTTCTTTCGTGTCGCACTTGAGTGGGAGAGAGAGAGAAAGAGAAGAAGAGAGAGAGAGAGAGAGAGAGAGAGAAAGAGAGAGAGAGAGAGAGAGAGAGAAAGAGAGAGAGATAGATAGAAAGAGAGAGAGAGTGAAAATATTCAAGTAAGTATGGGGGAGCCAATAGCACACAAGATAACAAGAAGGACCGAGAGAGAGAAAGTGAGAGTTCGCTTCGAGAGAAGAGAAGGAAAGAAGGACGATGCCAGCCAAGTTCTCTTGAAAAGGTCCATCGAGTTGTATGCGCCGACATAAGGAATCTCACGATCCATCGTTTCGGAGGATTCAAGGATAAATGCTTTTTATCGAGCATCCATGCTTCTTCATGGAAAATTTTGAGGTATGTATTCATCGTAGTAAAAAATTACAAAAAAAAAAAAATACAAAAGTACGAAAATGTAAACCGAATGTTTCTTTATTTTTCTTTTTTTTTTAATTTATTTCTTTTTTTTCTTCTTTTTTTATTTTTGTCAAATCATTTCTGAAAATAGGACCAGAATTCGTCGTCATATATACAGGGGAAGTCGGCTTTCGACTTAATATTGTAATAAATGATAATAGATTACGTTTACTCGTTAATTATATTACAGATTAGTAAAACGCGTTTTAATTACGCAAATCAAGAAGGTTTTTAAATGCATTACTAGTCATTCGAGTACGATGATACTTGTCGTGACTACTGCATTGTAATTATAATGTGTATCTTGACTGAAAATGCTTCTTGGATAACGACGGTTGCTCATTGTTAAGCGTGCGAAAAAGAATGAGAAGAAGAAGATGATGAAGGAATGATTTGGCGGAACGATATAATGGCAGAGTCCCTGTACTTGACTGTGCAATCTCTATAGATGCCGGTTATCATAGTATTTATCTACTCGCGAATTGATCGTACGTGCGATTTTTCAATTATAACTAAACGATTAATTAAGAAATAAAGGATATTTATTATTAGATATCTATTTTGAAAGTCATTCGATCATCGAACTTTTTCCAATTAATTTCGATTAAGCAATTTGAAAGAATCGTCAAGGGACGATGTATATTAGAACGAGTATGTACTATATAAAACTATTCGCAGGAAGTAGAGGTGACTGTTGATTAAGGATAAAACGGTGTTTGATGATTGAATGGATCAACAAGAACGTCGTACGAGTTCATTGACCTTATATTTCCTCATGTATCTTTTATTTGGGTTAGCATGTATGCAACGTAACAAGAACAATTTTTCTTTTTCTTTTTTTTATTTTCTCCACTGACAACGTTCATTAGTTTCTTCATCAGCACTCGAAAATTTCTTTTCAATGTATATTTTTTCTCGTTTGCTCGTAGTTTTAATCGTGCTAAATGGAATGGTAAAAGGATAATTATTAGTAGATGATGTAATTTAATTAACGTTCACCGAAGAGATGATATTTTCTCGATATACGCAATATCGACGTAACGATCCATCGAAAAAACATTAATACATTTTATACACCTTGTGTTTATTGCATATTATAAAAGATATAAATTACGAGCTACTGTATTATATTTGTATTATAACATATTATATCTGTACATTACATAATGATATGTTATATTTTTTTATAGTAACATCGAGATAAAACTGACGCTAAATAATCATTTTCTTTAACAAGGGGCAAAACTATCGATAGATTTAGAATATATATAAAAATCGATCGGATCTATTCGACATAAGATAAAAATCTCGTTGAATATATTCTTTGTCTTGATCGTACAAACAATACATAAAAGTTGATTTTATGGTGTGTACGACCTTCTAATACCGGACACGCAGACTTTGATCAAACTTGATTATTTTATTCGTGAATTCTCAAGGCCATCGTAGTCTTAGTGGCAATTATCCATGAATGAAATCCTTCTTCTCTCATAGATCTCAACTTTCTCTCTCACGTTTATTCACTTTGTGCGTGAATGAAGGGATTTACGATGTCATGTTTATCTACGTTAATACGTGTGGACGCAAATATACGTATATGTATATTATATATATATATATATATATATATATATATATATATATATATATAAAAGGTTATAATCACAATTTCTGTTTAACCTTCGATCTTTAATTACTCTGATATAAATCTTTAGTAAAGACTTCGTGTTGAACGATGATAGGGGACATCGAATGATACGACGTAACAATTCTTTCTCTCGACATTATATCATGCAAATAAAAGAGATAGAATAAAAGGAGGAGTTTAAAAATAAACTACAACTATAGGCGGAGTTACGGAAATATTATGGCAGTATATAAGTACCTTTCTCTCATCAGGATACGTCTTATTCATATTTCCCTCGTTTATATTTCATGAAATGTACATAGGATAAAGAAAGATTTCGTCTCCCACTACTTCATTATGTTCAGTATAGAGATCTTTAATTTACTATGCGATGATTATCACGGATTCACACTACTAAAGTAGGCGTTTTCAACGTGGGAGAACAGGTATTTACGCAAAGCGGAAATATTTTCGAAATCACTATATTCTTTCAACGAACTCATTCGTTCATCTATTATTAAGGCATTCGCCATTCGAATCATGCAAATTCTCGCGAGTACTGATATTTTTACGAAAAAAAAAACATTATTATGCATACGAAGTCGAAAATTAATAAAAAAAGAAAAAAATTAAAAAAATGATTAAAAAAAGAAAAGAAACGATAAATTATTTTGAGCGATTCTTTAATCAAAAAAATTCAAGGTATTTATCTCTCTCTCTCTCTCTCTCTCTCTCTCTCTTTCTCTCTTTCTCTCTTTCTCTCTCTCTCTCTCTCTCTTTCTCTCTTGCTCTTTCTCTTCCAGTTGTTGTGATCTTTATGTGATTATTTAGAAGTTAAATAAAAGAAATCATTTCGAAAGTCGATATTGATTAGTAAAAAATTTTTCGTTTGAACCAATCGTAGAAACCTTGAAGATATTTTCGGGAAAGATGGCCTTCAGGATGAATTAGATTCGATTCGATATAAAAAAGGAAGATGATGTTGGAGTCAAGGTGAACGTGTTAAGAAAATGCGATTGGATTAGGATAACTAGTAAACAAATATAGATAACTATATGAAATAAAGTATTAATGAGATGTAGAAGATATTTAACGAATAATATAATGAATGTTTCCTTATATATTACGAAACTGGCTAACGATCGAAATTATCGATTAGATCTTACAAAGTTTTCTTTAATTTAAACTTCAAGGTAAAAGATGATTGGCGTTAATAAAAATTTATTCCATGAGTTTAAAAATTTATGAAAAAATTCTTACGATAAGCCTATGAACGTATGGTAAATGCTGGAACGCTCGTTGACCTGAAAAGTTACAATCGACCTCAGTGACTCTTCTTCGAAGATACGGACACTCTCATTGGAACTCTCTTTTCCATAATTATTACGTAAGTGTGAGTCGATTACGAAACTTGACGAATATTTTATATCGTCGTTCTTACTCTTATAACTTATTCTTTTTTTTTCTCTCATTTTTTTTTTTACTTTTCTTATTCGAGCATAAGGAAAAAAAGAGCGAGCGAGCGAGTGTGTGTGAGAAAGATAAAGAGAGAGAAAGAGAGAAAGAGAGAGAAAAATACATGTACAAAGGATGATCCTTCGAGGAGAAGGATGATTTATCATGCATGATTTATTCCATGAAAGTAATACGTGTACTCTAATTTCTTTTCTCGCGTCATATCATTGTTTCTTACAACTTGACTTATTCCGTGCCGACGTAATTATAACGTTGATCCACCATGCCATTCTAATAATGGAAATGTGTGAGCAAAGTAATGATAAATTAGATAGAATCAAATTATGCAAATTATTACACGATGCATTCCTCGTAGAAAACGCAAGCATTTCTTTATTAGAAGTATACGAATGAGAGCAGAATTTATCAAAAATATTTTTTTGTTTTTTTTTTATTGACTAACAATAAAAAATATCAATTAAATTCAATTCATTTCTATCGTAGAATAGAATTAAAATGATTGAATTGTATGAAGAAATTGTAACTTGTTCCAAGAGAAATGATATCTTTCTTAATTAATGACACCGATTAGTACTAATATATTATTTAAATAATATATATGATAGTGTTTTGTACAATTGTAATCCTATGTTTAACGTTAATTAACGATCAAAAAACTTGTAGTCTTTTTTCCTCACACTCTGCTCATAAAATACGATACTGTATGATGGATGATGCATTTGATATTTCAGCTCATACACGATGCTGCAATTTTTGTAAAGAAACTCCTTTAGAAAGTGAAAATGTTTGATCACAATTATAATGGGATAAATTATATGGTCGTGATTATTCTATAGTACATGAATACATATACATATATACGTTCTTATTTATGTATGTACATATTTTGTTAAACGATCATGTTTGGTTTTCCTTGAACTGGTCTACCTTTTCGGATGCTTCGTTACACAACGAAAGTTTGGTTGCTCGTTAAGGTCAAACAAAAAACAAAAAAGAAATAAAATGGATAAAGATCACCGTTCACTTGGTCAAAGAAGGTCATGGATTTGGGTCGCGAGATCAAATGATGCGTTTTCGTATCATGATTAGTAGTACACGCGTTTTACTTAGTACTTAAAATGTTTTTTATTAATACGAGAGACTTGGATTTTCGTCTTACGAAATTACAGATATTAGATTGTACAAGGAGAATTAAGAAAACTCTTGTAAGTTCATCGACCTTTTAAGCAACGTATATTTGTAATAAATAAAAAAAAAAACAATGGTCTTCGTGATCATATCTTTTCGTATTAGGTTGGAAAAAATTTCGTCAAACGAAGCGAATTTGCAAAGAAACATGGTCGTAATTTATTGTCATGTGTTTAGAAATTTTACATCGCTTGGAATCAGTTTTCTAATGCGACGTAACTCAATCTTATTTAATGAGATTTTGAAATCCTCTGCTTCACCAAAATTTATAAAGACCTTTTATATAATCGGGTCAAAGTAATACTTCTTTATTTTCTTTTACTTAATTCTTATGTATATATGTATATATATATATATTTTTTTTTTCCTATATAAGTACAAGGAATATTTGAAAATACATAATACAAATTCGTAAGATACAATATTATAATGTAAAATTAGTCGTAAGGAAATTCTCGAAAGCACAGACTTATATAATTCGCGTAGCTTGAAACACGAGGGAAATGAGATTACTTTCTTATTGATATTTTCCTTGTGAAATAAGTTTGTTACTGGAAAGACGATCACAAATAATATCCATAATTTCCGAAACCATGACCGAAGCCGTAATATGGGTAACCTCCTAAAAAAAGAAATTAAAAACGATAGAAACAGTATTGATTTATGTAAAATGATTATTTCTTAAATGTAAAATTTTACCATAATATCCGTAACCATGACCATATCCGTAGAACGGATATCTGTAGCCGTAACCATAACCATACGGATATCCAAATCCGCCGAATCTGTAGCCGAGATATCCAGGTTTCGCAACGGTCATGCCGACGATGAGACTCAACAACAAAACTATTAACTAAAGTGGGGAAAAAAGGAACTAATAATATATAAATACACGTAATAGTGAAAGTTTATCATAAGAAAAAAAATGAGATTGTAGATCGCTATTAAATTATCGACAAATGACTTGACGTTTCCGAGAGTTCTTGTAAATCTGTTTTCTTTTTTCTTTCGATCTCTATTTATTTATTTATTTTATTATTTATTTCTTTCTTTTTTTTTTTTTTTTTTTTTTTTTTTAATAAATTATGAAATTTTAATACATAGATAACGAATTACTCACGAGTTTTGAATAGGCCATCTTTTGTCTGTTTGTTCTTCGTCGATCGAATCGATCTAACGTCAAAGAAAACTAGAAACCCTATCGAAGAAAACTGTCGAGTTTAGATACGAGTAAACCTCTTTTATAAGAAAGACGGTGGTGCTGTTCTCGAGATTTTTTTTCCCCGACTACGGTATTGGTCCGTTCTGGACGACGTTAATAGCAAAGCCCATTGTCAGGGAAGATTATATGAATGCAATGCAACATTATGAAAGAATAATGCATGGCGTGGTCGCACACGTGTGGCTGATGCCGAGGTAAACTCGATGTACATCGGGTGCCTTGACATCCAAATTTCTTCCCAACGACTATGTCGTCGACGACGATTCTTGATTAATAGTCGTAAATAGCTTGACTACTTATTATACAAAGCAGAGAGAGAGGGAGAGAGAGAGAGAGAGAGAAAGAAAGAAAGAGAGAAAGAGAGAGAGAGAGATGATACGTCGAGCGAAACCGTTGCTTAATGCACCATAATTAGCAATCATTCAACGATATACGCAAGTGATATCAATGTGTTAGAGAGTTGAAAATGAAACCTTCCTGTCACGAGTATCGTAAGCGAAACAGAAAGAAGAGAAGAAAGACGAACGCTTGCTCCGCTGAAATTTTATGTAAGAATATTGAAAGATATAGGGAGGGAAAGAGAGAGAGAAAGAGAAAGAGAAAGAGAAAGAGAAAGAGGAAGAGAGAGAGAGAGAGAGAGGGAAAGGGAAAGAAGAAGGGAACACTCAATTACAAAACGTAGAAATTTGCCTAAGTCGCAATGATAACGCCAAGTATAATAGTATATATTGCGTACAGTGCAGGGACGCGTGGAAATACCACAGTGATGTAAGTCGACGCAAGCGATTAATATGCAAGTTGACAACGAAATGTCAAAGTCGATTTTATTGGCCGATTTCATTGGCTATATTTCTTTTCTTTTCTATTTTTTTTTTTTTCTTTATTATTCACACATTATTTTTATATGAGTCGTCATCACTTTTGGCTCAATTATTCATAGAAATGTCTTATAATTTAATTCGACAAAGAAAAAAAGCTAGTTCCGTTTTTTCTTTTTTTGTTTTTCAAGAAAAACGAAGAGAGGAATAGAGGAATAGAAAAAAGAAAAAAGAAAAAATAAACAAATGATACATGATCGTATGCACTTTGTTGCATAAACGTTCTTACAACGTCGTGATCGACGACATAGATATAGTACTCGGAGAGCAAGCAAAATCCCATGAAAGAAGAAAATTAGTAGACCGTATGTATTATACATTGTCGAGTTAAGTATAATCGCAGGACAAGTTCCCAGTATGGTGGGAACACATCGGATATCATTACCATGGGAAACGGTTGCCATTGAGTCTGAGCCGAGAGATTTTAACGCTCCTCTATCGAGTATCGAGTATCGTTGAACTTCTCCATTTTCTGATAATAGCAAATAAGTACATCCTTCTGTCGTTGAATGTAAGAGTTATATATATAACTATTATCATGTATAAAATATTATCTTACAGTTATATGAAACTGTGAGATGGAAATGAAGAGGATGGATCATTGTGACTCTCAGTGATTTTTATTTTTCTATTTACATACAAATTATTGAATTCAAAATGCATCGATGATAAAATATGTATTCGTTTTATAATATTTAATAATGGAATTTTTGTTATATATATATATATATATATATATATAATATGTATATATATAATATGCATATATATAGTATGTGTATATGTATTGTATGTATATATATATTATATTGTATGTGTATACATATATTTTATGTGTATATATATACATTGTATATGCATACACACACCCATATTTGGAAGAAGATAACAAATTTTAATCTGTTTATTAAACATTAATAAAATCAATATCTTCCACTTCATCATCGACGACATTATTTTTGTATCTTTCATCATTTATTTGATAGTAACTATACTAATTTATTTATTTGGTAATGACGAATACTAGTCTATTTATTAAGCATTAGGATCAATATGTTCCAAATCATCATCGTCGATTCTCTCGTTTTCCAAACCATCTTCGAATGGAATCGTTGACACTTTCATTTTATATTCCGATTTAGAAGCATTAATTGTCTTCTCCGCTTTTTCACTAGCCGAAATTGTTTCCGCATCTTTGTTCTCCTTTGTATTGGAATTTCCATTTCCATTACCATTTTTGCTACCATTCTTGTTACCATTCTTTCGTTTTGGACCATAACCATATGGATGGAACGGCCCAGGAAAGAAATCATCATAATAATAATCATAATACTTGTGATAATAGGGATCGTGAAAATGATGATCGACGGTCTCGTTGTGGTCTTTATGGTGATAATAACCTGGACCAAATTTGTAAGGCGGTGGGGGAAAATCATAAAACGGTTTATAATGTCCATAAAATGGTCGGCGATCATTAGGTTTTGGATGATCCGAACCATTTTCTTCTTTCGTTTCTTCCTTGCTACTACTATTATTTTCATCAGAATTACTTGAATCCGAATTTGGCCGTCGACCTGGATGACCGTAGGGATATTTGTAACCTAGAGGATGGTGATAAGGAAAGTGTGGATCAAATCCAAAAGGTCCAAAGTAATGTCCGTCGATTGGTAATGGACTATGATGATATCTGACGTCACCTCTTTGTCGATTTTCAAAAGAAGAGTAACCATTGAACCCATTTAAACTACTAAGCGGTCTACCCACAACTCCATCGTTCGAAATTCGATCGTGAGATCGATAAATAGAATCGAAACGATCCGGTGATTCGATATTTTCAGCATTCGCAAAGTTTCCAGTGTTAACGGGACGACCTAAGTTAAGCCTTCCACGTATATCAGTCCTATCATTTAGGCCAATTGATTGAAAATAATTATTTGGGACGTTGTAAGGGTCGTAAAATTGAGACTGACGATAATCAGAATTTTCAGGATAATTTGGTCTTCCGTAAGAATTGTAAAAATCGTTGGCCTGTCTTCTAGTGTTTGAAAAACGATTAGGTTGTTTAAGATTGCCTTTCTCTCGGTATATCTCAGGCGTTGTGGCCTCGTCAACGTTGTCCTTAGAACTTGACAATGATTTTGGAGTCTCTTCAGAATTTGTCTTCGTAATCGATGATAATTCGAGAAATGATCTATTGCCTCGATTAGTTGAAAGTTCGCCGAGTATAGTCGGAGTTAATACAGAAGCGACGTTCCTCGCAAAGGTCGTCAAAATGTCGGAATCTATGAGAAAAAAAATAGATTTTAGAAACTATTGGGTTCCTTTTTCTTTAGGACTTTAGAGGTCGATTAAATATTTTTCTTTTTTTTCCTTTTTTTCATATAAAATATTTTATATACAATATTGAAGGTAAGATATTTAAGAATTTAAAAAAACTTGTAAATTATTACGACACAATCGAAGTAACGATCTAAAATAAGTTCCGGAATCATAATGAGATAAAAAATATTCAACATTCCACGAAATCGTCAGATTACGGGTGACGAGGAAAAAAGATTCTAAAAATACATCGGGCGAACAAAAAAGAAATTTTATCTTTAGATTGGCATTTAACAAAACTACTTTTTTTTTTCTTTTCTAACTCGAACGATAACCAATAACTTACTGATCGTGCTCTTTGTAGCACTTCCAACACCCAAAACGTTCCAAATTGCTACGTAGCATAGCAATATCTGTAAAAAGAATTTGTTTTTTTGGTTTTTTTTCCCTTTTTTTTTACATATTTATTAAGTAAATAGGATTTTAAAGTATTATCTGTTTAAACGCAAGGAAATTTCATGATTTAAATATTTTTAATGTATAGAAAGGGAATAGAATAAAATGACAAATATTATCAATGCACTGTGCAGCAAAGCATGAAAGTCGAATGAAAAGGACGAGGGATTAATCATCAGTGAGTCCCTTCGTGCGGAACCTTCTTACGTATATACATATATATCTTCGATTGCGTCCTTGCGGAAACAAAAAAAGGTCAAATTATTTTTTCGAAGTTTTTTAGGATCATTCAATTTAAGAGAAAGGAAGGAATATTCGGTGGATTCGTTCATCGATTAAGAGAAATCAAGATACGTTATAATAAGATGTATGATTAGCATATCCGGATTTCTAAGTAATTTTCTAATATTTCATAGAGTCATGCTTGTCTTTGATGTGCATTGGACTAAAAATAAAAACGATCTTACTAGGAAATGTTAGTTAAACGATCGAATTAAAAAATATGAAATTTTTCAAACTGTTCTAAATCATTTCTAAATTGAGAGATTAGAAATTATTAATAAATGATCGAGCGTTATTATTACATATGAAATATATTGATTAAAATGACATTGATATATTACACTAATTTAATTATATATAATTTAATGTAATAAACACCATAGTTACACTTTGACAAATCAAAACTTTTGAATGAATGAACGTAAATACAGTCACTTATTGTCATTAGTATTAGTACGCACATTAGATACTCACGTGGAGACCGTAATGCATCGTGCGTGGGATCGATGACGACTAAGGGGTATGCAACGACTCCGATGTCATTTATACTTTCCTCTCTCTAAACATTTCTATGTCCCTTCGTTCTTAAAATATAATACGGATGTAACAATATATATATGTAAGGATTTACGTTGAACGTATAGTTGGCATTCTTTGATGCAATTATACGGTTCAATCGTTCGATGCTCACAACTTACTTAACGCATGAATAATCAGAACTCTGTATTCTTTCTTTCATATATTTAAATTTATAACTAAAATTCTTCTTTTTTATCATTATTATTGTTGTTATTATTATTATTATTATTATTATTATTATTATTATTATTATTATTATTGTTATTATTATTATTATTATAAAACGTACAACATACATTTGTATTTACAATGAATGCATCAATGTTTGTGTAAGCAATATGAATATGTAACTTGCAAGGCATTTCGTATTAATCTTTAAAAATTTTATTTACAAGATTAACTTCTCGTTATTAAATCCTTGCGAAACGATACCTAACGAAGAGATTCGAATCTTCAACGAAGCGTATTTATGTAACAGAAGATGATTCTCAATGAGAAGATAATGAGGATGAACCTTTCAAAATCCGATTTGAGTGATCGTCCCGACGACACCAGGTGCGATAACACCTGGAAGATTATAAATCTGAACAGGTCGTGCTCCATGGGTGACAGCCAATCTCGTTGCTCTAAAATTTGGCGTCACGATCACAGGTCGAATAGCTTTCACCGAGGATAATCTTGATTGAATCGCTTGTTGAGATGAGTATCCTGGATATTTTGCTAGCATACCTGATACACTACCGTAAGGAATACCGCCTACGAATTAATAATAAAAATATTTTTTTATGTATATCTATAAAAAAAGAAAAAATTAAAAATAATTAAAATTTTTTAAATAGTTCCGATCGTTATAAAATTATATTAAGTGGTGTAATCTATAAGGTTTAGCATGAAACATTTTAATATTGAATTATTGAAGGACATCGTCATAATAGAAATCTATGATACCGATTGTTCAATTCTTATTCTTACCGTATGCCAATCCGTTTACCATCTCAACGATTCCTGCGCTGTCCGGTAATGGCGCTGCAGTTGATAAGTTTATCAACTGCATTAATCCAAATAAAAAGAGAATCTACATAAAAAAAAAATAAAGAATATATATGTATATATATATTTACATATGTATATATATATATATATATATATATATATATATTTAATGTGCTTAAATAGATTCTAATTCGATTCTAACGTACATCGAATTAAACGTGAAATATGTCAATGAAAACCGCACTTTCTAATTGCTCAAAAATGTAAACGCTTTCAGTCGCGCACGATAAAATTAATATATCGTTATAAATGTTAGAAAGCATACGACAAATCGATATAAAACGATCGCCTTGTAAAATACCGTACAAATTATATAATATTTCGTAATAGACTTTCTTGAATATTTTTAACGTTGGACAACGAATAAACTTTTTCAATGTTTCCATTAAAAATCAACGAAATCAATAGTTATATAAGTATATAACCTAACATGTCCCTTTCTTTTGTTCTAGGTGAATGCAACACGGTACTGTGATCACGAGTATTCAGATTAGAATAGCAAGAACACGCCCCGGATCGAATTGCATCGCGACAGATCGAAGTAATAAAAATTAACAGTAGTGAGAGTTTATTTGCCGTGAAAAGTTTCAACAACATTTGATTAATATTATCATGCTTTTTTCATCAGATTTATCGCGATCGTCATTGTATCACCATTGTTACGATGGATTATACGGAGAATTACTTTTCTTTTCTTTTTTTTTCTTTTTTTTTTTTCTTTTTTTATGGAAAACTAACATCATCGGAAATATCAAACTTGAACTTCGTAAAATTATTTACACTTTCAACATATCGATTAGGCAAAATTTTTAATTTCATAGAATCGATCAAATCTAAATAATACTGATTATTATTTTATTCCGCAAGACAAAAGAAAGCAAACAAACAAACAAAAGGTACATTAATTTCTTTGAAATTATTTGATAATAGAATCTCTCAGAAAGAATATATTCAGTAATTTCACGTAAATCACTTATAGTACCTTCGTAAGAAACATGTCGTCGTTTTAAATGTTATTGCACGACCAACTAACAGGCAAAACTAGGGTACAAAGGCAAGGATCGAATTATATAGACGGCGTGGCATTACCATTGACCAATCGTGCTCTAGTGTTCCCTTTCAATTTCCCGAGGACTTATTTATCGTGTTCTAGGATTTTATCAACGCGTGTCATTCCACGCTAATACGTTCGTTACCGCTTAGCAAGGATACGTATGTTCTCCTACCCTGAGATACCTTAACCTTGAGAAAAGTGCGGGGCGCCTCTCACATCGTATCTATGTGAAACAGTTTATAACTTTTGTCTACAATGATCAAGGTTCAAATATTTCATTCGCATTCACGTTTGATTACGTTGACCTAACTATAATAATAATAATAATTCTTATTGTTATTATTATTTTTTCTTCTTTTTTCTTTGTTTTTAATTAACCGTCGTCCATCCCTTCTACTCTGAAAAATCTCGATGTCCTTTAGAGATAGTAACATTTAAGAAAGAAAGTTTGGTTAGAACAGGTTTTTACGAATTATTTTTATTTCATTTTTATGCGTATCCAACTACTTAATTAAGTACTTACGATACCGTAAATATATTCTATGTTACCAAGGTATGTTTTTTATCTCTCGGTTGAATATAAACATTTAGAAAAATACGGATATATGAATAAATCCACATTCTTTATTTTTTATTTATTTTCATTTTAAATAAGATTGTAAGCAATATTCGAATACTCTTTCAACTTAGTCATGATTTTCACAATTCTGTAATCTATCGCGAATTAACTCGACATATTCTGCCATTTATATAGTACTACACATGAATTGGCATTGAGGCTAACCACATACGTACATATATATATATATATATATATATATATATATATATATATATATATTACATATATACGTACGTACATATATACACACATACATACATACATGCGATCGATTGACGATCCTGTTAGACGATAATCTGATAATCTAACATAACGTTCATCCTTTTTTACTTTATTTACATTGACGCTGTAGAGAATGGTCAAGTCATCTTATTAATTATACATACAATTTTCAAAGATAATTAAGATTAATTGTAGGTATTTGCATTAAACGTAATATTATAGGTCTATATCTCCAAAATTAGATCAAGGTTTCATTACTCTTGAAACACACAAAACATGATTCCGTAACTCGTTTAATGACCTCGGTATACTATTCATTTATATAGTTATGTTATAATAAATTGTTAATATAAATATTATCATTATAAATGTTATAATAATAGATAAATCATCGTAAAGAAAAATATGGAAGAGATTGCATATTTTATTTATAACAAAATATTACAGATAATAAGATGTAAAAATATATTTGAATACAATATAAAGAACAATTAAATAATATATAAATTGTAAGTTATAGTAATTAAATATTCGAAAAAAGAGATTGTATATAAAGTCCGTAAACAATGAGAAATTTTTATTTCGATTAGGATCTCGAAAAAAGGGAAAAAAAGAAAGAGAAATTATAACACGTAAATAATTACTTACGTCGTTCTACGTAATAATACAACCTTTGTTCCGGATGATGTAAAAATTTGATCGACGATTTAATTTTATTATTTTTTTCTTCTTCTTCTTTATTTTCTTCTTCCTCTTTTTCTTCTTTCTTATTCTTCTCCTTTATCTCTTCTAATTTTATATTTCCATCTTTGAATCCACGATCGTTCCTCGAATATGACTCCAAAGTTTGTCCCAAAAGGTTGCCTGTTAGATAACTCTGAAATTGTATAACATTTTAAATACATAAATGAAAATAGAGAGAAATTAATCGTAGTGGCAATCTTCGAATTTAAAAAAAAAAAGAAAAAATATATATATATATATTCATGGAATTTTTTACGGAAATAAAAAAAATTATAAAAATTTGAAGATCATTTATTCAGAGAATCTAAACTTTTTTTTTTTATTAATGATCGTAATTCTTTGATATTAAGAAAACGATAGACGTAATTATCTATATTCCAAAATAGAAAGAAAATAATTCGTGACGATAATCGTCGAACTTTTTAAGATAAATTTATGAAATTTTTCATGACAAAATTGTGAAAGTTTCAAGTTAATTCATTAAAAATTTCAACTTTATTTTGTTAATGATCGTAATCATACGATATCTAGGACACTCAATAGGCCTAAATATTACATTTAAATATATATTGTAAATGAAAGTATATAATTTATGACGATAATCATTTTCAAACTTAAAAAAAAAGAAAAGAATTATATTAAAGTTGGAAGATCATTTATTCAACTAAATCTTTTTCCTTTTAATTAATAATTGTAATTCTCTAATATTCGGAAAACGTGATAGATCCAAATATTGTATTTATATATGAAAAAAAGAAGAAATAATTCATGACGATAATATTTAAATCCTTTTTCTTTTTTGAAATAAATTCATGGAATTTTTTATGAAAATTTATGAAAATTCGAAGATCATTGTTCAGAGAAACTAAACCTTATATATGTTTTTTAAATTAATAATCGTAATTCTCCAATAACTAGGAAACGGTAGACCTGATGTTGCTCAAGTTGTGCTTAGTCAATCGAATGACTCCTTTCTGATCAAAAGAACTTACTTCTGTCGATGGAATACCGCTGAGATCAAGATCTTGTGAGATTCTCCAGTTATTATCCTTCTTCGTGAATTCCGATATATCAGGATCATCTAATTCAGTGATGTTTTTAGCTTTGTTAGGCTCGATAGAGATAAACATTTCCTTGACACCATCCTTGTCTATTTTTTTCGTTCGATAAACATGATCAGGCGTTTCTTTAGTTGTCATTGATATCCTTTCGACGTTTTCACTAGTGATATTTCCACGATTACGATTGATTTCGTTATTATTGCTGTAATGTTTCATTTTGAGTGTTCCAGGATTGTCATTGGCATTGATAGATGAATTTTCGTTATCAGGATAAGTCGTTCTGATAAATGACTCTTTCGAGACTCTCGAACGATGTTCAATAGTTGTAGTTGATGGTGTTGGAAGGGTATGTTTCATTTCGGAAAATTGATTATTCGTTTTTTGATATCTCGTTTGAGGTCTTTGTCGTATTAACTTTTTAGTAGACACGAAAGTTGTCGTCGTAGTTGTAGTCGTAATCGTTGTTGGTGCTGTAGTCGTCGGCCGTATCTTTCTTCTTTTAACTTGTTCTATAACAGGTTTCGTCGAATATTTTTTAACGTCATTGTTAATTTGAACATTTTTCTTTAAAATTCTACGTCTTCGTGATCTGTCGACGGTTACATTGTTAGGTTTAATTGTTGTTTCTGTGTTAATCGGAAATCGTAAAGTATTAGATTCGACTTGTTCTTTTTTTAATATTTCCTTCTTTGTTGTATTCTTATGATTTTTATGTTTTATTGTGGCAACGGAAGTTACTTCTGTCAGATTATTTTCTTCGACCATCCTTCTTCTTCCAATATCTTTTCTAGGTGCTAAAGTAATGTCCTCCGGCACCAAATTTCCAGTAATGATCCGACGATGATTCGAAGATCCAGTTCGATCTTTCTTCCCCTTTAATTTTTCTGGATCTATGTGAATATGATTGAAATTTTTATGAACCGATTTTGATAATTTGAGATTACTCGAATTATATTTGCTGCTATATTTAACCGGTTTATGCAAGGAACTACTTTCTTCCGTATCGAAATATCGCTCTTGTCTATTAATCTTTTGTTTCTTGGAAAGAGGAATATCGTATAATTCCCAAGGATAGAAATGAGTATGTGTGTCCTTAGAAGACGAAACATCTTCGTTGCTATCCCTCGAACTAAAATCATCTAATTTTCCATAACTTTTTCTCTCCCTTCTTTGTTCTCTCGCCAATCGTTCTCTCTTCTCCCAAGGAAACTCATAACTCCAGAATGGAATAGATTTCGATTCTTCAAAGGAATTTTTATCTCGTCTTTCGTCCTCCGAACTCCAAGGGAACGATATATGTCGTGTTTTTTTTTTATTTTCATCGTTTACAGTCTCTTCGCTACTTTCTTCAAAAGGCGAGATACTCGATGTCTCGTATCTCTGCATCGAAAATGGTGGATGATAAAATGCCGGCTTGTTGATACGAGATCCTAATTCAGAATATTTCTCGTCTTCGTAATTTTCTGATGGAGAATACGGTCTGGAAGAATAATAAGAGAAAAATGTTTTATCTTCCTCCTTAGATACGTCTCTTTCTTTAGTTTCTAATGTTCCTTCATCCTCTTCGTCTTTCTTTTTCTTTTCTAAAGAATCCTCTATGGACTCATGGGAATGTTCATTGGATTTGAAATCTTCTTCAAGGTCACCATTAGATACTTTCAATTGAGTCTCTTCAACGATCGGAGAAATCGTTGTTTCTTCTGAAAATGCTCCTGGAGGATCAGAAATTAGATAGTTGGAATATTCTAACGAAGTCGTTGATAAAATTGCTGTCGGTGTTGTGCTAATGTCATCCATATTTTCATGAATTTTGTAATTATTGTTATCTTTCCTTATCGATTCCTTTTTGCTAAGATATTCCTGGGAATCCATCCGTGTTCCATCTCTCGATAACGTAGAGTATCGTAAGTGTTTATTCGAAATCGTACTAGGTGTCGTTGTTTCGCTCACGTTGCTATCATCGGACCAAATTGTTGATAAAATCGTAAATACCGTTGAGGAATCAAAATTGTTACGTTTTCTTTCAACGCTGTTATATCTCGGCTCCTTTCTTCTACTATCTTCGTCTAATGTCCTTGACTCCCTTGTGAATTTACCGACATTCTTTACTTCATCTTTTGGTTTTAAATGTTTGATTCTATCTCTGATCGTGTAAACGATCCTACTAGACGAATCTTTTTCTGAATCGTCAGCGGAAGATGTCAAATTTTTAGATACGACAGAGAATTTTCGTCTACGAGGTCTCAATGTTGTATTAAATCTGTTAGTCACGTTTTTAATATTTTCGTTTGCATTTTTTTCGGTTATTGAATCGACAAGTTTCGAACGGCCAATTGGCTTTTTTATACTTCGTTTTTGAATTGTTATCTTGTGATAACGTCTAATGGTTTTTGGAACGTGATATAACGAAGGCCTTCTTCTACTTTTCCGCGTAATTCTGTTTCTTCTTGGGCCATTTATTTTCCCAAAATCATTTGGTTCTTTCGGAGGTAAAAGACCATCGATCCTGGTTGTATTAGAATCTGTTTCAATATCTGATAAATTAGTTTTACTGTCGAATGTTTTTACGTTTATTGCATCGGCTGATATTGATTCAGTTAGGGTTGAAGGATTGATAGTTGTCATTCGATGATTACGATAAATGTTTGTGGATTCTTTTATGTTATTCATTACATCTTCGTAAATTTGTCTGTGATAAGGGGCAGATGATAATTCTAATGATGCAGATATACGTTCTTTTTTCGGTTGATTTTTTGAAATTTTTCTCTCTCCTTTCAAGTTTTGCGTAAGGTAAGGATGATAAGAATCTCTCTCAGGTTTTCTAGAAAGTTTCTCTGAAACATATTCTTCGCTAGTTCCAATAGGTAACATTAGAACTCTTTTCGAAAGCTTTTTGGGATCCAATTCTTTTGGCAAGTAAGGATTACCGACATTCTTTTCCATGAATAGAGGATTATCGAACGGATTCTCGTCAAAGTACTTAGCTTTGAAACAATCTAACTTCTCTCCTAAACCTCTTAGACGAGGTTTGTGTATGCTAGGATCTCGATCATTGGATGGTCTCTCTTCCTTAGGTAGAACTTCATCTAAATTGCCATCTATTTCCTCGCAATTTTTATAGACATCGCGGGAATCATAAAATTCCATTCCAGTTGATGTCTTTCTTGGAATCTTTCTTGGATTAAGAGCGTACTTCAGACCGGATAAATCGGATATCCTTTCGTTTTTGTAGAAAGGATATTTTTTTAAATCGATCTTCGTGATTTCTTCGACGACAGGAAGTTTCTCGACTTTTTCATTGGCAAGTTCTTCAATGTAATCGTAATTCGTCGGTATCTCAACTTCAACATTGACTTCGTCATTTTTCCTTTGATTTTCTAATTTTTCATTGTTACTTTTTTCGTTATCTTTATTAAATCGTTCCTCAATTTCCTTATCTACCACTAGGGTAGTTATTTTAGGTGCTTCGTTTAATAATTCCTCGTGAGGTTTTTTATCATCTAATGACTTGCTAATAGTTCTTTGACGAGTTCTCTCTTCGTAATCATTATTTCTCGATCCTTCCGTTACTCTCGAATTTCTTCCGTCTTTCGTAACTCGAAAAATGTTATCTTTATCCTGATTTATTTCTTCGCGATTTGTCGTGCCATTATTTACCTCGCCTTTCACATACTCCGCTGTTCTTTTTCTTCTAGTTCGAGATTTTCGTTTTAGATCTATAATCACTGGAGCATATTTTAATATCGGCTCGATATTGCGATAATATCCTTCTTCGTTGTTATAAGGAAATGATACAGAATGATATTTGTTTTGATAATTCAACGGTGGTAATAATTGTGTCGATAATGGTAATGGTGGTGGTGGTGGTGGTAATAGTCCGAGAAGTGAAGAAGTATCGATTTTATAAATCGGAAGCGAGGACGTACCATGGAAGCTGTCCACGCTTGAGATCGGCCGATTCCGTAGAAAGTTTTTATCGTTTGGCTCTCTTATTATCGTTTCGCTTTCGATCGGTACGCTTGATTGATCAACAATAGCCAATTCGCTACTAGCTGTTGGACGATCTTTCACACGAAAGTCGATATATTTGATCTCGTTCGGTCCTCTTGAGTTTGTAAGATCGTTCGATTCTTTCGATCGATCTAGATTCATAACATAATTCAATACCTTCGTATACTTCGTCCTTTGATCATTCAAATTTTTATTATATTTAACATCGTTCGAATGATCTTTAAGATCGTTCTCTTTTCGAGATCGAGAAGACATCGAAGACTTCGTTGATTTTTCTGGCTTGTATCTTCCTAAGACTTTGTATTTTATCTTCTTACGATCGATAAAAGGATTCGAGAAATAATTTTCATCGTTATTGTCGATTTTAATATCGTCCGATTGGAAATTTTTCGTTTGATTTTTTTCAGGTAAAATTGTCGTTGGGGATTCGATCGACTCGTTGCTTAAAACGAGACCATCAAAATGTTTTAAAGAAGATTGATCAATTGTGCTATGCGTCGAAGGTTTCCACGAGTTCGAAGTATCCGAGATAATTGAACGAATCATTGGATCATCTGTGAATTCAACGTAATTATCAACGTTGGTATTTCTTGGCCAAATTTGATCGTTATTTTGAACAATCGACGTGATCAGTCCGGCATTAACTGTTTCAGAATTCGGACCGTGAGGAAAATAATTCTGAGAAGCTTGGTAAACGGTAGGTAGAGTCACTATTTCTTTAATAGTTGGCAAGAAATATGATGCAGGTAGATTCAACGGTATCGTAGTAATCAACATTGGTGATTGTAAATTAGGAGACAACGTAGTCGCATCTTTACGAGTCAATGTAATTTCTTGTTCGTTCAATGGATTATTTGTCGTCGTTTTCAAAAAGTCCCATACGATTTTACCGTAATCACTTGTCGATTGATCAACGATCGGTCGTTCGGGATTATTATAAACAGTCGTTACGTCCGTTATTCGATCGGTTGGATTTTTGTTATAAATATTTTCGTTTTCTGTCTCATCTTCTTGACGATCGTGATTATTATTTTCATTGCTAGATATTTTATCATTAGCAGTTAATTTTCTTTCGGAATTCGTGGATTGTTTTAATTTCTTCGAATCGAACAGCTGTATGTCCGAATCACCTTCGACTTCCTCAGCTTCTCGCTCGAGATCTTTTTCTAATATTTCAATTTCATTTCGAACTATCAATTTAGGATTCAGGTTAGATTCCAAATAATTTTCACGTGAATTTTCTTCGTTGTTTTCATCGTGTTCATTATGATCACCCTTGCGTTTTATTAGTTTATCCGGAACTGTCCTTTCCTCACCATGTTTTTCTTTCAATTGATTACGAAGATTTCTATTAAAATCCTCATGAAAATCAGCGTCCCTGGTGTGTCCAGCATGATCGTAAGCCGAATCCTCATAGCCTTCTTCTGTGTAAACCGTGTTTACCTTAGAATTCTTCACAACTTCACGTAATCTTAATGCGTTTAGTTTTTCTTCGTCAGTATTAGCTTCCTCGATGGCTTCCTCTCGTGGCGCACGTTTAACCGTATGAGTTCCTCTAACCTGTGCATATATTTTTGTAGGTACAAAATCTATAGAAATATTTTTCTCTTTTGATGGTTTGGCCCAATCACCTGGTGCAAAATATTTTGGTTTCGTTGCAACATCCTTTTCAGAATTTTCATGTTCGGAATAAGGTATTTTATGATCCGGTGGTTCCTCGATATCTTCTGATGATATCGAAGAGATATCTTCGGACGTCGATATTTCGTTCGGATCATTTTTAACAAGTTCTTTCGATCGAATAAATTTTTCGTCGTCAGAAAAAATTTCGATAGCTAATGATCTATTACAAATTGTATGGATTAATAATAGAAAGAAAATGATCGATTTTACATCCATTCCTCAATATTAATCACGATAAGTCATTATAATATTGATGATACTTTTTTTTTTTAACTTAGACTTTATCACGTCTCGCACGATTATTTCACTGCACTTTGAATTTCGATTGAATAAAATACATCACAAAGTTGATATTTGTTTCTATATATTCACTTTACGTTCTACGAAATCTTCGCTTGTACTGTTGAACATTACAATCGTGTCGAGCCGATTTATATTTTCTGGTCGTGTAAAAAGTAGTGGGGTAGGGTGAGAAATGATAGAGTTAGCTTTAGAGACTTTATTCACGGAGCGTGCAGTTCGTCGACGTTCGACGATTTTGCGATCTCTTGATAGTACCTTCTCAGAGTTTATTACTAGAAAGGGAATAAAATCGGAATATAATAGTATCGGTACCACTTACGGACACTTTCGTTTCGCATATTTTTATTTTCTCCGATAAATCTCGATCGAAGGTATCGTAATGAGATTTCTCGATTATGTTTTGTTCAATTGCTATAGAACGTAACGTAACACTAATAGATTATATATATAGTTATACATTAACACGTTGAATATACTGATCACTGGTGACTGGCAAATTAACTTTTTTAATATTCCAACTTACGTACATTTCTAAGATTTCTTTTATAACATTTTAGGAGATTAAAGTTTTTTAATAACAACAGTAAAATCTAATCTAGACGTTATTACTATCTTGTATGTTTCGTCTAGAAAAAATTTATAGAAGATATATATATATAATATTTATATATATAATATCTATATATATAATGTATATATATATATATTATATATTACAGATAATATATATTATATATATTATATATTATAAGGAAGATATTAATGTATATTAATTTGACAAATATTATATATATATATATATATATATATATATTAGATATTAGCTTTTGTGTGTGTGTGTGTGTGTGTGTGAATGGATATACCATTTAGGGTATACCATTTATATAAAAAAAATTTGACTATCCCGTAAGAGATCGAATTTACGAAAATTTTTTTATAGAAATGTTTTTGCAGATTTGTTTGACATGAAGAGACATATCACATGAGTGTCAATTTTTATTTTGCAAGATTTAGCGATTAGTCATAACAATGAAAATA
Organism: Vespa mandarinia; assembly: GCF_050613455.1. Lineage (NCBI taxonomy): Eukaryota > Metazoa > Arthropoda > Insecta > Hymenoptera > Vespidae > Vespa > Vespa mandarinia. The sequence continues at coordinate 10,271,257 of NC_140813.1, read as the reverse complement.
TACAAGAAGACATACGCAAAAAGAATAAAAGATAGAGAAGGATGATCAAGAACTTTCATAATTAACATGTGCTATAGATAAATGCAAGGATATGCATTGTAAACGATAGAGAAATTATGAGACTTATTATAAGTTAAATCCGCAATGATGTATCGATATCAATCATAAATAAAGAAAACTATACAAGGTAAATAATAAAATTAGTCTTTCTTCACTAATCTATTAATATGTATTATACATTACATTATATTGCGTTATAAATTGTATAATACAGTATTATATTATATCTCAATTTATAAGGATAAGTAAATATCAATATAATTAGTAAATATAATGTACTTTATACATATAAATAATTAAAATGAAAATAAATATTTGTTTTGAATAAAAATTCAATGTGTTTTTTCTTAAATCCAATCATTATTACACCAATTATTCTTCATATCCCAAATCGTTTTTGTATAGTAATCATATGATGCAAAAATAAATGACAGAAAAAAGTTTTCTCAATTTCATAAAGATAAAAATCCCGCAAAGTTTGATTTGTGGGAAAAATATCTGCTTTGTCAAAAATTTAACTTTTCAAACAGAAGAATATAACTTATCAGGAGGTAACATGATTTCATGTGCCATCTCTTCGTGAGTCATGTGATCCTGATACAAAACTCGATTTTCACTTTTCCAGGAATAATTTTCACTTTGTCCAGAATTTGTCAATTCTAAAAAAGTCAATTTTTTAAATAAGAAGAGTAATGGTAGAGGATTTAGTAAAGAACACTGAAAATTTTTCTTAAACATTTAACATTTAACATTTAACATTTAACATTTAACATTTAACACTTAAACATTTTTATTTTCATTGTTATTAGTAATAGTATATATATTGTATTTCTTAATTGTACAAAAGTTTATTTTATTATATAACTAGGGCTATAATATAACACTATAATACAATATAATAAATATAGTATTATAAATAATACGATATAACGCAATATAATATTGTAATAAAGTATGTTCTCATAGTAAAGTATGTTCCCATTATGCTTCTCAAATTACAGAGCTAATTAAACAAAATGTATTTCGTAAGAAGTTCGGCCTTCGTATGCAACATGTAGCCTAGTAACAGGCAACCCGCGATACGTGATTATATCACTTCGGAACACACAAATTTATAATATAATTTATAAAACTTTACAACAATAAAATACCTTATATGGTAAGTTGATGAATTCGTCTTAACAAAAGCCATCCAACTGTAAGAAAAAAATATATTTTCATATAAAAAAAAAAAATAAATTTGACTTCGAAATTTTTTCCACCATTTGATCTCTAAAAATATTGGCCCTATATAACATGTCTCTTCATATCAAACAAATCTGTTAAAAGATTATTTTAATAGGTTCAGTCTCTTACGAGATATTTCAATTTTTGTTTGATATAAACGAGACACCCTGTATATAAACGTTGGCAGTCATCGTGCTAATGAGTTCATACCACATGATTCAAAGTGCTACGAACTCTTAGCTGAAGCGTTCCACAGAGAAGATTCCATAATAGTTCTTTAGAAGTTTCGGTCGAAGGAAGAAAGTCGAAACGCATGCTGCATGGAGTCGTCACGCTTCGCGAATCGACACGGTTAGGAGTCAGATAATAGCTTTTGCCGAGACAAACGATTCACGGACGACCGAGTCAAGTAAATCGCTTCGCATTCTGTCTATTTGGTCTCACGATATTTCAAATATTTCGATTGCTCCTTTTTCCACAGAAAGAGAATCGCTACTTGTTTTTATTCGAATGAAATAAAAATAAGTGTAACCTTCTTTCAACGTTAACGAGTAGAAGTCGTCGACGATTTCGAAGAATTTATCGTCTTCAAATTCAAGTTTAATAATCATCTTTCCCTTTTCTTTTTTGTTTTGGATAATCACCTAGAATTTCATTTCCAACATATACATGTATATATATGTATACAAATGTAATGAATATGTATGTAAACATATGCATGTATATATATGTATATGTATGTGCGTGTGTGTATATAATAGATATTTATATATATAATATGTATATATTATTATTATTATTATAGGTATATGATAATTCATTTTATTTTCTTAAATTTAACGTATAAATAAAGAGTACAGCAATATATAATAATAAATATAAAAAACGGTCACAAACAATCGATCATTTATCTAGGATGACTTATGATACTATTATAAAAGTCATCTTTAATAAAAGATACATTAATGCGAACGAATATAATACTGTATTCCGATATTTAAGCACGAATTCGTCATTGAGATTCATATTCGTTATCGCATAAATATATATATATATATATATATATATATATATATATATTTATATATATATATATATTTATATATATATATATTATATATATATATATATATATATATATATATATATTGGACTTACATACATATGTACATATATTTAAAAATTTTTCGTTTTTAACAAAATTAATACATCTATCCTTTATATAATACACGATCGTTTGGATCGATTATGAATTTCGATAAATAACAAATACAGAAGAAGATAATTACAATTCTTTACGAAAGAACGATGCGTCAGGTACTGATAAAAGATAACGAGATATTCTAAGATGTTAACATTGGTTTCCAAGAATTCGAATCGTTTGGAACATCGGACAATTGCATTGGGAATTTGATTTCCGAAGATTGCAACATCGATGCTTCCGGTTTAAAGAAATCTAAGATCGGATGATAGTTATAATTGATTCGTCTTGGAGGTTCTTGATATTCTTCGTCAAAGCCACTATTTTGTAGTCTAGTAGAAATGTTTGTATCTTGATCGAACGGTTGACTATACCTGCACAAAGAAAAAGGATTCATTTTTTTGATACAAATCAAATTTGTTATACCGATTATTTCATTTTAAACGATCCATTCAAATATTATCGATTCTATTGGATTTTATAAACAAATGATTCAAATAAAAGTTTTGAGATTTGGAGGGAGAAATATAATTTATTGAAGATATTTTATAAAAAAAATTGTTCATGAGATACAAAAACCAAAATAATATCTTTTTATTGAAATCGATATTGTAAGTATGACGAAAGTTATAGAGAGTATCAATACGAATCCAACGAATATGTTTTCATTGAAATTTTATCGAGTTATAACGATAATAGTTATAGCTCAGTATGTCACGCCACTTGTGATTTATGATCTGTTATCTGTGTTCTATGATATAATTTGTGATATATGATTGCAATCTGTTTTCTTTGTTCTTTGTTTTGTGTTTTGTAATATGTGACCTGTGATTGTTCTTCCTAACTATTATAACCCGATGAAATATCGATGAAAAAATACTTTATAGGTACTCATTGAATTCATATTGGAATTCTCTATAACTATTGTTAAGTTTAAAATATCGATCTTCATTTAAAAAAATACTATGACTACAATATCAATCTAGATAAAATTGTCTAACTGTATCCTCTATAAAGTAATTGCAATAAATATTACATTTCTTCTTTGAAAACTTCACAACTTTTACTTGAAACGTTTGTTATCAAATCCAATAGAATTGGAAATATTTGGTTGGATTGTTTAAAATGTGACACCCGGTATATTGACTTTTTTAAAAAATTTCATGTCACTTCTCCATATTTGTCACGATATTTCTGTAAAACAATAACTGCATTAAACATGTATTAGTTAAATACTTGAAACTGGATTAACAATGTCTATATATTTCTTTCTTTCTTCTTTAATTTAGTATTTTATTTTAATTTTATATCTCATCAAAAGTGGAAGACAACAAAGTGTTTATTTTTAACATCTAATGTTCTTCTATTACAAAAAAAAAAAGAGAAAAATGTGCAAAACTTTCTAATAGTGATGATAAAATCAAGACAGTTATCAAGAGAAACCGACACTATATAATGGTCATCAAATAACATAAATATTAAATTTATCAAAAAACTATGAAAGAAAGAGAGAGAGAAAGAGAGAGAGAGAGAGAGAGAGAGAGAGAGAAAGAGAGAGAGAGAGAGAGAGAGAGAGAGAGAGAAAGAGAAAGAGTGATAAAGAGGAAAAGAGATTGACGAACATTTAATAAACCTGATTTAATTAATCATCAATACGACCTTACCAGAGAACTCTTTATACTTTCGTTTTTAATGATATGACTGACCTGTTAAATGAGCTATTATTAGAATTATCAGGGAGTTCCTCCATTTGAGAAATAGATTCCCTTCTGAACGGTGGTCTGTGTCTAGTAGGCCTAGAAGAATGTCCTTTATTCAATGGGCCAATGTATCCAGGAGCTCTCGTATTGGGTGCATGTTGATGAGGTAATTTATCGAAGGGTCTATGAACGGACGAGGGTACCTTTGGTCTAGTTCGTCCAGGAAGGGTGAAACTGGGTCGGCTGGTCGACGAAGTCTCAATCACCGGCCTTTTGTTACTGGACAATGCTGGAAAATATTTGTTTTGACAATCGTGATATCTCGTTAATAACAACAAATTTTTATAGTATTTACCGATATTCGAATCGTAGCTCGGACCTGGATTGTTGTATTTACTGACGTAATTATTATTGGGCTTGTTCAATTCTTGATAATCGTCCTTTGATTCGTTATTAGTAACAAATTCAGCTCCAGGAAATTTTTCTTTAGGTTTTAGCGGCGGATCTTTTTCATGAGGTGGAAATATCTCGGAATAACCGTGAACGTGACAACTGCAACAGGTAGGTACCTTAAATATATCCATATGTAGACCTAATTTTGAATCCCATGTTAACAATCGATGATAATTGTAAACTTGTACACAAGAGGAACGATAGTTCTCCGATATGAAGGAACAACTGCTTCGAGTATTACTGAAATAAAAGATAAGATATCGTTATTTTTATTAATTGAATCAATTTTTTCTGACTGTTCACTTAAAACGATAATTTTGTCTTCGAAAATCAACACTTACGAACACTTCTCCAAACGTAACGTTTGAGTATGCTCTCCCGTATTTATTATGTATTTCCAAATTCCAGATGCCGCTCTGGCCAATTGTGGACGTGCATATTTAACTGTAGACGGACATGTGAATCCTTCTTCGACATTGTCAAATGTATTGTCAGATCTAAGAAAAAAAATTTATTATCAGATGTTCACTATTGCATTTATGTAACTATATAATCAATGGTATATGTCTCGTGTGTTTTCTTTCAAAGGATGGATTGCATTTGAAAATGGTGAAAGTTAATTAAACGATGTGAAATATACCCTGAAATCGTTCTCACTCTATTAAGAAAAAGTTCTTTTTCTTTTTCTTTTTTTTTTTATTCTTTTTTTATTTTTTTTTATTTTCAATCTTTCCGTGTCTCCCGATTTCTAAAGCATCATTGTGTTCGTTAAATTATCGCTTACATTATAAGGCTATTTAACTGTGCAAATTTAATTGTATAAATAATAATCATGCGATTAATATTCATAGATATTATTTAAATTCACCTTTTGATTTCATTACTCTCGTAACGATTCTCATAACGATTTTCGTATCGATTTTCAAAAGGACCGGACGAATGGTCGTCGAATCTTCCCTCTTGTACCTTGTAATCAGTCAATAAAGCTGCCACCATGTCTTTGTTGCTTCTTAAACTCCTCGTTATTGCTTCGCTTTAATAGGGTAGAAAAATATAAAAAAAAAAAGGAAAAAAAGAAAAAAAAAAGAAAAAATTAAAAATTAAAAGTAAAACAAAAGTTATTTTTTACGCTATCGAAAATAAAAATCGATCTTAACTTTTGAATAATATTATACGCTATTGTACTTACTGCGGATAATCCGTAGCATCGAGGCATACAGTTTTAGAAAAGAAAGTACATTCCTTATCCGTGGGAACTCTCTTTGGCTCGGAAGGTTTTCTTGAAGGTCTCAATGGAGACATTCTCGATGGATCTGCAAAAGCGAAAAATCGAATTTTCCTTATCTCGGATGATCTTTTGCCAGGAAATAATGACATCCATGAGACTTTTACTTCTCTTTTTTTCTCTTTTTTCTTTTTTTTTTTTTTATTTGTTCACAACAAAGAAAATAGAATAGACCGACCTGCATAAACGTTTCTTCTGTTGAGGGAAGACGGTCTTCTCGTTGGTAGATTCACCGGTGGAGGCGGCGGCATCCGATAAAAGGGTCGTCTTCTTGGGACAGGTCTTGCCGATCGCAACTCTTGTGCCTTGAACGTCCAACAAAATTAAATTAAAAAAAAAAAAGAAAGGAAGAAAAAACAACACGAAGGAAAAGAGACGAAGATCGATTTCAAAGGGATCATTAACGTTAAAGTAAACCCTTTCGATCTCTCCGAGATATTTAAATATCTAGATATTCCACATTTACGACGTTGCAATTGCACTTTCGCATTCACGGTCATGCGCTAATTGTATATTTCGTTGAAGTAGAGAAAATTATCTCAGGAAATAAGAACACACATATATTTGTTTCGTTCTTTTTCTTTTTATCTTCTTATTTTCTTTTCTATTATTTTTCTTTCTTTCTTTCTTTCTCTCTTTCTCTCTCTCTCTCTTTCTCTCTTTAATAGCCATGTCGGGAAAAGTTTCATGAGGCATTGCGATTATGCATGGCAAACGTGAACTCCTCGTGAAAGTGTAAAACGAAAGACTCTCTCGGAGAAATGTGTTAATTCGTTTATATTGTTGATTCTAATATCAATAGACATCTTGCGAATTAAAATGATTTATTTTCAAAGGAGTAAGATATTTCTTGTATTTTCTTTTCTTTTTTCTTTTTTTTTTTTTCTTTTTTTATTAACCTTAAAGAAAACATTTTATGACTTCTCAAATTGCGACAGGATGGCATAGTATCAAATTACTTCCACCTTCCGAGGACGAGTAACGTAACAAGTAGCGAGGAATTCACATTGAAAAAAAGAAGGAAAAAGAACGAAAGAATGAGAAAAAGAAAGAAACAAGAGAGATAGAGAGAGAGAGAGAGAGAGAGAAAGAGAAAAAACAAGGATAGAAGACACCATTTCATAATAAGGATTATTATCCATATCGCGTTAATTAAGAAAGTTTAAATTACCTTTGGCAATTCCTCCGCAGTTTCCCTCCCGTCTTCTCTCTCTTTTTCCTTTTCGATCTTCACCTCATCATCTTCCTTTTTTTCTTTCCCTTCCTCCTCATCCTTTACATCCTTCTCTTTCTTCTCACCTGCTTCTTTCTCGCCTTCATCCTCCTTCATCTCCTCCTCCTTCTCCTCCTCCTCCTCATCTTCTTCGTCCTCTTCCATCTCATCTCCAGAAATGTCGTCGGAAATGATCCTTGCGATGTCTGCACTGATAGGCAACATCAGAGCTCTCGAGGCGTTCCTCCTGCTACTATCCTCATCGCCAAAGATAGATCGAGTCTCCACTATCGGAGATGACGGCGTTGTTTCGTTATCGCTTATTCTCTTTGAAATTAATCTCGCCATAAGCAACTTTTGCCGTACCGACATACTACGTATTATTGGTATTACCTCGCCGATCTGTTCCCTCTTCTCTGTCACTTTAAGGGCCTTTAAAAATTGAAATTAAATAAGTCAGTAAAGTCGACTGATTTTTTTTCTTTTTTTTTTTTTTTTTTATTTATTTAATCCTTATCAATCCAACCTTTAGTAATATTGCCGACTACACTTTTTTAATAATATTGTATATTATTTTATTATATAAAAAAATTATTATTATATTATTATTATTATATTATTATATTATTATATAATATGATATTATTATTGTTATTATTATTATTATTATTATTATTATTATTATTATTATTATTATTATTATTATTATTATCGTTATCAATCGTTGATTTCACATATTATTTATAAACATTTTTAATAATAACTTTACAAAACTTTTTTGAAATTAACTAGTAAATATACTATAGTACTTTTGGAATGATAAGAATTAAAATACCTTCATAAAAATAATTGAAATTTGACAAAAGAATAAATGTTTTTTTAATTATGAAAAAGTAATTGAGTCTTTGAGGTTGACTTTTTTTTATTTAATTCTTATCCATCCAATCTTCAGTAATGCAGACAAGCGCATTTTTTTATTAGTTATAATAATAATAATATTATTATATGAATATAAATAATAATAATAATATTATTATAAACTTTCTTTATTAATAATTATATAAACTTTCTTCAATAGAAGTTGACTAGAAAATATACTATAACATTCTTAAAAAGATAAGAATTTAAATATTTTGATAAAAGTATTTGGAGTTGATAAGTCAGTGTAAGTTGATTTTTTTTAGTTAATTCTTATCAATTTAACCTTTATTAATGCTGCAAATTGTATTTTTTAATAATAATAATAATAATAATAATAATAATAATAATAATAATAATAATAATAATAATAATAATAATAATAATATATTATTATTATTATTATAACATTATTATTATATAATATATATAATATAACAGTATTATTATATTATACTATATATATAATAATAATAATGTTATTATAAAGATATATATTATTATATACATATATTATTATTATCATTATCGTTATAAGTCGTTGAGTTTACACAATATTTATAAAATCTTTTAACAACAAATAATTATTGTTTAAATTAGCAAAATTTCTTTAAAATTGACTTGCAAACATAGCATAATTTTCTTGGAATATTAAGAATTAAATAAAGTCAATGAAAACAATGAATAATCAACGATAATTATAAGAAAAATGATTTCATTCAAGATAACATCCAGATAAAAAATAATCACACTCGTATGTTGTTTCAGATGAAGAAATCTTGTACTTTTTTTTCTGTTTTATTTTATTGCTTACTCACAGATTTCACTAACTCTCGTACTTTATCGGTCCTGTTCTTGACACTAATTTGCTCCTCGTCCATCGTCGAAGAAACAGAAACGTCCTCTTTCGTTGAGTTTTTATCCTCGTAGATTCCATCGTCTTTTCGATCCTCCTTCGAGTCGACGTTAAACGAGGATAGTAGTACGACCGCCTAGAGAGTGAAACGGAAAGCAATGTTGTTATTTTATCCTTTTTTCTTCTTCTTTTTTTTTCTTTTTTTTTTTTTTCTTTCTTTTACTTTACTACGTTTAAAGATATCTACGAGTAAAAATCATTTGTTATAATGAACAAGCATGTGTCGTATAAGATTCTTCGTATTTTAATAGATAGCCTGGAATTCTAGATATGTTTGATATGTGCGCGTGAAGTTATGCATTGGAAAATATTCATTCTCGAAAGATATATAAATTATGCGTTCTAATATTTAAAAGAAAATCTAGAATTATCTAAGATGGTATGAAAAAAAAAAAAAAAAAAAAAATTAAAAAAGAAAAACAACAAGAAGAAAGAGACTATTGCGATATCACGCGTAACAAAATATTAAAAAGATGAAAGAAACAAAAAGAAAGGATAAACTAATATATTCCAGTAGTTTTTAATTAAGAAATGATTTCAAGGCACAATTAAAGACGATGCAACTTCCTCGAGAAGGAACAATTGTAGCGCGTGCACAAGATAGTATTACATGTGGAGACGTAACAGTTATTCGTAAGAGGAAGCTCGGTTTATATAGCATTATCTACTAGTTTTCCAGTTAACTTAAGATTATCGCGAAGAGGAATCTCTTTTAAGGATCCCGAACAACAAGTCACCGCTGACTATACGAGTTTAGTGTCATACTATATAAAAAAAAAAAACTCTGAAAGAGTTTCCATTAAAATCTTATTTATTCTCTTTTGGTTAACTATATCTCAGTTAAAAATTTATGTAATAAGAATATGTATATACAATATATATTATACATCAACATATATATATATATATATATATATATATATATATAAATTCATTTATTTACAAATAATTTAGAAAAAATTTATTTGCCATTTTTCCTAATATTGGACGATACAGAAGTGTTATGTTTTCATTTATATTCTCTCTCTCTCTCTCTCTCTCTCTCTCTCTCTCTCTCTCTGTCTGTTTGTCTCTTGACTACAACACGTTCCCGCGTAAATTTCTTTTCCTATTGTCTTAAATAGCTAAATAAAACTTATACATCATTTTTGTATATAAGTATTCAATCATAAAATGTCCTGTTCACCTACACTCAGATTTGCCCACGTATTTCTATTTTTATCTCTCTTTCACTCTCAAATGTAACAGGTTCACTAGTAAATTTCTCGACCTATTGTTCTAAATAGCTAAATAAAAATTCATTCATAGTTTCCGCATGTAAAAATTAAATCTCGAAATATCCAGTTTATCTATATTCACTTTCGCCCACGTTCTGTCTCCTTCTTTCTCTATGTCTCTCTGATTCTGGAATATAATAGATTATCTCGTAAATATTTCACACTGTCTAAATAGTTATATGAAATTCATTCGTCATTATTGCATATAAGTATCTAAACCCAACATGACCTGTTCATCTGTATTCAAATCAGCACATGTATTTCACTATCTCTCTTTCTCTCTCTCTCTCTCTCTCTCTCTCTCTCTATTTATCTATCTATCTATCTTTATATCTTTTTGTCTCTTTTGAATACAACAGGTTATAATTTAAAATTCTCTTCCTATTGTTCTAGATAGCTAAATAAAATTAATTCATCATTTTTATATATAAATAATAAATCTTGAAATGTCCTCTTTACTAGTATTCAGTTTTATCAATGTATTCCTTTCTTTCTCTTTCTTTTATTCTTGAATGTAACAGATTTACTCGTAAGTTTCTCTTTCTATTGTTGTATAAATAGCTAAATAAAAATTCATTTATTATTTTCGCATTAAAGATTAAATCTCAAAATATCCAGATTACCTACATTCATTTCTGCTTATATATTTTTCTCTTCTCTCTCTCTCTCTCTCTCTCTCTCTCTCTCTCTCTCTCTCTTTCTTTAGAGCAAAATAGACTCTCACTTAAGTTTCTCACTTTATTGTTCTAACTAGCTAGATAAAATTAATTCTTCATTTTTGTATATAAATATTGAATCTCAAAATATCCTGTTCAGCATTCACTTCTGCTCATATATTTCTCTATCTATCTCTCTCTCTTTTTCTTTCAATCTCGAATATAATAACTTCTCTCGTACGTTTCTCACTCTATTGTTCTAAATAGGTTGAAAAAATTGATTCGTCATTTTTGCATGTAAAAATTGTATCTTGAAATATCCAGTTTATCTATATTTACTTCCGCCCACTTACTTATCTCTCTCTCTGTCTCTCTCTCTCTCTCTCTCTCTCTTTCTCTCTCTCACTCTCGAATATAACAGGTTCTCTCGTAAGTTTCTCACACTGTCGTTCCAAATAAACGTCCTACACGAAGTGCTATACTAAAGTTATAATAGCTGCCTTATCGAGCAAATTCACGATAAACATTTCCCAACGTAGATGGATCGTATAGACTAATACGATAAGTTTACATCTATTATCCGTCGTGAAATCGCCATAAAATAGGAAACTATGTTTCTCTACGAAGCCATTTTTCATCCCGTTCTACGCGTTTGTAATCGACGTTGACCCAGTAAGCATCCGTGCAAGACAAGAAGGAAGGAGAAGATGAAAAGGTAGGAGAAGATAAAAAAAAAAATAAAGAATAAAAAAAGAAGGACGTGCAGAGGTCGACAACGATTTCACTGAAATCATTTTCATGATCGTCATTCGAACGAATCTTTCTTTCTTTTCTTTTCTTTTCTTTTCTTTTTTTTTTATTTCTCTCGTAATTGCCATTTTTAAACAGCGACGTAGTTTCGATCTTTCTCTTTTAATAGCCGAGAAAGAGAGAGGAAATATGCAGATGACGTTAATGAACCTTTCTCCTGAGAGGGAACTCGGTATTCCGGCATAAACGAACGTTCTATTACTTTTCCTCGTTCTACCGGCTTCCTCGGATCAAGGCCACGGTAAAGGTTGTTCCACTTTATCGAGATAAAAGTTGACTGAGACAAGTGCAAATCCGTTCAAGGGGACGTTCAACCCTTTGTAATTTGTTACCTTTGCTGAGTTAATCGATTCGACGACTGGAAAATTGTTACTATTTAAAGTCTCGTTTTGTCACGGCACGATTTCGTTTCGCTTCCGTGATTATTTCCTTCAGAAAAAGTTAAATAATATTATTTCTTATTTTAAAACATTGCCCCTGAGATAATCGTTATACATATATATATATATATATATCGTAAAACCGTTCCACGTAATTAATTTTATCATATTAATTCTATCAATTGTAATATTTTTTGTTCCTCTTTTTTTATTTATTTTTTTTTTTTATTTACTTTTTGGAAAATCGAAATAAATTTTCTTACCAAAATTATGAAAGACCGTCGTATTCTCATCTCAGCTTCAGAATTTTTAATCTATCTCTCTCGGAAAATCTATAGATTGATTATTTATCACTGGATATACACACGCGACGATCCACTGAAAGAGCCTAATGATCGTTATTTATAATTTATCAATCGTATAATTCGCGAACACGAATCTTCGTACATCTGTTTCCTATCGAGGTCAAAATTCAACCGACTTCATCGAATGGTTTACTACTGATCTCTTCTTCCAACAGCGCGAAACTCGCGAGCTCGGACTTTCAGTCTCTTGATAGCAGATGGTAGAGGTGGTGGTGATGGTAGTGGAGGTGTACCTAGGGGAGGTGGATCAAAAAAGGAAGAAAAAGAAGAAGAAGAAGAAGAAGATTCGTTCCCCTCTATGTCGTGTCTACGCGGGAGCCACGTTTACACTTTTTCTCGAAACATAAACATTCTCTATACAGCACGCAAAACTTTTAACACACGAGATCGTTTCCCCATATATGATTGTTTTTATAATTCTTTCTCTTTTTTCTATCTTTTTTTCTTTTTCCTTTCTTCTCGAGAATAAAGAAAAGATATTGTTTTCTCTTTCTACAAACACGATCGTACAAACTCGATATTTGCCCCGTTGAATGAACTTTTTCATCGCAATGAAACTTTGAGAAAAAAGTTCACGTACATTTTCGCGAACTCATCCTTGTTTATTCAACTTCTTCGTTGGACAAAATTTTATGGGGAGAGAGGGGGAGTGGGAGGAAAAGGAAAAAAAGAAAAAGGTAGGAGGACAAAAAAAGTGCGACGTTCGTTTTCGCTTCGATCGTTCATAAAATTCATGCTCGTTGTTAGCAATAAGGCAAATAGAGGATGTTATATTTAAGGTCGTTCCATTACGAATTGATAATTTTATCCAACGGAAGGAGAATCTCTCTCACAGAAAAAGATGTTTCGTTCGCTTAGCCGTGACCGAGAAAACCGGAACGTAGTACATAGTTAAGTATCGTCGAGATACTCGAGGCGCATGTCTTGTGTTGCTTCGACTGCCGAGGAAGAAGAAGAAGAAGAAGAAGAAGGAAGAAGAAGAAGAAGAAGAAGGAAGAAAAAGAAGAAGAAGTCGGCCACTCTCTTCCTGCTCTCTTCTTATATATCTACTCTTCGTTCTCTTTGTGTGAAGTCTTTCTTTCTTTTAAAATAGCCTAATCTCTATCTTTTTTTTTAATTATTATTGTTATTCTTTTTTATATTTTTCATATGATCTCTATATCAAGAAGTTGCGTTAATATTAAACGTTAACAAAAAAAAAAAAAGAAGACAAGAAAAAAGATTCTTTAAAATTAATTAGCGTAAAAACATTTCACGGTATAAAAAAAAAAAAAGATACAAGAAATAAAATAAAAAATAGAATATTTCACTCGAGTCCGGGTTGATGAACTTTCTTTATAATAGATCTCTTTACTCTCGAGATTCGTTTCGCGACTGGCCAGAGGTTGTCTCTTTTAGCAGGTGCACGATGAAGCGAAGGGTGAAAGCGCCTTGTACTTACCAGTACCTTTACAAGATAATACATGAGTGAGACTTTAAATACGATGATTCTCGTTTCTGGTAGTCTTTAATAATTAATATCTACCACTCTCGAAAATTATCCACAGATTCGTCTTTAATAATACTCGATCGGAAAATATATTATTACAAAATTATCAAAGTACTTACATGTAACTAAGTACTTAACTATTATTCGAACATAATAGGATAAGTAAACTTTAAACTTTCTTGTTATTTCGTCTAACAGTCGTTTTCTAATTTCTCTCTCTCTCTCTCTCTCTCTCTCTCTCTCTTTCTCTCTTTCTCTTTCTCTCTCTCTCTCTCTCTTATCGGATAATCTATGCTTTTCTTAAACCATATACTAGAAGTGAATCGAGTGAAAGTTATCTCGAAGTGAAGCATGAAACCGTACGATTCGATACCTTTTATCGATGATTTTCTTGAGAATATTCAAAGAACATTTTCAATGTCGTTTTCGTTTGAATTACTTCGATTAGTATCGTTGAAAAATTTCTGATAGTTGAAATCATTTCTCTGACTAAAATATGTAGGTCAGTACACTCGGGTAATTTCGAGTTTGTATCAGAAGACTTTGGTCGACCAACTTGCTCGGTTAGAAAGAAAGGAAGATGAAAGATAACTCAGCGATGAATAAGACTTTTTAAGTCTCTTTCTCTCTCTCTCTCTCTCTCTCTCTCTCTCTCTCTCTCTCTCTCTCTTTCTGTTTCTGTTTCTGTTTCTGTTTCTCTTTCTCTTTCTCTTTCTCTTTCTCTTTCTCTTTCTCTTTCTCTCTTTATCTCTATCTCTTTCTTTGAAATATTTTTCGGATATACGCAACAGAGATCGAAGGAAAGTAGGACAAAACCAGAGGATCTGGTTTTCGAGTTAGACGTCATTCTTGTTTTAGGATTAGAAAGGACCGCAAGTCCTCTTTTATTATCATACATATATACATCTTGATATATGTATTCATATATATATATATATATATATATATATATATATATATATACATATGTAATATATATACATATATTTATAATAGGCATACGTATAAATATGCTATATAATCGAGTTGCATCCTGTCTCATCTGTGCCGACGACGAAAGACTTTCTCTGTCTCTCGTTTTTCCTTTTTTTTTTTTCATTTCTTTTTTCTTCTTTTTCTTCTTTTCATTTCATTTCCTTTTTCTTTTTAATTTTTTTATTCCTTCTTTTCTTCTCTTTCTTTTCTTTCTCTAAAAAAATCTCAATCATCGTTTCTTGAAATTGAACGTGTAACAGGTGCAACTTAGTCAATGTTAATAGGCTTTCACTATTATTTTTTATTAGATTCGTTTCGTAAACATCGAAAAAGACTATTTTTCTATATATATTATTACTTCAAGATAGATCTAATAGATAAATAATTCATGATATTTCTATTTTTTTCTTCCTTTCTTTCTTTCTTTCTTAACATTAATATCGTGACAGCGGAAGAGCTTCCAACGAAGTTATCATCTTCGTTTGTTACCCCCTCCCACCGTAGGATACCTAACTCCCTCATCATTTTCCATAACCTCGAGCCATAAACGAGCCTCCCTACGTTTTATGGTTATTTCAAGATTTCAGGAATGCGATCCAATTTACGATAACGATTCTTGTCCAACACATGACCGTGCGTACGGATCGTCCACTTTACTTCTTTTCCTTTCAAACGGAAGGAGAAATGAAAGGAACTAAGAGGAAATTTCGAACATTGCAGGAGATGATAGAAGAAGATGTACAATCCGCAATATCCAAGCAATGCAACGACGACAACAACGAGAATGATTGGATGTTTGGACAAAATATTGCATGTACGTGCTCTTTCTCTCTCTCTCTCTCTGTCTCTCATCCTCTCAACTCGTTTATTCTTCGTAACTTCCTATTAAATTTTTCTTTTTTTCCTCTTCTTCTTTTTTTATTCTGCACTTGTACATCCCTCGTTCGTGCAGAAAGCGTGGGAAGAAAGTAAAAGTACGTCGATCATTTTCCGATCTTCCTTACAACGCAGGAATAACCACGTCGGTGGTCCTTCATATTAAGATTTATCTTTCGATTCAATTTTCGAACTTTTTATTATTTTTTGTTTTTATTCTTTTTTTTTAATTTTTATTTTTATTCTTTTTTTCTTTTATTTAAAAAATTTTTTTTTCTCCGCCCACCCCCACCCTCGAAGAAATATGTAACAACGTGAAGAGATTACTAAAATAAATATAAAAATTCCGAAATGGAGCTTACCGTGCACTCGAAGTACGAGAGTTTCCAGTTCCTTCCACTTGTATTCTCAGGATTCGAGACTCGTTCGCGAGTCTACATGAATCAAAGACGAGGCCGCAGTAAGACTCTTTGGCAAGATATCGAATCTGCGACGTGGGAGCGATAAATAATGGATTCGCAACACTGTACTAAAGAAGAAAAATAAAATATAAAAAACTCATGCGTACGGTGAGTGAGTATAAACGTACTGGCAAACTTGAAGAAATAAGATAGAAAAGAGAGAGAGAGAGAGAGAGAGAGAGAGAGAGAGAGAGAGAGAGAGAGAGAGAGAGAGAGAGAGAGAGATGGAGACAGAGACAGAGAAAGTACTATACATACGTACGTAGGTACGTAGGTAATAAAGCTAAGCCTTTGAGCCAAACGTGAAAGCTGACTTCGTCGTTACTTTGAAACTTAATCTTTGGATTCGTTCGAGAACGTTGCGCTCGTATTTTATAAATCTTGAAGATCGTAAAGTCGAACACAATTCGTTGCTAATTTTCCTGAGTCATTTGTTCCATTCATACTGTTCTCTCTTTCTCTAGAACTATGTTAAAACACGTAATCGATGTTATACCTACTTTTACAAGTGTCCTACAATTAACTTAATAAGATATTTCATAATCAGTGAAAAATCTTAATTGTATACTTCAGAGAGATGTTAATTAAAACGTTAACATGACTGTTAATTGCATAACTCCATTCCATTATAACCATGGATTCTTACAGTATATAAATTTAAATTTTACCTGATTATTGGCTAACCTAATCTACTTTTGTTATAGATGATCAATTTTTTATATCGAGACATTTAAATATCTTCCAAAAATAACAAGCATTTTTTAAAAGAAAGTTCAAAACGAAAGTCATTTTCGTTTATGAGGGAGGAACGAGAAGAGGGCAACAAACGCAACATTGTTTTTTTTTATTCGGCGAATATTTTCAACGATTTAACTTAATATTTTTAATCGGGAATTGTTATAATTTCTGCAACGGAATCTTATTTTACGTATAGGAAAGAAAATCAATTTTTCTCAAGTCTCTATTTTCTAAGATTTTTAAAATTTTTTTAGACAAGAAAAAAACTGTGGTAATAAGAATTATAAAAGAGAACAGGTATTTCTTCTTAGAAAAGTATTATTTTAATAAATATTCCAAAAGGACGGCCCTTACCTTACTAAATCAAAAAAAAACAGGATAGGAAAG
Organism: Vespa mandarinia; assembly: GCF_050613455.1. Lineage (NCBI taxonomy): Eukaryota > Metazoa > Arthropoda > Insecta > Hymenoptera > Vespidae > Vespa > Vespa mandarinia. Next base: position 10,253,870 of record NC_140813.1, on the reverse strand, counting down.
GACGAAACAGGTCAGGCAACTGGCAACTGACAAGTAACGACTATCCTATCCTGTGTATTGAAAGTGAGGACAGTCGTTTTGAATATTTATTAAAGTAATATTTTTCTAAGAAGCAATTCTCGTTTCTCTCTTATATCTCTACTTGATTTTATTTTATTTTTTTTTATTTAAACAATGTTAAATATCGTAGAAAGTGAGGACTAGATGCTAGAAAAAAAATTTTTCAAACGATAAACTTTCGTTTCCTTTGGTTTTTTTGATAAAATAATTTAAATAAGATAACGCTACAAAAATTAGTTTTCTATTTAAACAAAAATATAAAATCGATTTCGAAGTAACCCTGAAAACATTCAATCAGAAATGAACAACGCTGTAATGTATAGTCCCACGAAACTAAGAAAAAAAATTTTTGTTTCAAACTTTCCTTTTTAAAAATGCATTATTTTCAAGATTTTTAAGTGTCAAAATTTAAAAAACAACTCACCATACATATATATATATATATATATATATATATATATATATATACGTATGTATAAATAAGGAAAGAAAAAAAATAATAAAATGTGTCTCAAGCGTAATATCGAGTCTTTTAAAATTCCGAAAGAGTACAAAAAGTACAAGTATTGTACATAGATACGAGTTTAATGTTTAATTATTTTGTCATTTCATATGGAGGTATGCTTTCAATCTCGACATATATTTCTCGCAATGGAAACGTGCCGAGCATGGGTGTTAATTGACGCAAAAGCTTCCACGAAGTGAATTAATTATAACAATCTCGAGTAAGAAAGCGTACATATATACATGTATATGTATGTATATATATATATATATATATATATATACATATATATATATATATATATATATATATATACGTATGTATAACATATGTACATACATACGCTTACGTGTACGTGAAGAAAGATTTACGATACACGTACGCCCACGCTACTCGTCCCTACCCCGCGGCGGTCCACTACAATTTGTTACATCGTCGTAATTAAATCGACGCGCGGCGGATGTGTGCCACTTTAATTAATTTAATTAAAACGTTTCCCCGGATAAAGAACTCGATCAAGAGAGAGAGAGAGAGAGGTAAGTAAATACTCGCTATAAATATCGATCTCTATCGACATTTCTCTCTAAGATTTTTTCATTTCAAATCTTTCGATTTTACAAGAAACCTTTTACAAGGATCTTTATCTTTATTTGTTTCTTTTTCTTTTTTTTTTATATCGCAGTCGAAATAAATCAATCGGCATGATGACGTGGTAAAAAAAAAGAAAAGAAAATATTACTGAGAGATCGGGTTTTGCTTGGATCAGGTAAAAGATCCGAAAGATTAAAGTGTCCGTTGAAAAAATCGGATAACGTTTACTGACAAAATAAAAGACAAAAAAAGAAAACTTCTTAATACAATCGTCGAGTCTACATACATTGTTTCTTGTATTATCTCTTTCTTTTTTGTTTATTTTTTTGTTATTTTTTTTTTTTTGTTTTGTTTTGTTGTTTTGTTTGGAAGGAGAAAAAACATCGTATAACGTAAGGATCAAGACGCAACCTCGTTTCTTTCTTTCTTTTTTTTTTCTTTCAAGGTGAAAAACGAACGTTAAACGATCGAGAAACTCGGTTTTATCAAGATTTGCAATAACTATAATATAGCAATTATAAGATTAAAACTTAATGAAATAATCAACTGACAACTCTGGGGTTCCGATCGATCTTTAACAGTCGATCTCTTTTAAACCGGCAATAAATTTTCTAAATTTTTATCGGAAAAGTGGAAAAAATAAAAGAGATAAAATGAATCATAATACATCGACGATAATCAATCGATACCCCAAATGTGTCGAAAGACTAGAATGATTAAAAATAAACGCCTGCAACGATATAAAATCTATCTTCCTACTTATTATAATAATGACGATATCTAAAATAATTATAATGATATCATGATGAAATAATATTGATACAATAATTATAAAATGATGGAGAACATAAGATAAAAATTCGTGCCTTTTTTTTTTGTTTTTTGATTGGGGGTAAATACGTTAAACAAAATACATATATATTTTTTGTGTAATAACGCAACGATTGTAACTTCAATAATATTTACAAGTTCGCGACAACGAAATAAAAGTGATGAGAGGAAAAAAAAATTATGATATCGCGAAAGAGATATTAATATCTTTGTAAAAACACGATGCAGTGTTATTGTCGAGTTTGTCCTGTTTAAGATAATTAATTAGATTCTAACGAATAAATTAATATTATAGCACATTTCGAACTCTAACTAATGGTTTCTGTGATACACATGCTTTACGATCGAGTTACAAACGATACTCTCGTTAAAGAAAAATTCTGGACGGATGGACGTAAATCTATATGAAGATAAATTTCTCCCTTATCCCCTCCCCCCCATTGTTCACGTTTAAATCTTTACCTGAGCACAAACGTGATTTGATTGTATCGCGCATATGATAAAAAAAAAGAAGAAAAATAAATTAACGAATCTTTTTCTGGTTCGTCTCGACCTACGTAAAGTTCGGCGTAAAAAATGGCAAACTTCGTTCGTTTTCTAATATAAACTTTCGATTGCTTCGATAAATCGATCTATGATATTTCTTATCTCTTTCGTTTTACATTAAAGATCAGAATATCGAAGTTTAGCAAAAAGTAAGAAATGAGTAGTTTAATCGAGATGGCGTCAGTCGGTGCACTCGGAAGCGAAACTCTCGAGATCGACGTAATGGCCGTTCATATTGTCCTCGAGAAGTTGTGCCAGATCCCTCCTTAGAATTTGAAATTCTGGTCTGCGGTCGGGATCAGCGTGCCAGCATCGGGATATCACCCTGAAGAGCTCGCTTCGACAGTGGGACGGTCTCTCGAGGCGATAACCGCTTTGCACGTTCCGCATGACTTCCCTTGCCGTCATATCCGGGTACGGCGTTGAGCCTAAACAACATAAAATATTTTGTCAGTTCTCTGTTCATCTTACCGGGATTTATTCTCGAGAATTGCCTCAAGCAACGATATAATCCGACTTGTTTATTAAAGGGTGCCTTTAGCAAGATAAAGAATGATTGTGACACTCGAAAGAAAGAAAATATATGGTGGAGGGGGGGTTTATTTGTTAAAAAAAAAAAAAAAAAAAGAAAAAGAATAGTGTATTTAATCGACAATATTTAATCTAAAAAAAAAAAAGGAAAAAAAAGAACGAAGAAAATGTCTTTCTCAGACATTTTTTGGTCGTACCGTTAAAAATGTCATATCTTTCATTTTTAATAACGTACCGAGCGTTACTATTTCCCACATTAAAATGCCGAAGCTCCAAACATCAGTCTTCGTAGTGAAAAGAGAATAAATCAATGATTCTGGTGCCATCCATCTTATCGGCAATGCATTTCTACCGTGTCTCGTTTCGATCACCTCGCCGTCTTCATTCGCGAATCTCGACATTCCAAAATCCGCGATCTTGCAGAGTTTGTTGTGATCAACTAAAACATTCCTAGCTGCGAGGTCCCGATGTATTATCTGAAAAAATACGATAAAAATGTATTTAAATGAACGTACACGTACAAGACCATAAAATCTCTCTCTCTCTCTCTCTCTCTCTCTCACACATTATTATCTCTTAATATTTAAATATTAAATACAAATAAAGACACTTGGTTGAAAAATATGAACGAGCAAACTCTCGCTAGAATCTTCGGACCTAGTCTAACCTGTAGATGATGCTAATGAACCAAACAACTCAATGCCAAGGCAAACAAGATATATATATATATATATATATATATATATATATACATATATATATATATATATATATATACATATATATATATATATATATATATATATATACTCACACCCAATCTCTTCTTTAATGATTTCATCTCTTAGATTTATTACTTCCCGCCGTTATTTTCGTAACCAGCACGAAGACGCTGCGAGACGTCCATCAATTTGCGAGAAAAAAAAAGCTCCCCAACGTGTTATGTATTCGATAAGTATAATAAAATGATTTTTTTATCCGCATGTGTAAGAACAATAATCAATAATTTGTTGTACGTGTGCCGTGGTCTTCTTACGTCCTTTGAATTACCACGTGATCGTTGGAACATACCCGTTATCATTCTAAACACAAGTTTGAAGACACAACTGCTCTCACTTCGTTGCCAGCTGTATTTCCACCTCCTTCGTTACTTTATCTTAATAATGAGCAAGTAATTTAGCCTTCGTAATAGTTAAATACGGACAAGGTTCGTCTTATCTATAGATGCGAATGATGCGTACCATGCTGATCCTTCATTTTCTTTTTCTTTTTCTTTGTCTATTTATTTTTTCTTTTTCTTTCTTCTTTTTTTCTTTTTACCTTTTATAAACATCGATGTTATGCGATCGGCGTAAATCAATTTAATTATCAAAGAGATAGAACGAGATTAGATAAAAAAATTTCTAAGAAATAGCATCCGTTTTCCTTGAAATTTATTTAATAAAACTTACGATAGGAGATATATCAGATAACGTCCTATTTCGAATAATAAATAACCTCTTGAAATCCTTGTCAATCAATGCCGGCACAAGGCGTCCTTTAATCACCAAAGATCCGTACGGTTAGTCACGTGCGATATTAGATGCATTCTCTCTATTTCAAAGCATTTTCGAAGATAGGAGAGATAAGTTTGCCTATGGCTGAAATTACCTATGAGAACCTAGCTCTTTCTTCTCTTTTCTCTCTCTCTCTCTCTCTCTCTCTCTTTCTTTCTTTCTTTCTTTCTTCCTTTCTTTCTCTCTTTTTCTTTCTCTTATTCACGCAATTATCCATCAAGTCGAGAAGATTAGTTTTCGCATTGCGCTTCTGGGAAGCCATTATACGAACGGAAACACGCAATTCGTTCTTTCAGAGAAGGCTATCGACAATCCTACTTTTTAAATTTTTTTTTGCTTTTCCTTTTTGCCTTTTCTTTTCTTTTCCTTTTTCGACCAGACAAAAAATAATTGACTAGTGTTATTAATTTTTTTTTTTTTCATTACTTTTCTTTTTCGAATGTTAATAGATCGAATACCGAAGGAATCCAACATACAAATATGCAGGACCTTCTTTTTAAAGATTTCTTAAAAAATATTTTTTTAATGATTTCGAAAACTAAATATTTTCCTTAACGAAAGTGTGATATGTTCAATTTAAAAAATATGGCAATGAATTTCTCCTATATACCTTCTTCTTTTCACTAACACGAAATTAAGATAAAAGATTTTAGAATTTACCTCTATTTGTACGACAACCATTTTGACAGGTTTAACTTGTTTAAGAAATCAATTCGATCCTTTCCTAAAATTTCGTGTAAATACAACATCGTAGAAGACTTCGGTAAGAGAACGTCTTAATCGACCTTGGTGTTCGAGATTTCGAGCGTTAGTAGAATTACGATCTTTTTGACATAGAAGAAGAGATACGTTGGAATATCCGTGAATTCTAAAATAACGGAACGAACGTGTAACTATGTATGTATGTAAATACATCGACCGAGTTTTATATCGTTTCTTCAAATCTGCCGTTTCTTGTATTTCCTAAAAAAAAGAAAAAAGAAAAAGAAAAAAAAAATAAGGACATTTAATCCATTCTCGTCGAAAATAATAAGAGTAGGTAAGTAAGTGCTTACATACTTTAAAAACGGAAGCTGAGATAACATACGATTACGATTCAAATAAGAATGACGTAAGTCGGATTTAAACATTCCTTACATCGAATATACAAGGCCTTGTTACGAAGTCACGAATTACTTACAAAGAACCGTCCAATTTGTCGAGTTTGATAAATAATTACATACAAAAGAAATTGCCTATAGGTGTATATTAAGACAAAATTAAATGAAAGATAAGAAAAAGGATGAAGAGATTGAAATGGATAAAATTCGTGTGTACATTATGACGTACAACGATTAAAATTAAAATTGTTTTTAATTTTCAAGAGAAATTAACGAGCTTTGGTATATCTATGTAAACATTTTAAATGATCGTAGAGGACGATCGTCGAGGTGTCGGCATTGAAATTTATCACGATTCTTTTCCTCTTCGCGAAGCACGCGACTACCATGAAAGAAAAGAAAAGAGATAAATGGAAAGGGAAAAAGAGAAAGAGAGAGAAAGAGAGAGAGAGAGAGAGAGAGAGAGAGAGAGAGAGGGAAAGAGAAAAAGAATAATAATAAAAAGAGGATTGAATGCGCGGCCCGTTTCGTCGTTTGGCTCTCTCTCTTTCTCTCTCTCTCTCTCTCTCTCTCTCTCTCTCTCTCTCTCTCTCTCTCTCTCTCTCTCTCTCTCTCTCTTACGTTCTCTTCTTCTCAGCTCCACGGGCCGCGCAAACTTACTTTTTCTTACCGCGACAAACCTGCCCCGGGGACCGACAATGAATTATACTGACCCACTGACTGCCGCGAAACGTGATTCGACTCTCCTTCGATGTCGTCGTTATCGGTTGATCCGTAAACAAGCCAATATCACGTGAGTCTCGCTCGTTACCGTTGGCCCTCCATCTCTTGAAGACCAATGAGACTATACCACTAATTCTCTCTCTCTCTCTCTCTCTCTCTCTCATTCTCATCTTTCCTGTTTTCCCTTCTCTCCTCTCTCCTCTCTCTCTCACACTCCCTTTATCTCTATCTCTATCTTTTTCTCTATATCTTAATCTCGATCTGTTTTTCTTTCTTACTCATTCATCCATTCGGATAAGGAGACTGATAAAGCAAGTTTACCTTTTTTGACGCGAGATATTCCATGCCTCTAGCGACGCAATATCCAAATACCGTCAGATCTCTCGATGTCAGGACCGCCGAGTCCTCACTGAAATTGTAAAAGTCCTGCCTGGTGCGGTGATCGCGTAGATAAGCCAATAGCTTTCCGTACATCACGTATTCGAGTATCAAATAATGGGGCTCTGTAAAAGAAAACAAAGTTAAATAACTTTATTTCTTTTCCTTTTACACACACACACACACACACACACATACAGTATACATATTTATATATATATATATATATATATATATATATATATGCCTATGCGTATGTATATATATATTTATTATAATATATATTTTTACATTTATTATAATATTTATATATATATATATATATATGCCTATGCGTATGTATATATATATATATATATTTATTATAATATATATTTTTACATTTATTATAATATTTATATATATATATATACATACATATATACAAGAAAAATATTTCACGGATGAGAATAATACGGATAAATTATACTGAACGGGGAACATAACGATAGTATAATTCGATCCCGTCACGAGATCCGATCGTTACCCATACAGAATTTATGTTTCTATCTCACGAGGTGTTTCTCCTAAACAAAAATCTCTCTCTTTTCTATTTGAACTAAGCATGTGATATTAGAAGGACTCGTGGTATGGATTATAAACGAAGTATGGACCCCGGTTAAAGTAATTTAAACAGTGCATTTTTGGGACCCCGTGGGCAGTATCCGGCTGATTGTAACTTATGGGGCCCAGTTTCGTTGGCAAGTTTTACCGACCAACTACGTCCCAGACCGTTTCATGTTGGTGCCTCGTCGTCGTAACTCTCACATTAGAGCAGCATTATTGCCCCCTTCTAATAACTTTGGTTTGTTAAGGAACCCTTCCCAATTCTTTTTTATTTTTTACTGTACGCAAGCAAATACTTTTCGCAAGTATCATAATATTTGGTACAACTCAGCAACGTACAATATTCAACGAGTTATATTTACATACTTATGTGCATGTGTCATCGGCATATATGTAACTGCTTCGTTTTCGCTTCTCAAATACTTTCTTTTCTTTTCATTTGTACTACTTTCTTGCTTATCGTTTCTTAAGTAATCAAAAAATGAGTAGAATTGTTGTAAGTTCGAAGTTTTTATCTTACTCATACAACAAATATTTCCAGCGAAACGAATTATTTTTACGTTTATCTGAAATAATGAAATTACCATGATTTGTTTAGTTGTGCAATATATTGAATTATTTTTACAAAATTATATAGAGACACCTAACGTTTTCACTTACGATTTCTTACCGCAAGCAATGCTCATAATTCGCAAACATTGCGACTCCTCTTCATTTATTAAAAAATATTTACCGCATTTATTGATGCATAAAGCGTGTAGCATCGTATTTAATCAAACGATCGTGTTCGCGTATACGTACACATACCGATATGGTACGAAAAGGAAACAATAGCCAAGAGAAATGGAAAATAATAAACGTTCGTTGCAAGCTAAGCGTTTTATCGCGGCATTCGATTAACAATATTCGATAAGGCTATAATATACCTCTCGATTTGATTTCTCGTACAAAATAGAAATTTTCAATTTTCATTATCGCAAAATATTAAGACTTATATGTATATATTTACATATGCGTTGTGTATCGACAGCTGTGTACCGAGTGTAACACGTAAGAAGATAAACAGCTTCCGTGAAAATATTACTAAGGCGAAACAAAACTTTTCGAGTTGCTATTTCGAGTTCCGTAAACACATGCGCCGCACATATGTATGCACTTGAAAAATGAACGAAGCAAAAATATATGAAAGAAAAAAAACACTAATGAATTTCTCAATATAATTTCGATGTCTCATAAGAGTTCCCATTTTTCATTTTTATCGAACAAATAAAAAGAATTTAACGAGAATCGAAAAGAAAAGAATCGATCGAGTTGTAAATTGAAATATCATCGGAGTATAGAGCTGATCGATAAATGGGTATAATGAAAGCGTTGGGTTGCATCTTATTGTCGGAGAGATACGTCGAGTTCTATAAAAGAAAAAGAAGAAGAAGAAGGAAAAGGAAGAGAAGAAGAAGAAGAAGAAGAAGAAGAAAAAGAAGAAGAAGAAGAGCGACGCCGTCGTAAGTCTAAAAAAGAGAAGAGAAAAACACGAAGCCACCTCCTCCTCGTTCTCCTCCTCCTCCTCCTCTCAAACTCCTTCTCTCTCATCCTCCTCATCCTCTGGCGTCGAGACCGAAAGGATAAATGCGGAGGACACGAAACCACAATGTCGTAAATTTTCTGCGACGGACCCTCCGAGCTGGTCGGGGGCGCGTTCTATTGTGCGCCGAAAAGGGTCCGACAAGGCACGCTCCTTGAGCTTCAACCAAAAACTCTACCGCGGCGGAAGCTAAAGAGCCGAAATAGGGAGTAGCGATTATTTTAATTGCGTTAAAACATTTTTAAATTCTCTCCGATCTCAAATGCAATCTCGATTTTCAGAAGTGATACGAAAATTAAGAAATAACAAAATTCTTTCTTTTGTTCTGTCAATTTTTTTATATTTTTAAGATGAAAAAAAAGAAATAAGAAAAAGAAAAAATATAGAAATTGATCGAAAAGAATTTCGATAAAGAAAAATATGCTTAACTGACGTATTGTACTGAAAGAGGATCTGTGCGAGGAACGCACATAGAAATTTATACGTACGATGAAGAAGACGATAGTAGAGAGAGAGAGAGAAAGAGAGAGAGAGAGAGAGAGAGAGAAAGAAGAAAAGCATCGTATATAATGTTCTCCAGCTTCCTCTTATTCTTCTTCTCATCGAGATCTTACTCCTTCTCTTCCTTAGTTTTGATGTCTCAACTGATGAAACAATGAAACAAAATCATCAGAGATCAAACGATCGACTCGTGAGAAAAAATAAAAGACAATCACTCTGTAATATCTATCTGCGATAAAGTGACACGATAAATCCATCTTTCGAGCGTGGAATAATGATTTTCTTTATTTTTCACATTACGCTTTTCAATACGTATAATGCATGCGATTAAATTTTCAAGGACGAAAAAATTAAATACTAGTTTTCGTATTTTCCTCTCTCGTGAATTCCACAAAGATGAAGATGAGTAATTTCTTTGAAAAATATTTTAGTTCGTACAGGAAAAACGACAATATGATAATATTATAAATATGATCTAAAAAAATTGTTTACCAGTATAACTCTCTCGTATTATCTTAAACTAATTACTCTTGAAATAATAAAAAACGACGGGTCGGTCAACCTTTCGTTTATAATAACTTAATTAATGTTGATCACGTGTAAATCATTAAATTCCAGAGAATAAAAAAAGAGTTGTGTCGCCCATATGTCAACGAAAGGAATGTTTCTCTCTCTCCCCTCCCCCCTCTCTCTTTCTCTCTCTATCTCTATCTTTCTCTTCCTCTTTCTCTTTCTCTTTCTCTTTATCGACAAGTTAATCACCGTGAAGTAATGGAAATGTCGAGGATTTTTTTCTCTTTGAAGGATTTTCGCATCCTTTGACATACATGAGAGTACGTACGTTTATATTAAAAATGTATTAGGGTCGTCAGGATAAACATCGAACAGGATAGGAACAGAACAAAAAAGTCAATGAATTCGATTTAATGTAAAAAAAGAATAAGAGATCAAAAAAATAAAAGTATGTGAGCTTGATGTTTTGTTTACCGAACAAAAAAATTTATAGAATTGCATCGCGCGATCTATACACACATATATGTATGTATGTATGTATGCATATATATATATATATATATATATATATATATATTACGTACATACCGTGTAAGTACTAATCAATTACAAATTAATGATACCGAACATCGACGATTCGTCTTCCTTTCATTTACAAAATAATCAAATGCGACACAAATGATCGGCGCTTATTGTGTATGTTGAAAATAAGAAAAATAAACTTAATGATAGCTCGTAGAAAATTTGTCTCTATCAGAATTTATCGTCAAAGTCAGTTATTATTTCCTCTTGTTCTTTCTTTTCTTTAACGTTTTTCGTCGAACTAATTTGCTTTTAATTCGACATTTGTTTTTTCTTTCTCTTTTTCTTTTTCAGCAATATGACGACTTACGTTGACTGTGAGAAATTTTGTTTACCAACTAGTTTTATAAATTTCCAAATCATAAATTTTATTAACGAGTGCATATAATATAGAAAGAATGCAGAAGGATAGCCTAATAGCTTGATCAGCATATTTCGCAAACCAAAACATCTACGTCAATGAGAAACGTAAACAATGTTATAGTATTAGTACTAGCTGATAGTAGTATTGGTAGTTTTTATAAGCTTGCTATGCTGTTATCAAGATTCATAAGAAATAGAGACAGAGAGAGAGAGAGAGAGAAAGAGGGGGGAGAGAGAAAAAATAAATGATACCCGTTCATTATCGAAGATGCGCCATTCGCGTTTTTTTTTTTTATACGTTGCCAATACAGACAAGCGAAAGAAAAGGAATTTTTTTGCGATTTAAAATCCGATTTTTATGATGTTTTCGTCATCGATGAGAACGTAACGAATAGATCCTCATTAATATATATATATATATATATATATATATATATATATGTATACCGAATTTTTAATTAATAATTAATTCATTGATATAATTAATTTATAAATAATTCATGTATTTTTGTAAAAAAAACTCACCCTCTTCGGTGCAACAACCTAAAAGTGTTACAACGTTCGGATGACTACTAAGCTGTTGCATGATCTCTAATTCCCGTACTAAATCTTCTTTTTCACGTTCCGAAGCACCTTCTTTCACTGTTTTAACAGCCACTAATCTCGTTGTACCCTGATGACCAGTCAAGTCGTCGGCTTCGGCTTTCCAAACCTAACAAATGATAAAAAAATTCAATGTTTTACATTTTAAATGGATCCTATTCAATTATTATATAGAACGTAATAATTTATAAATGTTAACGTATAGTATTAACATAAAAATTATCAATAATAATTGTCGACTAATCGTTGTATCGTCATAAAATAACAAATTCAAAGATTCATATACTCGTTATTACCGAGAAGAGTTAAATGTATATATTATATGTACATATACGTATGTATAGATGATACTCATGAGATTTCTATATTCTCCTTAAAATTCGCCTTTTTATGCGAGCATTTAACGCGTTACAAAAAACGCGTCCCATGTATGTATGTAGTTATATGCGCCGCGAGATTCTCTGACGATTTATTATCCTCGCTTTTCGTACGAGGAGAAAAGAAAACATATAATGCCTTACCTGTCCAAAGTTTCCTTGCCCGAGGACCGTCTGTAACCTAAGCTTATCTCTAGGAAACTCCCATCTGGATTCTTGCGACGGAGGTGGCGGTGGTTTCTCCGCTTCGTGACACTGAATGGGTGAATAAAAAAAAAAAAAAAGAAAGAAAAGAAGAAAAAAAAGAAAAAAAAGAAAAAAAAGAAAAAAAAGAAAAAAAAGAAAAAAGATAAAAAAAGAAAAAGAAAGGACAGATAAATAAAAACGAGAGCAAAATAATAAGATTTAAATTCGCGATAGGGAATAGATTTTCTTTTTTTTTTCTTTTTGGGCACTTATCAAAGTGGTAGATAAATCATTCTTACCAAATGTTGTATCCTCGGTAGCTTTGTAATCGCCTTCTCGATGGACGTTTTAAAATCCCCATTTTCGAGATTAAGAGCGTCCTTCCTATAACTTATCTCGGATGACGTGTCCGATTCTTCAAGCACCTGCATAAGTAAATCATCATCGACGTTAATCGTTGAATGAAAGAAAGAAAAAAAGAAAGAAAGAAAGAAAGAAAGAAAGAAAGAAAGAAAGAAGGAAGGAAAGAAAGAAAGAAAGAAAGAAAGAAGAAAGAAAGAAAGAAAGAAAGAAAGGAAGAAAGAAAGAAAGGAAGAAAGAAAGAAAGAAAGAAAGAAAGAAAGATCCGATGGTGACGTTACGGCCACGAACAAGATGCAAATATTATGACGAGAGAAGACGTAGAGTTTGACGTAAATTCGAAGTGATAAATAAATCGACTAACAAAGGATGATAATAATAAACATAACATCTTAAGAAGCTGCTGTGATTTAAAGAAAGAAAATAATTCATTTCTTTTCTTTCTTGTTTTTCTTTATTCGCTCGAAGCGATTTGAAATAAGAAAAAAGAAAAAAAAAGAAAAGAAAAAATAAGAAATAAAAAAATATCTTTATCATCAGATTTTTTTATTTATTTTTCTTTTTCTTTTTCTTTTTCTTTTTTTTTTTTTTTTCATGGAATCAATCGAAAAAGGTACGCGACTCCGTAAGGGGCATAAATCTCTCGTGACCATAATCGCGGGTCGAGAGATCTTCGATCGTATGTTCGATGATTCATCGAGAATCCTTCGTAAGGCAAGGCAATCGCGTTAGTTCGCGATGACCGCTTTTTTTGTTTTGATTTATTTTTTCTTTTCCTTTTTTTATCTTCTTCATACATTATCACGACGAAAAGCTGTTAATGATGACAACAATGGAAATCGAAATGACAGAAATTCTTTTTTCTTTTTTTTTTTTTCCAACGTGATAAGTATTATTATACCACGTTAATTGTATACTACTCGAGTACGACGACTCGGTGAAAAGAGAATCCAAAGAGCTCGGACTACTTTCGCTCGCGTGGAGCAGTTTACTTTCAAATCTACGGCATCCTTCCTCTCTCCGTCTCTTTCTCTCTCCCTCTCTTTCCATCTTATTCCCTCTCTTTTTTACACTCTCTTTCTCTTCGTTTCTCTGGGTCAAGCCTACGCTAACCCAGATATCGAAAAGATGTTGGGTGAAACGGAGCAGACAGCCTTCCCAGGTCAACGACTCACCTTACGATTCCTAATGATCAGTCTTCTAAGAATGAGTCCAACGCCAACGGCAATTGGAAATACGACGAGCGTAGCCAAAATATAACTGACTACTGCTACGGTCTCTTGTGAGGCAATGGCGTCGACATCGTGTCTCTTCGTCACTTCACTAATATTCACAGACTCTCGTGGGCTAACGGCGATCAAACCACTGTCAAAATATGTCCTATTGAATTCGATCGGTTGATAACCTAAACCGGCATAATCCGATATAACGGAGCGATTCGGATAAATCGATCTGTACCTCGTCCTATTAACGAAATTGGAAGCTGTACTAGTAGGTCTGATAGTGGTTCTAGGGGTTGATTTGGTAGTTAATTTAGAGGTGGGTTTGACGGTGGGTTTTCTGGTAGCAGAGGGAGTGGTGTATCGCGAAGCAGGAGCTTCCTGAGGTGACTCCATTCTGTCTTTAGTGACATTACTTTCCTCTAAGGGTAGTTCGACTGTACGAGTAGCAGGACCGAGGGTGCTGCTATCGTTGAATATGTCTGAGGTGTTGTAAAGTTGCATTATAGGAAGTACATCGTCTTCCTGTTTTGTTTTGTCTGAGAAACTGCGTCCTCTGCTTTCGTGAAAATCGTGCATATGCTGTTGAGCAATTCGATTTGGAAACAAATTTATCGAAACGGTGGACGTTTCCAAGTTCGGCAAAGTATTACTCTCCGTGCTCGAAGTGTTCTGCGATCTATACATCTTTTGAATCTCGGAAGGATCAAGATCTGCCGCTAAACCGAACGGTCTATCTTGATCCGATTTTCTGCTCGAAGTTAATCGATTTATAGATTCCGTCGTGCTCGAGCTTAACATACGATTATCGCTCGACATCGTTTCAACGAGTAACTTGGGTGTCACCGGAAATACGGATGCACTAGTCGTAACTTCCGGCGGCATCGTAGTCGTCGTAGTCATTATGGTGGAGTGCTGCTCGTTATTGCTCTCCTTCCGAACCTCGTCTTTGGTATCGGAGCTAGACAGACTATCGATCGAAGCTTCGGTATAATCATCGGTCAAAGAAGAAGATGAAAGAAGATCGACGGTCGTTGTCTCTTCCGGGACTTTCAAATCTGACAAACTTTCATTTGTTGTAAATTTTTCCTCAAAGGTACGATTGACCTTCAAGGAGGCTTCATTTTCAATACGAGATTCATCCTCTCGACGCTCCAGATCAAGGGAATTCTTTCTGTCAGCGTCAACGAGAACGGTATCTCGCGTGCCCGTGGAAGGCATCGCTTCCGGGCTCGCGTCTTTCGGGTTCACCGCACCGCTGTGCAAGACAGCGCTAGCTGATTTACGAAGAAAACTTCGATTATGATAATGATGATAATGCTGTTGATTATGCTGTTGATGATGATGATGAAGATAAGGATCGATTGAACCTTCGTTGATAACGAGGGCTACTCTATCGGACCACTGTTGCTGATGCTGCTGTTGTCTGTTTCGAGTAAGAGCGCTCGCGATTCTCACGGGTGCGCGTTGCGGCGCTGACTGAGCGCCGGTTCGGTGGGCACCGCTCGCGAGGACTTTTCTTCGTCGTTCCCCCACCAAGGAGGGAGTAGCGATCGTACTCGGTCTTCCAACCGCTTCGACGCTCCTGCCAGTACTGAGTCCAGCGGATTGCGAGGGTTCCTCGCTGATGCCGGCAGCACCGGCGGAAGCCTCCGTCGACGGTGACTCTACCCTGCCGTTCGTTATCTCGCTGGAAGCGCTTCTCCGAGAGCCTCCACCTCCTCCTCCTTCTTCTCCTCTTCCTCCACCACTTCCTCCATCAACTCTTCCTGTTCCTCTTACTCCAGTCTCTCCGCTTAGCCCAGGTCCGGTGTAGTTGCGCAACAGTCTCGTCACGTTGGTTATCGTATACGCGTACACGTGTTGCTGATGATGCCGGCGAGTCTCTTGCGTTGTAGTCCTCAACGTCGTCGCCGTCGTCGTCGTCGTCGGCATCAGCGTCGTCGTCGTCGTCGTTGTCGAAAAGTCTTTGACCGACGACTCGATGTTGTAAGGTTCCGTCACGACGATTCTTAATGTCGTCGAACTTGCCGTACTCTCGTCGATGCTATTACTCTCGCGAGACTTCTTATCGTCCTTCGATAAACGGTACTCTGTAACATCATCGTTTTCAACTTTTTCTTCGGTATCTTCCATCTTTTTGCTCCTTCGAAAACTACCTCTTGACACCTTCATCTTCTGAACACCGTTCTCATCCCTCCGCTCCACTGTTTGCTCTTCGAGCTCTGTCGTATTTTCATTCTGTGTCATGTCCTTGCTAGGGATCACGTTCGTGGCAATTGTCGAGTCAGACAATCTCGTTTTCCTGTAATACAAATTCGGCACGTCTCGCAACGTGTTCTTCGTTGTCTTAGATACTTTGTTCTTCTCGATCATGCGTCTTTCCAAAGCAACGTTGGTCTCCTCCTTCGAGATTTCTTCAGGTCGAATCGTCGTTCCCGTTGCCGTTGTCGTTGTCATTGTCGTTGTCGTTGTCGTTGTCGTTGTCGACGTCGTAAGCGGTGACAAGCTGGTTCTCTTGCTAGAATTTCTCCTTCGCAAGGTTGTTGGAGTAACTGAGACAAGTTCGTTCGAATCGTTACCAACTGTCGTTACGTTCTGCAGTTCAGGTTGTAGTTTCTGACCGAAATAAAGGAACTGCGACATGTCCTCCATAGGAATGTTACTTTCGACGGGTCTAAAGTGTTTGTAAAGGGAATCCGGCATTGAAACGATGTTTTTTTTACGAACATTATCAGTCTCCAAGGACTTGGAGACGCTCGTTACTGGCGCCATCGTCATTGTGGACTCTATGTCCTCTCGTTCGCTCATCAATGTCGTTAAGTTCTCTTCCATCGTTACTTTGAACGTTTTCTTGTCAGCATCGTCGGTACCATTCTTCGCCATAGAAACACTAGCATACACTCCTTCGTTCTTCGTCTCCTGTGCTTCCAGGATATCTGGTGGATCCCTTGGAGTGACGTCGATGAGACGGCCGTTTCGTTGCCTCGACATCCGTCGTCTTCGAGCTGCAAGAATGTTTCGCAGTACCTGTTCCCTCTTAGCTTTCGACGAGAGTACTTCGACGGAGGGTATCTCGGTGCTCGAGGACACTAGACCTTGAAATTTTTCTTCCTTCTCTGTTGTTTCTGCGAACAAATAAATGAAAATTAATAAACCACGGGTTACAGGAGTAAGTAAGTAATTGAAAAAAAGGCGATTGCGTTTACTCGAGTCTAAAGAACGCGAACGTTTATTATCCGCGGAACGCGTTCCTTTCATTTTCCCGTCGTTGTGTGTCTTGAATAATGCAGGCCACCCCCCCGTTATCTCTATCGTAATCGAGAATTATCAACTGACCTTGAAATGGAGACGCATGGTATCATCGTTGTTGGACGAAATTCTAGTGGCATTACTACGTTGAGAGATTGTTTCTTTTATTCTTTTTGTGACGGTAAACAAGAAGCACGAGGATAGAGAAAGAGAGAGAGAGAGAGAAAACAAGAATAGAAGGAAAGAAAGAGAAAGAGAAAGACAGAAAAAGGGAATATAGCTAAGAATGCCGTCGTATATGTTGGCGTTGGAAGGAGGCTACGAAGTCGTGGGTTATCGCCACGAACGTGACCGCATAAAGGATCGTAATATTTTATGTGAACACGTGTATGAGGAAGGTCAGTATTGCTCCTGTTCTTGTTTCGCGAGTACGCGAGCGTGCTACGTACCGGACTCAACAATTCAACGAGTCGGCCTACTAAACTATAATGCGAACGCATTATATTTTCAAAGTAACGTTTCTTACTCTCTTTTTTTTTCAAATTAAATTAATGATAAATAAATCTCAATCTTTATCTTGATTACACGATCTTAATATCGAAATGTTTGGAAAAATATAATGTCATATTTATCAGATACAAATATGTGTAAGCAAAGTGTAAAACACAGTGGAAATTTAAAATAATGTGTTTAGATCTTCGAAAAAAAAAAAGATAATCTCTCACGGCTCCTCGTTATCTACATTTATTATCTCAAGATTTTATATCGGAGAAACCTTAGCCTTGGCGATACTCTTGATATCGCAAAACGATCTACTACGACGATTCAATATTATTATCCATTTTATTCGAATAAAGCATCATAAAACGATTTACACTTCCGACCGAAAAACGAGACAAAAAGATTCTTCTTTAAATAGTAAATTATGTAATCGTTTGATTAAAGTTTGCTGCCGTTTCGTTGATTTTATGGAGTTAAGTTAAAAGAAAAAAAGAAAAAAACAAGATAGAGAGAGAGAAAGAAAGAGAAAGAGAGAGAGAGAGAGAGAGAGAGAGAGAGAGAGAGAGAGAGAGACAGAAAATGTTTAATCAATTCCGACAAAATAATCATTATTGACCGATAGAAAACATAAAGTAAAGAATGACAATGGCTTTAAGTAAGATCAAGAACATCGACAATTACGGTAGTTTAGCATTATCAACGATCATAAGAAGAGTACCACTTTGAACATCAACGATTAATCATTAAATATTTACATAAAAATTTGCTCTATCATCGTTTCTTCTCTAAACTTAATATAGCCGTTGGCTATACACACGACAAGATCAAGCTTCGCTTTTCTTCTTCCTCTTATATCCAGAAGTGTATTTTGTACCTTTATCTTCTCTCTCTCTCTCTCTTTTTCTTTCTCTCTCTCTCTCTCTCTCTTTTTCTTTCTCTATTTCTCTCTCTCTATTTCTCGTACATCGAGGTCTGTCTCACTCTTGTGACCGTCTTTTGCGAAGCGTAAATCCGCTTCCGCTGGTGGACCTGGCTCGCAACTACATAGAACATTTATTATATTTCAAACTTGTACAAGTTTCATGATCAATGACAATCATCTTTTACGTTTTTGTTTTTTAATCTTTTGCTCCATGATGTCATCGTTCACGTAACACTTCATTTACTTATCGAAATAAATCCCCTTAGAATCGTTAGATTTATTGTAAATAAAGAAACTATTGTTAACGTTTGCATAGGCGTACGTACGCGATACGTAAAAGTGTGAAATAAAATCGTAGGAATGGTGAAAAAAATTATCTTTAATCATATTTGCCTCTCAGAATATATTAAGGAAATAATACGAAAATTTTTATTTTTTTATTTTTTTATTTTTTTTGTATTATTTCATTATGAAACTATCTTTAATGTAAGTTAAAACAATGTTACAAATATTTTTAATTAATTTGATATTCTTTTTATTGGAAACAAATATCGTTTATATAATATCGTTTCATAATATCGTTTCATATAACCCGTTCCAATAAAAATATGATATTTTGTAATTAAAAAAACAATAAACCTGTTATAGAACATCATCTTTAAAAGATGTTAAGTCACGCTCGACGTAAGAATTTAAAAGGTTATTTTGATAGGATAGAAAATTCTAAAACGATCTTCTAACGTTTAGTATTATTAAGAATCGTACGATACTTAATCTGATAATCATGATAATCTTAAAAATATGTATCTAGCCAAAAATTCAATTAAATTATAACGAAATGGCAATTGGTTTTTTTTTTTTTTTTTGAAAAATCAGTAATTTTTGTAATGTAATTTATTAACGTTAATTTAACGAAATTTTAGTTGTCAATTGCATTTTTATTTGTCCATCCCTGTCCGCTGCAGAACCATTATTAGTAATTTATGTGTAAATATATAAATTTTACATGGAATATGATTTATTCATTAAATTAGATTCAGATCCGAAACTCTCAGATATAATTATTAATTATATTAAACAATTTAAGTCCCGACCTAATTGTTACAGAATTTAAATGTTACAGAAATGAATAATATAAGTATATTAAAATCGCCATGAAAGATCTTCTGCGACAATGATTGCTATCTAATGGATTATTTTCTTTCTTTTTTTGTTTTTCCAATTATTTAGTTTCTTTCTCAAAATATTTTAAAATATTTTAATTCTAATCTATCTTTTATTCATAAATATACTCATTCTAAAATATCCTTTAGTTTTAAATAAAATATTGATTTAAATAACAGAAGATTTAACAGAAGATTTGAATAACAGAATAATTTCTTTTGTTCGCACGACGAATTAACATCTCAAGATTCTTACGAAACGAAAGATCGTGAACTATGTTTGTAATTGAACAACAGGCAACAATAATTTGAAACGATAATCGATAAATAGGAACAGTTTAATTTCGATCCATCGGATGATCGTATCTTCTTTAGTCACGATCGCGATCATTCGAGAGGCTTCCTTTTCTAAACTACTATATCTTATGAGGATCCTTTGAAAATACCGACGAGCAATTAATGACGTAAATCGGATAATCCATCGAAGGCCGACGACCGAGTAGGATCAACAATTTATACCGATTGATCGATCGGAAAAAAGCCCCAAAAAAATGGTTGGTTCCTTCGATGTTTATCTTCTCAAAAGAGAATTAAGGGTCACGGTCTCTCTCCCCACCTCTCTTTTTCTCCTTCTCTTTCTCTCTCTTTTTGTTTTCTCCCTTTCTCTCTCTTTCTATTCGTTTCATAACTCATTTTGCGAACGGAGTTACGAAAGGAACATGGCTCGAATACACGCGATTAATCCTGGTAGCGATGGCAACTAACGCGCGTGATTACGTGTCAAAGATCGGATCGCACCGTCGAGCGTTGCATAATGGCCACGCGATCTTCCTCCTTAGAATAAGGTACATATTATATACAAAAGTGAATCTGAGGAATCGAACGATAATGATAAACATTATCGAAAAGTGACATGCAAGACAACTTTTTTCTATATTAACGTTCAATTATTACCGATATAAAAAATATTTCCTTTAAATAATTCGTATAAGATGTTATCCTTGTAGATTGAAAATGATAATATTGAATGTAAATAAACGAAAAAGAACAAAAATAAGAACAAAAAAAATTTGTTCATTAAAAATCTCGTTTCTCTTTACATTCAACCGTTATTGCTGTAAAAATAAAAGAATAAAAGAAAAGAAAAGAAAAGTGAAAAAAAAAGAAATTGATAATATCGATAAATACATTTTCTTTGAACATACGATAAACGTGATACTTATACAAGATATATATATATATATATATGTATGTGTGTTTATTTATGTTTTGACGAAGTTAGCAGAAGTATTATGCGGCAAAGGTGGCATCATCTTGCACAACAGTTATATAAGAGTTCCAAGAACGTACAATGGGTTCTCGATGTTGCATTAAATCGTATGCAGGTCCAGGTAGAACAATGGAACGCGAAGGATCGAATCGGCGTTCGCGAAAATTCATCGGACACCTTCCGGAACGCTTCCTAGATTACGTAAATGATCGTAACGAGAATCTAAAGAGATCTCGGAATATCTTACGTATTAACGAATAAAAACAAAAAAAAAAAAAGAAAAAAGAAAAAAAATATACAACAGCATTAGACAGATTGTTATTATAGGAGTCTATATCTACGAAGTTCAAAGTTCCTTAGTCTTCAACGAAGCCTCGACTAAGAACGCACGTTTCTCGCGATCACGATCAAGATCATTGACTTCTCACGAATGTAAAGCGATCCCTCGAATGCCTCCGTATTGTTGCTAGGATCCTTCGTCCGGATATCACGTAGACTCGGAGAAAGGACAGGATTATCATAGTCGTGCATCTGCAGGACGTCACGTTCTGCCACGTCGAAGTCTTTTGTGACAAAAAAATTCTTTTTTTTCTTTTTTCTTTTTTCTTGTTTTTCTTTTTCTCTTGTATTCAACATACGTATTTACATACTCAAACTACGAACGAGAAGGTGTCCTCGTATTAACTTGAAAAAGAGAAAAAGAGAGAGAGAGAGAGAATATTTTACAAATCCTCCATCTAAATAGAATTCAAGGACGAACATCGACAACTTTTACATTTTTCTAAAGATTGTAAAAATTATCATTTCTAGCACGCACACGATGCCTTCGATTTGACCGAATTCCTCTCGTGCGATCTTGATAAGTACCAAGCATGAAATTGTTACGCTCTACTACGAACATGAAAGTTCATCGACTGCTCCTAGAACCCATTATCGACGTATCTTAAGAGTCATCGATATATTCTGATCATTTTCCTTTTACTTTTTCTCTTTTTATATCTCTTTCGTTCTCACGACAAGTAATACAAATTCGGATTGCTATGAATCCCGGAAGAAAATTTCTATATGAAATAACTTCTTTTGTAAAGAAATAAATAAATAATTAATAAGGAAATATCAAATTCGTAAAAGCTTATACATATTTATATACCTACCCGTTATTTCGTAATACAAAATTGTTATTCTCCATTCATTATTCGTGAAATCGTTCAAGTTTATCGGTCGGCACGGTTAATTATATTCGATTATAGGTATAACCGGTGAAGCTTGTACACCGGTTTGAGCGCGCATGGCATCGAGATAGTATTCGATATCAACCAAGAGAAAGGAAAGGATGACTTTCCGGCGGAGACCTGGCCGTTGGATTACGCTGAAACGCACGTTCAAGGCTATCCTCAAGATCACGGTCACGTCGCCGATACTCTGGACGATCGCCATCAGTCATCGAACGATTCTCAAGAACACCTATCTACCTATCTATTTACTAGGTAGATATATAACAATACAAAAATATATATCTGTATATGTATATGTGTATGTATGTGTATACATATATATATATATATGTACGTTTATATATATATATATATATACATCGTACTCGTACCGATATTATAAGAAATAACTATGATATATGATTCACGATTTCTTCTTTCGAACGAACAACTTTCTTCCTTCGTTGTTAACTACGTATAACTTATAAAAAGAAAGAAAAGAAGGAGGAAAACAAAAAGAATTATCATCATACCTAATGATTACCTAACCTTCGTATAAGATTCCATATAAATATTATCGATCTTTCCTAACGACAGTAATATATGTTTCGAAAGAAACGATAAAACTATATTAATAACGATCGTAACAGTACAACGATCATCATCGTATTCCTCTGTTGGCTAGATTCGAGACCGGTTTTTGAGGAAGCGACTAAAGTGGCACGGACCGGTAAAGTTCATTGCCATTTCGAGCACCATTTATTCCCACTTTTAGCACCTAACGTATGGGTGTATAAGTAAATACATAAGTATCCACATTGTATATATATATATTTGCATGTGTATGTGTGTTTTTATATACGTAAACGGTACACGCAATTTCAGTCTTTGAAAGAATAATTGAGACTGTCCGGAATTGTTACGAGAATTCCTACAAAGAAATTACCGCTACGATCAGTTGATCAGTATCGACATATCAAAGAATAAAGAAGAAATACTATTAATCATTCTTTGATAACTTTTGAACTTCATTTAGATGAAGTAATAATAACAATTCATAACGAACTATTATAATATTTTTTACGAAATATTTACGATCTTTTCTATAAGATAATTGATAATAAAAATTTAAGGACAAAGGTAAAGGAATAAGAAGTACCAAAAAAGATAGAAAGACAAAGAGATATATAGAGATAGAAAGAGAGAGAGAGAGAGAGACAGAGAAAAAGAGAAAAAGAGAGAGAGAGAGAGAGAGAGAGAGAAAGGAGAGATATTATCGAAGATCTTGTCGTGAAGATAGTAAAGAGAAAGAAAGAGAAAAAGAGAGAGAGAGAGAGACAGAGAGAGAGAAAGATAGAAAGAGAGAGAGAGAGTCCTCGGCCATTGCTCGATCGCGAACACATCGTCGGATGTACGTACGCTGATAATTTACACGCGATCGTCTTCCGGCACGTTATGCCGTGGCTAATGAGACCACGTGTCCTCTAGCGGCACGTTACATAAAGGCGTGGATGCGCCTCGAGAACGAAAGAGAGAAAGAACGAAAGAGAGAAAGAACGAA
The DNA here is from genome assembly GCF_050613455.1 of Vespa mandarinia. Lineage (NCBI taxonomy): Eukaryota > Metazoa > Arthropoda > Insecta > Hymenoptera > Vespidae > Vespa > Vespa mandarinia. Next base: position 10,230,273 of record NC_140813.1, on the reverse strand, counting down.
AGAGAGAAAGAACGAAAGAGAGAAAGAAAGAAAGAAAGAAAGAAAAAAGGAAAGAAAGAAAAAGAGAAAGAGAGAAAGAGAGAGCCATATCGTGCCGTAGGCTTGAGTCCCTTCATCTTCGAGTCACGCTTCTAACAATGGGAAGAAGAAGACCGTTTATCAGGGCCAATGCATTTGAGCTCCACCCCGTAAACTCGGTCGTCGTACTTACTTTATATTTATCTATGTATACGAATCTGACGTGAAAAATGCTTTGCAATTCTTTTTTTTTTTTTTTTTCGTTTCAATGATTCGTATGTGATCTTTCTTCACGTCATCTTTGGAATATATGTAATCAGATACCGACGATGCATGTAGGTCAGTATGTTAACCTTTTTCAAAGGAAAAAAACCACAAAATCTCTTGTTTACGAAACGAGTTTTGAAAAAAAAAAAAGGAAAAGGAAGAAGTAAATTCATGAGAAATTTCTTTTCTCCCTCTCTTACCTCCCACCCTCCTCATCCTCCTCTTCCTATCCAATCCCCTTGAAATTTATGGATTTTCCTTGGTTATTTTTGAGTGAGATGATAATGAAAGAAAAGAAAAAAAGAACGCGTAGGAGTGAATAATCTCTGATCGATCCAAAAGAAAGAAAGAAAAAAAGATAAAAAGGAAAATTTCTTTTTTGTTCTTTTCGCTTCTCGCGCTTCCCCTTTCCGCGAGAGATGCGAGACAAAGCCTGTAAGGATAGTTGGATAAGTATCGTTACATGTGCCAAGGCACCGGGGATGGTCATAATGTAAGCATCGAAGGAACAACGACGACGAGAGAGAAAGAAAGAAAAAGAGAAAGATAGAGAAAGAGTGAGAGAGAAAGAGAAATAAAGAGAAAGAGAGAGAGAGAGAGAGAGCCCTGAACCGTCCATTGTATTCCGTAAGCGGAGTCGCAGGTTCAGGCAGCCTTGAAGTACCGAACCTCCCAGCGCGACAAGATGATGCATCGTTACAATGCGCCGCGCTATACTTGCCCTTTAGGGTCACGCAGAAAATCGAAGGGCTAGTCTGGTATATATCGAAGGGAACTGATCTACGTATCCAACCCTTTCTCCGATCTCTCTCTGATCTCGCTTCGTGCATTCTCTTGAAAATATGTAGGTCTGATATATAGGTATATATAATTTTCGCTGATTTTTATTTTGTTTTTATTTTCTACCTTCGTCGAAAGGTAGAAGAGAAAGGGGGAAAAAAGAAAAAATTTATGAAACGCGAATGATCCCTTTCGGACGTTCCTTTCTCAATGTCAAGGATTTGTTTAGGAGAACGTGCTCGTAATGTTTTCGACGGTCTCGGATTCCTTTAAAAGGGTCGATCGTAATCGTTCCCCTTTCAAGGATAAACCTAAACTCCAGACGATCGTCGAGCCGCCAAAAACTGGATTCTGGTCGAGATATCCAAATAGAAATAAAAGGAACGTCGAGACGTCTCGGACGTAACATTTCCTAAAGTTACCTGGACGATGATATAATTCCGAGGATCTCAGAACATGTTCGTAGGAAACTTCTTTTATCCTTAGAGGAACCAGATCTTTCGCCGAGACGAATCAACCGTTATGGCATTTTTTTCCTCTCTTATGCGATACTCGCTCTAAAACTTTGTAGACGTATAAATAAAAATAAACGTTCAAGAATGATAATAAGTTTGGATAAATAATATGAATAACTAATTTCTGGTTACATAAATAATAAATGATCTTTCTTAACGATTATTATCTGGACATTTCAAGAAGCAAAATACGTTGCGACTACGAGAAATGCAACGTTTACAAAATCTCTATTATACCGAACTATAGTGTTCTCTTTTCCTGTTTATTTTTATTTTTTTTTTTAACTTCTCTTCAAAAGTCATATCATTTCCATCCAGGAACACACACGCAATAAGCACGTAGATACGTATGGGGAACCGACTCGAGTTCTTCTCACGACCTTAATGATCTCATGAGAGAAGCTGTCGGAACGTCTTCGTGCGAGCCTTGAACCTTCTTCTAATCATGGGATTAACGAAGGAAGAAAAAAAAAGATCTATCAAAATGCTCATGATTTAGATGAAAAAAATTAAAAAAAAATTTCTTATCTACATATATATATATATTTTTTTTTTCCGAATACATAAAATATTGTGTTCAAGACGTTAGACGATTCGAAAGAAAAAAAATGGCAGATATCTCTTCTTTCATCAATATCAAAGATTTACGTTCGATACCGATCGGGGGGGACTGGCTCGAGAAAACAATGCAACCTTTTATAAAAAATACAAAGAGAGAGATAAAGAGAGAGAGAGTGAGAGAGAGAGAGAGAGCGAGAGAGAGTGAAAGATAGAGAGAAGGTACGTCACGAACGGCCGGTGCTCGCATTGGTTACCAAGTCGCAAAAGGAGTACATGAATCACGTTATACGAAGGCAAGTTCACGAATGGCGGAAGAGGATTCATCGATCGTGTCGCGGGCACGAGAGTACCTCGCGACATTCTATATCCGCTTGCCCTACGAGGGTCTCGCTAGGAAGCGCAATAATGGATATCGATGATGTCGTAGGAGACATCGGCATGTCCGCACGCATTCCGGCAGCAAGTTATAAATCACTGATTCGTATCTCGGTAAAGGCTCCTTAACCAAACGGATGCTACTGTCGATTTGAATTACGGCCTTTACCCTTTTACCAAGAGTGTGCCCAAGAGAAACTCTCATAGCCCGGGACACAAGGAGACTCTAAAACTTACCCGTAAACCTTAAACCGCCCACGGTTTGAATTCTCCGGCGTGACTTTACCTTAAATCCTTATTTACCGTCCATAGGTAATAATTCTTTTCTTTGTTGAAAAGGGGCATATCATTTTACGATTATTTTTTATAAATGTTAAATAAAAGGAAGAATATATCGATCGATCAAAATGAGGAAAGAAAAAGAAAATAATAAAAGGAGATAAGTTGAAGGGAAAAGAAAGAAAAAAGAGAAAGAGAGAGAGAGAGAGAAAGAGTCGGACACCTATTGTCTTTTGTATACGCTCGGATTCCTAGGCAGGTGATGCCATAAATTTAACTAGCTAGAATCTCTGGATAGCTCGAAGCTCGAAGCTCGAAGTGAACTTCGAGTCGGTCTGAAAATATCACGGCGCCGCGAATCTTCCGCTCGAGTTCTCTTGTGGGAATGCCATTGTTTCGCTTTCGCATAAGGGAGATAAGAAAATATCCCTATGGATTTATTTACCGTCAATATAACGCAACACCTTCGATAACATATTATTTTTCTGATGATTTTCATAGGTTAGGTTCTTAAAAACAAAAAAAAAGAAAAAAAGAAGAAGGAGAAGAAGAAAAAACAAAATAAAAAAGGAAAGAAAAATTTCTTAAATATAAAAAAAAAAAAATGGCAACATTAATTTTTAATAAAAAAAAAAAAACAGGAAGAAAAAAAAATAAAGGAGATGTTTAAGAAAATAAAAACGATATTACATAAAGAGATCTAAATGATTCATAACCCATAATAGCTTTCATTGAAGATTTACAATCGACTTGTAAGAATGATAAAGTCTTGTTCTACGTCTCCACGCTCCAGTGCTAGCATATTCTCGTCGTCAGTCGACGTTAGCCTTGCCTAAAGCAAAGTTCCACAAGACCCTTCCTTCTTTTCTTACGACCATCCGACAGGAGGAACGCACCAACCGCCCGCCCGTCCGTTCGGAGCTCGTACACGCGAGCGAGCCGACCGAGTTGTGTGCTGACTCTGGAAGGATGCGGCCATTTTGTTATATAACGTTGCACGCGAGGAGTCTCCTCTTAAGCGGAAAAAATGTCCAGACAATGCCGCATGCACGTTGCGGCTTCGATACCTAAGGATCGCCTAGAATCCAACGACCCCGAAGATCTTCTCCTTTGTCTGTCTTCCTCTCTTTCTCTTTCTCTCTCTCTCTCTCTCTTTCTTCAGTTCTCTTACTTTAGAAAGAATACCACAAAAATCAACATCCAACTGTCTTGAAAGATATTTATGAAAAAAATATAAATGTTCATGTAATTAACGATTGATCGACTATACATTATTCAGGTATTGAAAGGTATGGTTTATGGTTGATTAAAAAAAAAAAAAAGAAAAAAGAATTATTGGCTCTCATGTATTTATGTTAGATCAGAGAAAGAGAGAGAAAGAGAGAGAAAGAGAGAGAGAGAGAAAGAGAGAGAGAAGTCAAAGGGTAGAAGATATGGTTGAAAGTAAGAAGAAGAGAAGAGGTAAAGAACGATCGTAGGGAAGCGTAAATCGCCCAAAGGCTAACACGACCATCTGTTCGTCTTGGTATCTGCGCAAACCATTGTCAAAGATTTTTTCCCTTCAACGATAGCTATTTACCAAGGAACCTATAAGGGTCTACAACGACTGACGGTAGCCACGCGTGTTTCGTCCGTAGGCACCGCATTCCCATCTGATCTTTTTGCGAATCTTTTCGAGTTTCACAGAAAACAATACGAAAGGGCACGGATCAATTGTAGAAAAATTGTTGAGAAATTTTGTAATTCCAAGTTCTGGTATTTCATTTGTTTTCTCTGGAATAGCAGACGAGCATTGAAACCATTTTAAACTGTTGTCGAACGCGCATACCTTACACGCTAGAATTACGAGTTGGAACTTGATACCATGACGGATATTGAATTAAAAACGTTTAATAGTGCAACGAGATGCGTTTATGTCAATTTATTCCGTACCATAGATTTATATTTCAATTGTAACTTGGACCGTATTAAATATCAAAAGTTGAGGATGTCGAGCAATTAAAGTGGACGACGGCACAAAACTTCATAAAATAGATCTGATTCAGAGATACACATTTTCTGGACGCTCCTTAAACCAAGAAGATTACTCACACCACGTCTGAGTCATTCGTCCTTTCCTTTTCACTTTTTTTCTTTCTCTTCCTCCCTTCTGAGTAAAGTTACAAATAAAGCGGTGATGGATTCAGCATAAATTTACATGGTTATATCTTCGAGATTAATTTTCAATGGATATGCAGATTCCCTATGTATTCGGGGATGGAAACGAAAGATTTATATATATACATACACACATATATATACGTCTTGCTGAAATACCTAATTTTCTAAGGAGCAACTCGATCTTCCGTTACATTTTTAAAATCTACCTTGGGGCGTCTCGCTTCGTTTAATCTTCACTCATGATTCTCTTCCGAGCCGTTGGCGCGACCGCGAATCTGCATGTCGTAATGACTTCCTGCCGTAAAACAGCGAGTAAAAGGGAACGACCAAGCTATAGCGCGATATATATATATATGCATGTACATGTATATATATATATATATATATATTGTATATATGCATATATGTGGCGTATGATGTACTATACAACAGGCTTACAGACTGCTATCTAAAACGAGTAAAAGCAAGAGAAGAGAAACATCGTAGTTTCACTTGACAAAAGTTTCACGGTAATATCTTTTCAAAACAAAAAAAAAATACAAAAATAAAAAAAGGAAAAGAAAAAAGAAAAAAAACAGTTATATCTCCATTTTACATTTTTATCGTTCTGAGTTCAATTCTGATTTAATAGATAATTGAATAGATCGAAACTATTGTTTATCGATTATAATTTCCTAAAGGAATTAAAACGATCGTCAAAATATTTCACAGGTGATATAATTTTATAATAAAAATATCGTTTGATTTTCGTTGATATAAAATAAACGTAAATTCGTTGATTGTGCCTACAAAGGTTAGATTGGTTGAATATACAAAGACAGGAAGGAGGATGATAAGAGTTCGAAGTGCACAGCGATATACATATATGTATTACGTCGTCTTCGAAGTAACGTCGTAAAATTTACGATCGACCCAGGAAGAAGGTACCCTATGAACACGACTATATTCCGCAAGGACTTTCTAGCAGGTGCACTAAGGTATACGTAGTCTATCGTACCTTGATCGTTAGCGTCAGGTGTCTCGAGAGAAATAAGTACCATGGATTCCTTTGAGGGCTCTATCGTCTCGTTTTGGAGAGCGAGAAAAACAAAAGGGAAATAAAATAGAATAAAAGAAAAAAATAATTTTATTATGTAAATTTATAATGTTTAACGAAGAACATTATAAAATTCGATACAATTGAATAAAGGATACGAACCAATATTTTTCAAGTGTTCATGTATATTACAACGAAACTTTCGTAGCCACCTGATTTAATTTCGTTCGTAAAAAAAAAAGAAAGAAAAAAAAAGAAAGAGATACGTGCCGATCATATGGCATCATCTCTTTTCTTCTCTTCGACGAAGGAAGGAGTCCGAAGAAGAGGAAAAAGAAATAGAATCCGGAGGACGGGACGTGTAGATTATTTGATTCCTTATCCTCATCTCGGTATTCCGTTCGCGCAATACCCTTCGAATGGTGTTAGCAGTTGCCTACGAAATCCAGGAGCCCGATCCTTCTCCGGCGAATACTCGATTTTTGTCGACGAAAGCGTGACGCTTTTACCGAAAGGGAAAGGAGTCCGAGTATCGAGGAGTATAGATCGATCGTTCGATCATTTGTTCGTTCGTTCGTTCGTTCGTTCGATCGATCGATCGATCGACAACCCTTTGATTCCTGGAAGTCCCCCTTTTTTCAAAGAATCTTATTTTACACACAAACTGTCTTTGAATCGATCCAACGATCAAGTGAATATTTTTTGTATTCTCAGAAATTTTAAATGAATAATCGGGCATGACGAATAGAATAACAAAGATAAGATAATAATTTAAATAAAACTCGACTCTCTCTCTCTCTCTCTCTGTCTCTTTCTCGATTATGAGTACAAAGGAATTCTCTTGTTAATCGGCGTGAAAGGATCGTGTTCTTTTATATGTAATGAAAAAAAAAGGGAATAAAAAGAAAAAGAATGATACAAAATGATACAAAAAGAAATTGTGCATGACCAGGTCCAGTAATTCGAGACACTATTAGAAGTGGCCTCTCTCTCTCTCTCTCTCTCTCTCTCTCTCTCTTTCTCTCTCTCTCTCTCTCTCTCTCTTTCTCTCCCTCTCTCTCTCTTTCTCTCTCTCTGTCTTGTTCCTTAGCAAAAAGCTCGACGGGTCTACGACGCACTACTTGAGTAGTGCGTGCCGCAAACAGCAAGTCGTCGGAAGTCAATGCCAGAGCAAGTGTCGTTAACCTTCTCCGCAGCAACATATGGTATATCCTGACAAGAAGTCCATAGAGAAAAGAGGGGAGAGAGACACGGCGGGAATCCGTCGTCGTCCACGTACGAGGCCTGGATTCGTCGTCTTTGCTCAGTTAACTAGCGCAAGAATGCGTTCTCGGGGACAGGATGACTCGAACGGTGACAAGAAAACCGACGGACGCTTTTATTTTAATTGGAACGCGTGCCAGGAGCTACCAGCAAGGACGCGTCACTCTTTTATCTCTCCGTGAGATGATAATTTAAGGATACGAATTCAGTAAACACTTGAGTTTACTTCTCCTAGGAAATCTCCTAACGTCCTTATTTAAACGTGACAATGTCGCATATTTCATCCGATTTATTTAAAAAAAAATATATATATATATATAAAAATCTCTTATTTTCGTCTATAAGATTTATATATAAACGCAATTTTTCAACAACACCTAAGTATCGAATACTATCCTCGAATACGCAAACTGTGAAAAGGGAAACGAACGTAAATGGCGAACAAAGAAGAGTGACTTTAATTATCAATTACCAAGAGAATGAATAGGTGGTATCAAGTCTACTCTCTCTCTCTATCTTTCTCTCTCTCTCCCTCTTTCTCTCTCTTTCTCTTTCTTTCCCTTTCTTTCTCTTTGGCGATGCTTAATATCAAGGATCGCACGAAGTAGAGGACAAGAAAGGCGAGGCTCGCGTTTAGTCTTAATTGGAGGCACGTCCGGTCGAGGAGAGCGCAAAAGCGCATGCTTTTCTTTTTACCGTGATCGAGGATAATTTAAAGATTCATTAGATGTGACGAATGGGTCTTTGTGCTTTCTCGCCCCCTAGCAAAGAAGAATCTTCTTTGCTTTTAAAGGGCTAAAGAAAGAAAGAAAAAGAAAGAGAGAGAGAACTTCTCTTCTCTAAAAGAACAATTATGTAAAACGACTTACCAATAAACGACATATAATATTAACATCGATTCGTTTTCTACATTCGAGAGTCCTATTCGAGAATCGTATCTAATTTCGAGAGTCCTATTGAGAAAAAGAAAGAAAAAAGAGAAGAAAAATAAAAAAAAAATAAAATCTTCCATGATGAATATTATAATAGCAATTAATATAACGATATTAAGACGTTCGATTAGAAAACGTCAATAGGTCGTCCTTAGGCAAGGGTCTCTTTCCCTTTCTCACGTCCGGGAGTAAGAGCAAAAGTTACGTGCACTGTGTCGTAAAGTACACCATTAATGCGCAGCCGCTCATCGCGCGCGTCGACGAAGGCCACGACAGAAGCGGCTATTAAGCTGATTACAGTGGTACGTACCCCCGTAAAACAATTACTATGGGGCTACATTTACATTTATTCATTGCCTCTCGATACCAAGGACTCATGCTTTATACATGACTGGTAGCTAGAGAGCCAACATGACTTTTATGGACAAGAAGAAGAAGAAGAAGAAGAAGAAGAAGAAGAAGAAGAAGAAGAAGGAGAAGAAGAAGAAGAAGAAGAAGAAGAAGAAGAAGAAGAAGAAGAAGAAGAAGAAGAAGTAGAAGAAGAAATAGAAGAAGAAGAAGAAGAAGAAGAAGTAGAAGAAGAAGAAGAAGTAGAAGAAGAAGAAGTAGAAGAAGAAGAAGAAGAAGTAGAAGAAGAAGAAGAAGAAGTAGAAGAAGAAGTAAAAGAAGAAGAAGAAGCAGAAAAAGATCCTTTTTCGTGATTTTTCTTTCTTTCTTAATTTGATTTATATTTTCTTTTTCTTTTAAGTTACTCATCTCGGGAACGATCCAAATATTTCAAACCGAAGGTCAAGATAAGGAATTGAAGAAGAGAAAGGGTTAATCCTTATAGTTACCGCAGCTGTGCTTGTAGAAGAGGTAAGAGGGTATGAGTATATTGCGTTTGCGTGTTTAGCTCGAGTGCATATCTGCATTTATCACCAATTTTTCTAGAGGATTCGTGTCTAGGCGACCGTATACGCGACTCTAAAGAGATAGAAAGAGAGAGAGAGAGAGAGAAAGAGAGAGAGAGAAAGAGAAAGAGAGAGAGAGAGGGAGTGAGAGAGAGAGAGGAAAAGAGAAGAAGGAAGGGTAGTAGAAAGATAGCAAAAGGGCACGGTAAGTCACGATGCCCTACGACGATGCAACGGAGCACGCTGGGATATGCGGGTCGTGCGAAAGTCGGGCTCGATTTGTCGATGCACGATTCGCATCGAGAAGAGGCACGAAAAGGACCGGACCACCATGGACCACTATATTCTATCTTTCCTCTTTATGTTTTTATTTCTTTTTTTTCTATTTATCTCTCTCTCTCTCTCTCTCTCTCTCTCTCTCTTTCTTTATTTTCTTTTTAACTATTTGCAGATACATATTTCTACGTTAATATTAAATATTAATACATACTTGATGACTTTGACTTTTGTACTTTCCTCAAAAAGGTATCTTTTTGGAAAATGATTTCCCGAAAAATGAATTCCCGGCTTAATATGAATAACACAATATATGTTTGTTTCTCATCTAACTTTATCACTACAAATTATTTATCTCATTTATTAAGAATATTATAGGATATTTGTAAATCAATTTCGAATGAATATTGTAAATTTTATCATGCTAAAAAAATATATTATATAATTTTTATGAAATAATAAAAGAAAAATGTGACTTATAATAATATTACTGTTAATGAGGATAAATATCTCCATTATTTTTATATATATATAACGTTATGAAAAAGAAAGCTGTTATGAAAAAAGAAATAGGGCAAATCGAATAAATTGATTTAAATTTACAGTGAAACAAAATAAAAATAATGTGGGATAAAAGAAATATCGTAAAAATCGTGGAAACGACCTTCGATCGGTTCGTTAAACCGGTGCGTAGCTTCGAAGACGTACCCAGACGCAAGAGGACGATCGGCAGGACAAAATGCAGCCGAACGTGCCGCGTATCCGCAAACATCGTGCACCGTCACGTCTGTCTGTCTGTCTGTCTGTCTGTCTGTCTGTTTGTCTGTTTGTCTGTATCTCTCTCTCTCTCTCTCCCTCTCTCTCTCTTTCTCTTCTGTCTGTCTCTCTATCTATACTTGTACTACACCATACGGGCGCATCGACTTAGCGAACGGCTGAGTGCGTTGCACTCGTGCATCATTCTACCGAGGCAATGCAGGTTGCGATAAGCAGTGAAAGCACCCGGTCCACCTTTCTCTCTCTCTCTCTCTCTCTTTCTCTTTCTCTCTCTTCCTCTCTTCATCTAACATTGCATCGTCGAAGAAAATGCGGGTCGCCTTGATCGCCGTTCGCATAAAATTTACGTTCATTTAATTCTGGAAAGTAAGTATGTACATACACCTAACTAAGTAATTATTTCCCGATCTGCATTACCGTCTTTAAATCGTACTATTTCGATACGTACGAACGTAGAAATGATTAATCTCTTCTCTCGCCTTCTATCTTTTGCTTTCGTTGTTGGTTTTTTTCCTTTCTTTTCTTTTTTTTTCTTTGCTTTCTTTTTGCAACTCGACAAAAGAATAATTAAGACGAAACATTAATTATGCGTTTCACTTGAAGAAAGGAAAATCTATTTGTCTGTCGCTCGAGCGGCACAGAAATCGAGACTGGTCCGTAAGAAGGAAGAAAGTAAGTAGCTATCAACGAAGCATGTATATATATCTGTATATATATCTGTATATGTATATATATATATATATATATATATATATATATATATACACATGCATATGTATACACATACATACGGATGACTTTCGATTCGGTAAGAGGCGAGTCGTGTTACACGGGCGATTGCGAACGGATGCATGACACGTCCGTAGCTCGGAACCCTACGTCATCGTTGCACTTATCCGTTGCACTCGACGACGACGACGACAACGACAACAACAACGACAACAACAACGACGAAGTACGATGAGAACCGCAACGGATAAGCTTTAATGCAAGAGGGAAATCGCGTTACATCCTTTTCGTTATTCATTAACCACAGATTAGCGAATAAATCTATTTTCCTCGGGCTTCTGATCCAACAGTAAAGGAAAATCAACTACTAATGAAATACGATAAATGAAATCAAGTCGTTAAGATGCAAACGAGCGTAGATAATAAAATCGATTAGTTCTCCTTAGTCGTGAAGTCGATAGGTCAAATTTTTTCTCACGGAGACGACCAAAGAAAAAGAAGAAAAAAAATGGAAAAAGAAAAAATAGGTAACATATTTATCGCGTCATCAAGTTGAAATCATGATTTCCATTTAAAATTCTCTTTCGATAATTTCGATTACGAAGAGTTACGAAGATAAATAGGAAGGCTAATGTCCTCCCGTACTTTGCAACGCGAATGATCCTTTGCGACATTCGTTGGTCACGAGAGAGGAAAGACGCTTAATTGTAAGTAGACGGTACGGTCTCGTTACTTAATGAAGTAATGAGATAATTCGGTTGGTAACGGCGTATCTCCTTGTTCTTGCTGCAATCGGACCGACAAGGCCAGCTTGCATTTTCACCTGCGAGATAGACCGCGAGATGACGAGAGAACTACGAGAAAAGACGTACGGTTCTATTACCTTCTAACAATGTTCTAAGCCGCCATATAATTAGGAGATTAATTAGAGAAAGAAAATGAGAGAGAAGAAGAGGGGCAAAGAGAGAGGAAGAGAGAAAGAGAGAGAGAGAAAAGAGGGACAATGTTTTTCATCCCTTTTCGCGAAATATTTTCTCTATTTAATTTTAGATTTTTTCATGTTGAGAAATGTATCTTAACAATTTGTAACACTATATAACTTTGAGGTCACGTGTGTGTGTGTGTGTACATATATATGTATATATATATATATATATATATATGTGTACATTTCATTTTAAGTTTTATTTCAACATTAAATTAATCGTTACTTCATATTCGGAATTTAGTTATGTTTTCTTTTTTTTTCTTTTTTTTTAATGTAAGTTATAATTTGAGAAATCTATAGTGAGCACAGTACAATTATTATAATATAACTCTTCAAGGCATTATTACTTTCACGTTTGTAAATATATATTTTCTATTTGTAAAAATAAGAAATAAATTCAATTACGGTTTAATTTAATAAAATTAACAATGCTATCGTATAACGAAGACAAGTATATTTTCGAATAAACAACGTAATATCGTTAACTATCTATGAAATTAAACGATTTTCAAAGATTGCCCTCCCTGAACCTTCTCCAACCCTCCTCCCCTCTTTGCATTTCGAATGCAAATTATAACTTCAACTAAGGTATCTCTTCCAAACGCAATTTCGTTTACCGTAACTTCCAGTTACTGTAATGTAAATCTCATGTAATTTCATGAAAATAGGGAGCAAGGTAAGACGGGTATAATATCAATAATGATTCTTAACGATCCATGGCCGGTCGAATAAAACGTACTAGTCTCGCTTATTAAACGCGGAACGACGATTTCTTAATAGAACTACTTCACGAGGATAAACTTTTAAATACTTCAAATAATTACATTTTTAAAAAGGGAGAAAAAAATTGCCGTTATATATTATAATTGTAACAGTCGAGATCTCAGCACAATTTCACGATTTAAATAGAACGTATCCTGTGACTAACTCCGCTTTAAAATATCAATCTATGTCGAATAAACAAATTTAAATGAAGAACATTTAAATGTTATAAATAGGAAAAAGCTGCATAGAATATCGACATGATTGCTGCGTTATTATATCACGCGGCAATCTTTTCTTTCTTGTTTCTTTTTTTTTTTTAATTGCTCATACAAAGCAGTAACGCCTTTCGTCAATGTTTGATCCTAAATGTTACGTCGTATTTCCGAAGAAACGACTTTACGAACATTTAACATCCCGTCCCGTTAAATAGCCCCATATCCTTCCTAAAGATTCAGAAATTCGGGAAATTGCGTAAAGTAAAGAAAGAAAGAAAAAAGAAAAAGAAAAAGAAAAAAAGCGAACAAATACGAAAATATAATCAAACACACGGTACTTTACGATTCGTTACAAAGTAATTTCGAAATGTCTGAGCCTCTCGAAAGTTAGTTTCGAGCCATCCGCAAAGTGACTCACTGTTTCCGTAAGTTTACGTAAAACTTAGAGATTAATGAGTTTCACGAGTTTTATCGTTATATTAACGATAAATTATATTAACGAAAGTTATTCGAGTTATCCGTTCGATAGTTCTATCGATCGGGGCAAAACTCGATTCTTCGAAGGACACTTCGAAGAGATAAGGATGCAGGTTCAACTAGATGTATATTTAAAAGTATGAAAGAAAAAGAAAAAGAAGATGAAGAGTATACAGGCTTGCCTTGATCTCGCTTACGAGGCGAAACGAGATACAAGAAGATGAAAAGAGAGAAAAAGAGAGAAGAGAGAGAGAGAAATAAAGAGATAGAGGGATAGAGGGATAGAGAAATAAAGAGATAGAAAGATAGAGAGATAAAGAGGGAGAGAGAGAGAGAGAGAGAGAGAGAGAGAGAGAGAGAGAGAGAGAGAGAGAGAGAGAGAGAGAGAGAGGGTTAGACGAGATGAGCAAGAAATCGTTCAGACGACATGCGCAAAATGCATCATACCGCATTTCCGGCGACTCTCGATACTCTCACGGTATTCTCGGTCAGCTTACTATAGCCTCCGGTCAATGTACTTACTTACCTGTAAAAGAAAATCAGAAAAGGCTTTGATTCGATCGGATCGATTCACATAATTACGGCTCGTCAAACGTTCGGCGAATATATCCGATTGAATAAATACGATTATTTACGATTATTATTCATGAGGATTATACATCTAGAGGAGATACAGCGTCTTTATGTAAAATAAGAATAAGAAATTCATATTCATAAGTTTGTTTGGAAATAATATAAAAAAAGAAAAAAAAAAAAGATAAAATAAAATAAAAAACAGAAGAAGGAGAAAAAGATGAAAAAAATGTTCGGTTATTACGAAAAAATGATGCTATAAAATAGACACGAGGAAACGCCCTAACGTCAAACTACATATCATCATTATTTAGTTACGTTCTTCCGGTTGTTTGGTAGCGTGTCGCACATTGTCCGCCATATTTCGTCCTTTTAAATGACCGACTACCGACGGAAACGACATCGTTTCCTTAGAGAAAGAATAAATAACACGGTATTCCGATGATTCTAATGTTTCTTAATGTCGACGAACTACTCGAAACTTCACGAATACCCAAAGAACAATTTGAAAAAAAATCTACTAACAAATTATAATAATAATAATAATAATAATAATAATAATAATAATAATAATAATAAAAATTATCGTCAGATAATATGAGTTTCGTAAGAGTATCATACTTTATTAATTCTTCCTTGTTCCTTCGTGAATTAAACATAACGCGAACGAACACCTGCAAGTCAGCAACAATAGAACGATTTGTCGTATGGATTTCGTATTTTGCAATACGACCTCCCGTTTTCGTGCCAATGATATACAGAAACATGAAAAAAATAAGAAAAAAAAGAAAAGAAGAAAAAAGAAGAAAAGAGATTTCTTTCTCCCTTTCTCTCTCTCTCTCTCTTTCTCTCTTTCTCTCTCTCTCTCTCTTTCTCTGTCTCTCATTCTCAATTACCTATTGTCGTCTCTCGGTCGTTCGTAAAAAAACAAAAAGAAAAAATGGAAAAAAAGCAAGAGAAGAAAAAAAATAAGAAACAATCTCGTCATCTCCGACACAACAAGGACTTGAATAATTATTATTCATTAAAATAGATTTTTCTACGAACGAAATCAAAGTACATATTTACATAGAGTAGATACGTTACGAAATATTCAATGATCTTACGAAAAATCAAATGAATATGACAAATATAATGTTTTACCTATCACAGAACGTTCGACGAACGCAATGACGTTCACGTGCCATAGCTTCCAATTTTCTTTCCTTTTCTTTTACATTTCGAATATATATATTCTATTATATACTATATACATATACACACATATATACACGTAGATGTACGTATTTTTTGTTAACATCCTAACATCCTTCCAAGACGTTCTATCTGTGCGTATATAAGGCGTATTTCTTCTCTTGTCCTGCGATTTCAAGTTGTCATACCAGTGTTTCGCGCCATTTTTCAAGCTGCCAAAAGGTAGTAGCGATGAAATAGCAAAGTTAAAAGGATGAAAGCAGAAACGAAGGGTATTGAAGAGCCTCTCATGCGCGAGAACAGTTTCTCTTTTTCTTTTTTTTTTTGTTTTCGTTTTTTCTTCGTTTTAGATTAAGGAAAAAAAAAAAAGAGAAGAAAGAAGGAAAAATCGAATACACCGCGAGGGGAGAAAGAGCATGCGAATAATAATAAAAAAAAAACAGAAAAACAGAAAAGAAAGGAGAAAGGAAAAAGAAAAAGAACGACTTTTTTTTTCTTTTTTCTTTTTTTTTTTTTTGATAAAACAAATGGCCAAGTACGAGGAGAAAGTTGATGTCGCGAATTTAAATGGTAAAACTACATCTCAAAGGTGCGACAACTCGTAACTTTTAATCGAGCATCCCGATCGACGATGGAAGATCGACGATGTACATTAAAAAGTTTATCTATATCTGGTCGTGTTCGTAACGGGTCATTTGTGCGTCCTGACATCGAGAAGTACTTTATGATAGGAGAAATAAGAAGCAAAAGAAGTCGTGCGACTTTCTCGCTAATGACAATGACGTCGATCCTTTGGAAAGAGCAAGGGAACATGTACTATGGCGACGAACGAAAGTGAATCCGCATGTACTCGAAGCTAATCGACCGATAAACGCTTCTAAATAAAAAAGAAAAAGAAAAAGAAAAAATCTACCGAGCGAGCCTTTCTACTTCTTTTTCGCACGAACGCATACAAGACGTGTCTCTCTCTATCTCCATCTGTCTCTTTCTCCCTCTCTCTCTCTCTCTCTATCTCTCTATCTCTATCTCTTTCTCTTTCTCTTTTTCTCTATATCTTGTACAAGCCTTCGTATGTGAGTACTATCGAGCGGAAGGTGCGGCTCTAAGGCGATTATCTTTTAATGTTCTTAGAAGCTGTCTATAGTTATTATAGTATACGTTAATGATTTCTCTGTGTGTCTTAAAATTAACGTGCTTATGTTCGTAGAATAATCAATGTACTTAAGTTTTTAGACGACGTTTATAATAATAGATTGAATAGGATAAATTTTTAGATTTATTTAAGAATGTGTTGGAATACAAAAGAAAGATTAAAAAATTTGTTATGACTTCCTACTGTTATCTAACCAAGTGAAACGGTTCTTTTATGTTTTATATCACCAAAATTCTAACGGTTTAGTTTGACAAAAGTCCCAAAAGGAAAGACTCGTTGCCTCGTCTTTTGAGCTCGTCCAACGACGGTAAACAACTTCCTTTAAAATGTGGGCACCGGAAAACGTGTCAAGGAACCGACTTTCACTTTGTTCAATGGAATACCCGTAACATGTGTCGCCTCACATACTCGATAGTCGATACGCATGTAGATGTCACCTTCGAGTACCTACCTACGCCTCTATCATCATAGTTACGAATTCTCTTTTAATATCATTTTTTATCTCGATATATGTATCTAGTTCGATAATTTTCACGGATAAATTTTGTTACGTTAATAAAATTCAAACGAATTTTTTATTAATCGTTTCTTATCAATCGTACCTTAAACGTATCTTGAGCAAAGAAAATGCGTCGTATCGATCAGACAAATCGACTTCATCGGTTCTCACGAAGCGTCGTCGTTCAAGTTAGTGAAAAAAATTGTAAACGTCATTCTTTAGCACGAATCCTTTGACTTATTTTAATTAAGGCAGCCATCAACGGAAAAAAATTAATTCAATGAAACCATCGTTTGATAACGATTGCGTGATATCTTTGATGTAAAGAAATTGATTATGGAGAATTTGTTTGATCGTGAATGGAAAAATAAAGATTTGACTTTTTAATTTCTTTTTAACGAGAAAAAAATGATGTAGAGATAATTATGATCAGTATTAAATTGATACTTATAAGAATCATTGAATATTAATTTACTTTGAATATGAAAAAAAAGAATTTTTTCATTCTATATTTATCTATTTATCTATTTATTTATTTATCTATTTATTTATTTATCTACTTATCTATTTATCTATTTATTTATTTATTTATTTATTTATTTATTCATTTCTTTTCTAGTCAAAGGACAATTGTTTTCTTTGCTCGTCCATGTAAATAAGGCCATGTAAACGCGAGCATAAAGCGAGCATCAACAATATCCTTTTGCTGCGGTCCGTTTCGTCGGGGACGGATACGGTACCAGCGTCGACACGAATCTTCGTTCGCGTGGAACCAAATCGAAATATCTGATGCGTGTCCGCGTAAACGGAGCCAGAAAGGAAGAGAGTGTGAGAATGGAGAGGAGTGTGGAAGTTCGTCGAACTTCATTATACGCTCGTAATTAAACCGTCTTGTAAATAAGGGCGGTAACGCTTACGTCCGTGTATCTTATAAATCCAGACCAAAATCGGTACCGACTCGACGAGCAATTAAGTTGAATCCGGATGAATCTACGAAGAAAAGAAAAAAAAAAAAAGAAAAAAGAAAAAATGAACTTCTTACAGAATGTCCGGCTTTTCCTTTATTGTGTATTATAATTTAAATCAAAAAGAAAAAAAGAAATGTTTAGCATTAGTATAATAACATATTTTTTCACGTTGATGTATATAGGTAGGTTCGAACAAATTCTATTTGTGTTATTTATTCCTTTTCTTTTTTTCTTCTCTTTTTTCTTTTTTTTTTTATGTTTTGCTTAAATATTTCTTTCTTTTTATCGTTTTATTGAGAGAAAGAAAACAGTTGATATCATTTGTGAGATACGCGTCGTTCCGAATTGAAATAAAACATAACATACAGATTGCCATTTGCTTTTTCGAGTAAATGAAAGATGTTTTGAGTGTGTGCGTGTAAGTGGACAGCTTTCGTGAGATTAAACGTAAAGGATGATGGATCATTTTGAATTATTTAATAACAAAAATTCTAATATCTTCATTATAACGTTATTATTATTACATATTATTTGTAAATATATACGTACTTATTTTAATTTTAAAATTAAAAATAACAAAATGATCTTTTACACATAAATATGTACATAAGTTAATCGATGCAATTTCATTGAATATACATATACATATATGTGTATGTGCGTCTATGTGTTTGTATTTACATTACAAATGGTTAACCAACAACAATACAACAGCAAATAATATACTTATCTTTCCCTCGAGAATGTATCGGTCGCACGAAAATCTGTAATGCCTGCGAAATTTGCATGTTTTATGCGAACGTGGTACGCCCAGCAATAAAGCCGGTTGGGCGAGTTGCGAAGGCTGATGCATCCGAACGTAAAATTCATACGTTAAACCTCATGCCTCGAGGGAAGAAGGGGAGTGGATATCCTTACAGCTACCTCTCAATTATATTTTGATACAGTAAGATTTAAGGTTAGGGGTCGACCCACCTCTTTTTGCTGACCCACCCTAGGCCAATGGAATTCGAAACAATTTTTGTGCAAACAAGGACCCCTTTCCGTTCTAAATGTAATTATCCTCGATCCTCATTTTCGTTAATTATATACGCAAAAATTCAATTTTTTTCTTTATCACGTTTATCAACAACAAGAACAAATCGTACGAGTATATTGTGGCGGTGATGGTGTGAAGGTGTTTATTGTGCGATCAAAAAAAAAAAAAAAAAAAAAAGAAAAATTACAGCAAAAAAAATTCGTTAACATAAAACTATTGTTCGAGAATTCAAATTCTTCTCACGAGTTTCGAAATAAATAGACTTTTACGAACAACCACAATCGAACTCCGTACCTCTCCATAAGGAACTGCTTGTTAACTCGTGAGAGACGTAATTAACGAATTAATGACGAGGGTGTGCCGTGCCTGTGGCCTCGAGCACCTTGTGAATAATTAACGTTACGCGTTTTGGTTACCACCGATGGTTACACGTTTATTTCCAACGAATCTCGTCGGTGTTTCGTAGAAAAGCGTGACGATTCTGAACGAATAATAATAAGAGAAAAACAAGAGATAACTATATCTTTTCGCACAAATTAATTAACGCGTTTATTTTAATCAACGACTGTCAAGAAAGTAGCACGAGGTTAATGACTCAAAGCTTCTCAACAGAACAGGAAATCTAGGAAGTTATCATATTCTTTTCCTACTTATTTTCGATATTTTAACCAAAAAAAAAAAAAAAAAAGAAATCAAAAACAAATAATTTCATTAAGATTCTTATCTTTATTATAAATCCATTTATACATTCCTACGTATTGTCTTCGAATATAATATAATATAAAAATTAAATTTTAATCGTAGAAATAAGTTTGTCGAAAGTAGCATGTAACGCAAAGATATACTTATTAAATCTTTTGTAGTTGTTTAGCTGTTGGTGGCACTTAGTTGTATATTACACTTCTTGAGAATCGTAGCGAAGATAATTGAGTCGAATCACGAAGGTTTCCCTTGCTGGATGCAAGGCGTTCCTTAAAATCAAACGTTGCCGGTAAGTAACGAGCCGATCTAATCAATACGATTTGTTTCGAGGGTGTTTCTATATCCGTGAAGAGAGAGAGAGAAAGAGAGAGAGAAAGAGAGAGAGAGACAGACAAAAAAGAGAAAGAGAGAAAGAGAGAGAGAGAGAGAGAGACAGACAAAAAAGAGAAAGAGAGAAAGAGAGAGAGAAAAGCACTGTTATTGAGACGTTGTAGCTTTCTAACGAGCTCGATTCTCCTTCCAACGCGTCCTCTTCCTCGCAATCGACTCGCCAAACTGCTCGTTATCGACGATCAAACACTGTAAATTCCACGAATTTTTTGTACCATACATTCTTTCATCGTGTATAAATTTTCTGTTCACGATTTTTGCGTAACAAAATAAACCAGGAATAATCGGATTTAAATGTTATGAATGATAATCGTTTAGTTACGCACTAATATTCTTGTAAACTTGCTACAATCTCTAGGTCGATCAACTCAAACCGGAATGAATGATAATCTGTAATTGGACACGTGTTACATCCTATATATATGTATATATATAAGGAGTCTATCTCG